>NC_056745.1:1516704152-1516716652 GCF_019279795.1 Protopterus annectens
AGTAAATGGCTCTGTAGGATGTCCCCCAAGCAAATATCTGGTACAGCTGTGATGTGTGCCAGATATGGGAATCATGATAACTGCCACAGCTGCCAGAACACACATTCAATATAATCCCCTGGGCATTGCACATGACCTGGCAGTTGACAGAGTTGTACCCATTGTGGTTAATGTAGATTCTACCCTGCTTACCAGGTGGAGCCTTGATGTGAACATGGGTGAAAACTATGGCATCCAGTACCTCAGAGTAGTGCACTACAGTGTAGAACTGTTGCATAGTGGTAGCCCTCACCTCAGGGGAGAGGGGAAAAGATATGTGCTCACTGTCATGTGGTAGCATTGCATCCAGGAAGTGGTGGAGTATCCTGGATGCAGATTCCTGTGATACCCCCATCATGTCCCCAGTTGGTCTTTGAAAAGTACCTGTAGTTAGTATCCTAAGGGCTAACATACCTTTGTTTCCACTGGTATGGGTTCCCCTCTGTTGGCTCTGACTCTGAGTTGAGGGCGGCAGAGCTCAGTGAGTTCTTGCAATATGTCCTTGTCCACCATGTAGCGCTCTACAATCTCCAGCTCACATAGCTCCTGGAAGGTTACCCTGGGCCTGCACACTCTTCTCCTTCTCTGTCTAGGCCTATTGTCAGCAGCAGCAGCAGCAGCAGCACTGTCTTCAGCATCTAGCATGTGCAGATGTAGCAGACCTGCAGCCCTTAGCATTATCTCAGTTAAAATTCCCAACTCAGTACTCCAGTGGTCCAGAGTATTGGGGGAAAATCAGAATGTAGAGTGCATGCATACTTTATACAAGTCTTCTGTAGGTCAAGCATGTGTGATTGGTTAATTATTATACAGTTCACCTGCCTAGATTCTAATTAACATCACTTATTGGCCCTACTTAGTTGCATAACTCATACAAAAGTCAAAATCAATAATTTAATGCATCTGGTTTTCATTACTGGTGACTTACGTCATCACTATGACCTGGGTGATCTTTTTCACATGAATATGCTCAGCTATGCAATGCACCACACAAACATGGACACCAACAATTAAAATATTCTTAAAAGTAATGTGACACACCCACCCTGCTGGCATCCACATCCAGTGGAAATATCAACATGGTGTAGGAGTCTACATGAAAGGGATCTGCAGACACAATTGCTCCTTTTACCAATTCAACAAATTCACCTTATTTGCATACATATCCATGCTGACAGCCTGGTAACTACACAGTTCATAGCCATATGACCAATGCACCATTGTACAGAGCTAATGCACATTTCTAACAAATATTAAAAAATGCTTATTATTGCTTTTTTTTTTTCAGTTCAGCATGGTTTGTGGACTGCGGCACAAAGCACAAACATGCCAAAATCATAAAAAAAATAATTAGTTTTTACATATTGCCTTGCACTTTCAGGCTCATCCACAATGCATTTTTCACACAACAATGTAGGTGATCTAACCATTTGAGGGGGGGGGGTTATGTCCATGTTTGTGGACTTTTACACTCCCTTATTTCCATGCACACTTCTGTTCAGTGAAGATTGACATGTACACTACAGACACAGGGTCTACATGGATGCCTTTCTGCTTGCTGGATTTCTCCACCTGGGTCATTTGCATAAGATTTACCTGCTTATGAGGTCATTTGCATTACATGGACAATTCCTTGTTTACTGAATCTAAAACCATTCACACTTGTGTACTCACAACGCCGTAATGCGTACACAAAAAAAAAATTGTGTAGGCTTTAATGAATTTTCATGAATTTGAATTCAGGATACACTTGAAAACAAGCTGATGTTGAAATGCAACAAAGACAAATGAATCATAGAATCAGAGAAAATACAAAGAAACTGGATAATACGACCATTTATGCCTTTCCAATTTCCACCCTTAGATATCACCTTCTTTTTCAAGTAGTGATAGCGCATTCATGCTGGGGATGAATTTGTGAATATCCATCCAATTGTCAGACTCTTTTTTAGCAGAATATGGTATGTTGTGTTGCTTGATCCAAAGAAAGGACAGTGGCTAGATGATGAATCCACATCTCCATCATGATTTGTTTAGATATCTGGTTCCAAGGTTCATTAGCCTGTTTGATTTGTGGCAATATAAGAGGTCTTGGACTGCCAAATTATCTGCCCATGCTCCAAGGTCTCTCACAGCATCTTTGATTTGGAGTGGACTGTTGTCCATACTGCAAGCTGAGTAGAAGGATTAGTTACAAATACGACAATATTGCACCTTTTAACATTTAGTTTTAGGCCATTTTCTGTTCACCAGCTATTAACATGTGTAAGTTCAAGTTGTAGCTTCTGCATGTCAGAACAGAATTTGAGGTTAATACCCAGTTTACAAATCATCTGTATACTTGGTTCACCAGAGAGATCCCCAAATATATACCAAATAGCAGAGATCCTAGTACTGATTCCTGAGTGACTCCAGTGATGACCTTCATGCTCTCTGAAGAGATCCTTTCCACCCTCACTTTGTGAGTTCTGTCCCTCAGCTAATTTGTTATCCACCTAACAACATATGGATCAATTTCAAGTGCATTTAGCTTGTTAATTATGTTAGCATGTGGTATAATATCAAACTCTTTGATGAGGTCAAAAAAAGCCTATGAGATGGATACATAATGTCCACTGCCCATGGCTTGTGTTACTCTCTCATAGAAGTTTACCACATTCATTAGACATGGTCTAGCCGTAGCAAAGCCAAACTGCAGGGTGTCAAGTCTTCTAAGATTTTTATATTACATTTTATCAGGACAGTTATGACCTATTCTATGGCTTTGCAGATGATGCTTGTCTGTATTTCCCAGGATCCTTGTTGTGGCTGTCATCAGGACTGCTGTGCACCATACCTTGAGGACAAAGACAGCGGCTAGGCTCCTAACTTCAGGACAAATCCAGTGGCCAGGCTCCTGTTGAATAGGTGTAGGAGTGGGTCTACCAGTACATATTTAGTGCTGTTATGCAGGCAGACAAAAATGCTTTTAAAGTCCTAAGGAGAATTTCTTTTTGTTTGTCTATTTTAGAAAGTACCTTAAAGAAGTGTTCTTTTGTCATGATTGGAAATTTGAGATCTTTTGGAATATGTGAGTTTTGCATAGTTGTCTTACAGGTGAAATTTGCACTGAATTTATTAGCTAATATTTTTGTGATATCAACTGGATCTGAGTAGATGGTCACATTTTAAGTACATTTTAGTGCAATATTGGATGTTAGTTCTTTGGGCGGGCATGGTGGTGCAGTGGTTAGCATTGCTGCCTCACAGCAAGAGGTTCTCCGATTCCATCCTCGACTGGGGTGCCTTCTGTGCACAGTCTGCATGTCCTCCCTGTGGTCGTGTGGGTTTCCTCCGGGTGCTCTGGTTTCATCCCAAAGACATGCTGTAGGTGGATTGGACACTCTAAATTGGCCCTAGGTGTGAGTGTGTGCATGTGTGTGCCTTCTGTGGAAGGTTGGGCGTCGGGCTGGCAACTTGACATTGTAAAACTCCACTGCCAATCATGAGCAGAAAGGTGATCCACTGTGGTGACCCCTAACTGGGAAAAGCCGAAAGAAGAAGAAGACTGGATGTTATTTCTTAATTTTGTGGTAAATAATAATTCTTATTAACCTTAGCTTCTGATGTCAGTCTAAGTTTGTGGGATACCTCTTTTTTCCTGATGGCATTTTTTAGTACAATAATTTTTTGATGTTGACCTTGATTTCTGGGCCTTTAGAGTTGTGGTATATTCTAAGAAGCTTTATTTTCTTTTATTGTGTTGTTTATTTATGCATGTGGATGAACAGGACTTTCGCTCGTGAACTTCCCATTCTGTTTGGTTCTGGTAGGTACTGATATGTTAATACATTTATCTAAGTCAGCAAAGAATTTATTCACATAACTACCATCTATGTCAACATTTTGGGGTTTACAGTTACACCCAAATTTTGAGATTTCATATAATTGCAGGAGGTTAGTACATTTGAAGTCTTTGAATAACATGAAGTGGCGAACTTCATGACACCCATGCAGATGGACAATACAGTTACAACTGCTGAATCCTACACAAATGCACTCTATAAGCACTTACACGAGTGCATGGATCATGCTATCCCAAACAGAACCAAGACACTAACCTCCAAAAAAAGGAAGCCAATCTGGTGGTCCCCTGCCATAAACAAACTCTACAAGAGAAGGAAGAAACTGTTGAAAAAAAAAGAGTAAAATCCCATGAGTGGAGGAGCTGCCTGGTCAGCCTCAGTAAGAAGATGAGATCCCTTATAAGATCCTCCAAATCTAGCTACAAAAGCAAAATCACTACTGATTATAAGGGCAACCACAAATAATTCTATAGCTATGTCAAGAATCTCAATGGCAACACCCAGATCTGCTCTGAGTTACAGCAAAATAGCATGAAAATTACAGAACCAACTGATATTGCCAACATCCTGGCAGATAGGTTCAGTGCTAACTTTACCCCCTTCTCACCCTCTAAAGGGCCCATATCTATACAGGAAGAATGCAGAGTCCCTGTAATCACATCTATGCAGGTTAAACTGCACTCTCTAAAACCAAAAACACAGCATCCATGGGACCGGACAACATCACAGGCTGTGTTTTACATGAACTTCAGAATGAACTGACTCCCTACCTAAGCATCATGTTCAATCATAGTCTCACGTCAGGCTATGTGCCCACTGAATGGCGTACAGCAACAGGTATCTCACTTCACAAAGGGGGAGCCACCTCTGATCCTGGGAACTATCGCCTCATTAGCCTGTCGAGCCTGATCTGCAAGGCCATGGAACGTGTCATCATGGAACTCATAAACAAAGACATTGGTAACCTCCAAACTCTGGACTCCACCCAGTTCAGGTTTGTGAAAGGCAGTTCAATGCTTCTGAACCTGATTGACTTCTTTGAGTCAGTCACCAAAGCAGTAAACGAGGGTAAGGTGGTTCACACAGCCTATCTTGACCTTGCCAAGGCTTTCTACACAATCCCCCATTCTGGAATTATAGCTAAACTCAATAAACTAGGTATAAATCCGTACATCACAAGATGGGTTGCTAACTGGCTCACTGACAGAACCCACACTGTAAAAGTTGCAGACTCCAAATCTGACTTCAAACCAGTGACAAGTGGAGTACCACAGGGTTCAGTCCTGGGACCTCTCCTGTTTGGTATCTATTTCTCTGAAGTACAGGCTAACACAGAAGGCCTCTGGCTAATGAAGTTCACAGATGACTGCAAACTAGGAGCCATAGTCAAGTCCCCAAATGATGTGGACATCCTACAGAAGGGCCTCACTGAGACAGATTCCTGGTGTCAGAGGCATGGCCTCAAGTGCAATGCCAAAAAGTGCATTGTCATCCCCTTTGGTAAAAACTCTGTACCCATGAACTACCACATAAACGGCAGTCTACTTAATGCCAAATGTGTGATAAGAGACCTTGGGACCCAGGTGGACAGTAGTCTCTCCTTTGATAACCACATCACCACAGTAGTAAGGAAATCCTTCTATGTAGCACACCTTATCACAAAAGTGTTCTCATCCAGAAAAAAAAGAGGCCATTGTTCCCCTCTACTCAGCACTCATTAGACCCATTATACAGTACAATGCCCCTTTTGGAATGTACCTCACAAGACATCTGCAGCAGCTGGAAAGGCCACAGAAGTACCTCACAAAGAGGATTACTGGCCTCAAACAGATGCCCTACACTGACCATCTCAAAAAACTCCTGCTTTACTCAGTAGCATATCGCCTGCTCTGAGGAGATTTCTACCTAACATATAAAGCTATGTCAAACCCAGAGCTGTTGGACATGCTACACCTTAAGAAATCCCAATCCCTCCAAGCTACATGCTCTAGGGACCTAAACCTTGTCACCACAATAAACAGGACATGCTGGAGGGATAGATTCCTGTCCCAGAGACTTCCTATACTCTGGAACAAGCTACCCATCTATGTCAAGCAAAGTTCCTCATTACCACTCTTCAAGAAAAATTTTGATGAGTGGATGGGAAATAAGAAATACACCCCAGGGATCACTTCTGTGGCTCTGTTTGACAGGGGCACAGGAAATTAACTTTCTTGGGTGGCATAAGCTGGGGAACCTTGTTGGCTAGGCTTAGTTAGGCCCTTGGGCCGATAGCCTAGTACCTACCTATGAGCCTATGAACCTATGATATTTACCTGTGTGGTTCTGGGCATTTTGAAGGTGAAGGTTACGGCATTTTTGTCCAACACTTTGAGAGTACAATCTTCTGTGCTTGACTGTGGTGTTTCCCATGATCACTGCATCTTTATTAGTAGAGGGTTTATATGTACTGGTTTTGGAAGGATTTCTTTGGTGTCTCTTAACTATGGATGTAGCAATACGTGTTGTGGTGCTTGAATTCCACTGAGACCTAGTTTGGTTTGACCTTAGAGACTTAGGTAATTACTTTTTTTACAGATTCAGAGTATGATAAAATTCCAGGTACATGTGTGAAGTGATATGAAGGTTCGAGGTGCTCAGAGACAGTGCTCATATGTAACAGTGTTGCCTCCATAAATAAATGCATCTCCTCACAGATTATTTGTAACAAAGTCAATGGTTCATTTTCTGTGAGCATTGGGTAACTGCTACATTGCCTGTGTAGACCGAGTGTTATGAAGCTTACAACTGAGGGAAGACAAGATGGCTGACCTTTCATTTAGTCCAAGAGTATAGAAATATGGGACACAAGACTTATTTGTACAATAGTTGACTTGCTTGAACAACTTCTTATAAAGTGCATTATAATAAATATTAGAGGAATAAAATGTTTGCAGTATAATAAATAAATAGTCAGTGCTGTTACTAAGATAGAAGTAGCTAAAACAATTCTGTTTGGCCCTGAAGTGAGGGGTAGCACCTTAGTGCAGCCAACTACAGGTTATGGTTCTATCTAGTCTTGCTAAGAGAAAAAATGCATTTGAAAGGCCTCCATCTATCAAGTGCAGGTTTGCTTGGAGCTGTGTGAAGCACAAGTCACAGTAATATAGCTGAGCTAAAAAAATCAGAGAAAGTAATAGAAAAAAAAGCTTTTGATGTTAGCCAATAATGCTAGCTTATACTCTATTATAGAATAAACACCATCTCACAGGCTGCCCTCACACTTGACCAAACTTTGCTGCTGTAATAGTAACTAAGATGAAGGTAGTTAAAATGGAGGGAAAAACAATAGATTTCACACACAGAATAGTACATCAGTTTATAATTCAAGGATGCAATTGCACAAACAGTAATTCAGTTGCACAGCTTATGTACAGGAGCTTTGGTTTCCAGGATTCTTAGAATATGATAACACTCGGTGACTTCTCATGCAATACAAATATGGAAATGAAACAACCAATGAAAAACATGTTAAAGTTCTACACAAGAGTGTTTATCTTTCCAGAACTGCAGCAATCACCCCACTTTTGCCAGGTTTGCCCACCACAACTATTGACAGACAATTTCCCATGGTTTCTACTGCTAGTCTGGTTGATATGGGCATCCTAAGACAGTGTAGCAACTGCCTTATGTACACGAACAACCCTCTACTACTACCATGCATGAACACAAAATGTGAGATGCAATTACATTAGGAACTTAGAATCCTTGCTGTCTCAGTCACAAGCCAGTACATCTGGCACTGAGAAGGTTGTCTGCACAAACACTACAAACACCAAACTTCTGACACCACTCATGCCTGTACAATGCACTCCTACATATGTGGAGGTTCTCAACAAAAACATACCTAAGGAAAAGAGACCTCCGAAGCAAACACACACATGCACATCACAACCCACAGTACCAAGCATTATACATAGTAAACACGCCTGTGTCTCACAGCCTCTAAGGCCCAGCCACAAACCCAACATACTAGTCATAGGAGACTCTAGTGTGAGACACACAGATGTGCCCCTCACCAGGCTAGACAAGGAGAAAGTCATGGTAAGTTGCTTGTCAGGTGCCAGAATCCACCATATCATGCTCACACTCAAGTGTCTTAACAACGGGTACTGTTATGACTCTGTCATAGTCCATGTTTTTGTGAATGACTCTGGACTATATAAAGCAAGACATGATTGAGCTCACTATGGGTCCCAGGCAGGTATGTCCCTAGTTTAACAATTTGCTTAATTTCTGGTGTCATTCCAAGGGGATCCAGTACTTGACAGCCTGGGAGGACATGACTGACAGACCACGATGCTTTGCCAGAAATGGCCTTTATCTGTCTCCCCTGGGCTTCAGGCTTCTGGCAAAGGTGCCACACCCCATAGTGTATTTTTAGGCAATGGCACCAGCACAAAATTACCAACATGAGAAATTCTTCCAAACAAAATTTAAAGATCATGCTGCTAATCGCTAGGAGTCTTAGCATGAAACTGCCCTCATTGCAAGCATTCCTTGGCCTGGAGGATGCTGACATTTGTGCTGTCACTGAAACCTGGTTCAAAGCTGCGGAGAGCAGCCCAAATGTACCAGGTTACTCATCATGTCATACATTCAGACCCCAAAAGGAGGACTACAAAGCCAAAGGAGTTGGAGTTTCAATATTTATCAGACATACACACCTCCTGGCTGGTCAAACAGTATAATGCGCAGGAGGCACTCCAAGTGCAGTTAACTGATGAAACACCTGTTCAAATCATAGCTAGCTATAGACCTCTAACCATGACTCAGGACACCCACTTCACCTATCTTACTTGAATCCATCAAGATTCGACCCTCCACCCTAATCCTGGATGACTTTAACTACTCAACCATAGAGTGGAAGACCTGTTCTAGCCCAAACATGAACTCCCAGAGATTCCTCGAGTTTGTCAGTGCCAATGCATTGGATCAGCTGGTTGACACCCCTACAAGAGGTGAAAATATCCTAGACCTGGTACTGACCAACATGGGTAGCCACTGTAGCACCCCTACAGTGTCACCCTCCTTGGAAAGATCTGACCATAAAGTGATCACTTTCGAAGTCACCATCTCCACTCAACCCCACCCTCCTCGTCAGGGTCAAACAAATAAATTTCTCCAAAGCTGACTACAATCTCCTGAGAGCAGGTATAAGCAGCTTCTCAGCTACCAGCCTTTCAGTAGGAATTAGCATTAATGTTGAAGCCTACACCAAAAAACTATATGAGCACCTCCATAGCTGTATGGACTCAGCAGTACCTGACAGGACCAAATCATCTTCCTCAAGGAAGAGTAAACCTGTCTGGTGGACAGCAACAATAAACAAACTCTATAATGCAATGAAAAAAATGCAGTCCAGGACCAAAAAGGGGCAGATTCAAGTTGGAAGCAATCTCTCCTTTGTCTGAGCAAGCAAACAAGGTCCCTGGTGAAATCCTCTAAAGCTAACTTTGAGTCCAAGTTGGCCACATCCACTAAGGACAATCACAAGGCCTTATTCACATATGTCCACAATCTGAAAGGTAACACCCAAATCTGCTCTGAACTGGTGGTCAATGACACCACATACACAAACAACGTAGATATAGCCAGCCTGCTGGCAGACAGGTTCAGTGAAAACTTCACCTTCCTGTCCCCCCATCAGTAAACCAGGACATCTCCAGCACCAGCCCCCCCTCCACACATCACCAGGGAGCAGGTGTTTAATGCTCTCTCAAAGGCAAAAAATACAGTCTCCATGGGACCCAACAGCATCCCTGGTTGTATTCTACATGAACTCAGGCATGAGCTCTCAGCTCCATTAGGCACCCTATTCAGCCAAAGCCTAAGCAGCGGCTTTGTCCCAACCAACTGCAGGACAGCCACTGTGATCCCTCTACACAAAGGTGGAGTATCCACTGATTCAGGCATTTATAGGCCCTTCAGCCTAACTAAACCTGATCTGCAAGGTCATGGAATGCATTATTGTGGACCTTATAAACAAGGACAATGGCAACCTCCAAACATTTGACCCCACATGGTTTGGTTTTGCCAAAGGGAGATCATGACTGTTAAATTTGGTCCCCTTATTCAAAACAGTCACTGGTGCACACCACCTACCTCAACCTAGCCAAAGCCTTCAACACTAATAGATAAAATCTCCCAGCTAGGCATCAACCTGTATGTTATCAGATGAGCAGCTAACTGGCTTATGGACAGAATCCACTCAGTCAAAATAGGGGAAGCCACCTCTAGTAGTAAATCCATAATGAGTGGTGTACCCGAAGGACTGGTCTTGGGGTCTCTACTGTTTGAGATATACTTTTCTGAGGTGCAAGCCAAAACCAGTGGTCTGTGGCTGACCAATTTTGCAGATGACTGCAAGTTGGGTGCTGTCTTAAATTCCCCTAGTGATGTGAATATCCTCCAAGAGGGCCTTACCCAAATTATTGACTGGTGCCAAAAGCATGACCTCAAACTGAATGCCAAGAAATGCATCATTATCCTCTTTGGGGAAAATGGAGTCCTCACTAATTATCACATTAATAACAATGTACTAAGCACGCAATCAGTTGTGAGGGACTTGGGCACCCAGGTTGATAGCAACCTCACTATTGACCACCATGTTGCCTCCATTGTACAAAAGGCTTTCTACATGGCCCACCTCATAAGTAAGGGTATTTCATCCAGAAACAAGGAGGTCATAACATCCCTGTACTCCTCCCTTATCAGACACATTATCGAGTACAATGCCCCCTTCAGCATGTACCTTGCCAAGCACATGCAGCAGATGGAGAGACGACAGAAGTTCCTGACCAGGAAAATCCAGGGTCTCAAACACCTATCCTATACAGATAGGCTAAAAGCCCTGTCCCTCTACTCAGTCTTATACAGACTGCTCAGAGGTGACCTGTGTCTGGCATATAAGACCATCTCAGACCCCGCCTTGATGGAGTTGCTGCATGTCCATAAGTCAAACTCTACTTGTGCAATCATCATACAAGGCCTCAACCTGGGCTGTGACATTATAGAATTTGTCATCAGAATAGATTTCTGTCCCAAAGTCTCCCTCATCTATGGAATAGACACCCTCTCCATGTCAAGCAGAGTACCTCTCTAGCCCTCTTTAAGAGGAACCTGGATAACTGGATGGGAAACAGAAAATAGACTCCTGGGATCCAACTTGTGTCCCTGCTGAACAGGGGAAACAGGTGCTGACTTTGTGGGAACATGGGCAAAATTCTTGGCTAGGCTTATAAGAGCCTCCAGGCCATTAGCCTAGTATCATTTTATGAACCTATGACCCTATGAACAAGCTCTATATGACTTATACAGCTAGACAAACTGTTTGATCTACATTTGAAAAGTTGCTAAACTTACACCAAATTTACCAGCACTTATTAATCCACTTAAAAGCACAGAAACCACATAAAATTTGTGCAGACTGTAAAATCAATGCAATTAATACCAGTAGCTTGAAATGCAGAAAAAAGAATAAAAGAGCAGACAAATGCAGAACACACTAACAAACATGAAAAATAATTGCAAATAGTCAAACATTTTCAATTAATAGCTGTAACATCAGCTTTAGAGAAAACATAGTAAAACACAGAAAAAAATTACAGGAACCACTTAAAACCAGTTCTATTAGGTGTGTAACTTTAATTTCAATAGAATAAAAGTACTTTCCAGTTCCCAGGATGCAAAATGGAGTCCAAATGCCACATTGCATGGTTTTTGCTTGTGCACATTAGCTTCAGCGTATAATAGTCTTAGAATAAGACAACAATGTCCAAATGCTTCTGCAGTATAAATTAACCGGGAAAATAAAATAGACAAAGAAAAACAGCTAAAACTCTAACGAATAGTGTTTATTTTCTTAGAACAAGAGGCTAAAATGGATAGACAGCATTACTTAAATAATAAATATAAACATTTAAGAACTTAAAGAAGCAGTTCTTGACAGGGAAGCCTGATGTGCTAAAGAACTTGAAATCTTGAAGACCCAGACTCACTTAAATAACTAAACAATAACAACAAGTGTAATAGTGCTGCCATAGGTTCATAGGTTAGTACTAGGCTAACTGCCCTTGCGAGCCATTTTAAGCCTAGCCAATTATCCTCTGTGAGATTCAAACCCTGTAGCTTGTGTTTGTAAGGCAAACACCTTAACCATTAGGCCACCCTCCCAATCATCTTGCTTCTCCTCTGGATGCCACAAACAAGAAGGCACATTGCCCACAAATGTATCTGCATGTTGTCCAGAAGCATTTTTTCCCAGGCTTTTTCATGTGATCTTTAAGTCAGCTAACACAGATAGTGAGCCATCCCATCTACAGGTCCATCTATAGGTGCTGAGAGAATCTATATAAGTAAAGAAGTTCTAAAAGGTGGCAATGACTGAGCTTATCAGATGACCTACAGACATCCAACTGACAACCTTACTGAAGACGAGACACCATCAGAGATGTCTGATCTCTATGGCTGACCAAATTTGCAGATATGTGAAACATTACGAGCAGGCATAGAATCCTCCAATTGACACTAATGTTCTCCAGGAAGGGCTGCCACAGACAAATAACTTGTGTTAGA
>NC_056745.1:1516721652-1516751652 GCF_019279795.1 Protopterus annectens
TCACTGTGAGTGTGTTTCCACTGGTATGCGCGTTGCTCCCCCCTGAGGAAACAGAAAGGAAAAAGGAAACAACAGAAATAGTAGGAAGCTAGCAGGGAACACTGCTGGAGCTAACAGGTGAAAACAATTAGAAGCAGGCAATTACACATGCAGAATACTAGCCCAGCCCAGCACTTCAAACTCTGCAAACAGCAGTGCAGGATGTTTCTCTCAAGAGACACTGCAAGACAGGAGTAAGCTATTAGAAGTGAAAACTGAAAAAGCTTCACTCAGAGCAGAAATGCTAGGGGCTGCCATAGCTGTCATAAGGAGACATAAGCGACTTACTGAGGGAGGTGACAATGCAAATGCTGCCAGACAACCCACAGTGAGGAGACGGAGAAGAGTGTACAGGCCCAGGGTCACCTACCAGGGGTTACATGAGCTGGAGATAGTGGAGCGCTATAGAGTGGACAGAGACCTCCTGCAGCAAATTGTTGAGCTGTGCAGGCCATGCCTCACACACAGAACCAACAGAGGGGAACCCATCCCAGTGGAAACCAAGGTATGTGTTGGCCTAAGAATACTAGCAACAGGTACCTTCCAGAGACCAACTGGTGATATGATGGGGATATCACAGGCATCAGCCTCCAGGGTACTGCACCAGTTCCTGGATGCCATGTCAGCACATGTCGGTGATCATGTATATTTCCCCAATGCCCATGAGGTATTGGCCAGCAATATGCGTCTCTTCCAGCAAAGAGCGGAATACCCTGAGGTAGTGGGTGCAATAGACTGCACGCACATATACATCAAAGCACCAGCCGGTGAGCGGAGTAGGGCCTACATTAGCCACAAGGGCTTCCCCTCCATCAATTGCCAGGTTGTGTGTGATGCCCAGGGCATAATAATGAATGTGTGTGCTGGCTGCCCTGGAAGCTACCATGATTCCCATATCTGGCATCTGACGCAGCTGTACCAGACATTTGCCAGTGGGGACATCCCGCATGGTCACTTAGTAGGGGATGCTGGATATGCACTGGAGCCGTGGCTGATGATACCCATCAGAAATGCACACACACCTGAACAGGAATGCCATAATGAGGCACATGCACAAACACGAAATGTAATCGAGCATGTGTTTGGGCTGCTCAAGTCATGGTTTCGGTGCCTGGATACATCTGGTGGAGCCTTGCAGTACTCACCAACTACATGTACCCAAATTGTCATGGTATGTGCTATGCTACATAATATGATCCTGCGAAAACAGCTGCAGCAGGATCACCATAGGGCTGGGCCAAACAGCCTCTCACCATTGCCAAGTCAATCACAGGCAGAGCGTGACTCGGAGGAGGAACAACCTGAGCCTGCCCCAGTAGGCAGAAGGAGGCGTGCCTAGTATGCCTTGGCCTTGGCAAAGCGGCAACGTATAGCACATACACTGGCTCAGTAAGGACCCTGGAAATGATACCTCTCTCCGACTCACACATATAGTAAAAGGGATGCCTAAGTTGACACAACCTGCTTTCAAACATGTACAGGGAGTGTAGTATGTGCATCCAAAATAGGCAGCCCTGCAGCACCACCTGAGGCATGCTTGCCATGTGTACAGCAATGTAACACCATGTAATATATGCAAACTTGATGACCCTGACTAACATCCTACCCTCACCAAGCATGATGCCACAATATGAAGATGAGATGATCAATTGCAATAATTGGCTAAAGTATTGCTGTTAGTCAGAGGGGATCCAATGTGTGCCAGCCTGGGATGACATGCTGAGCATGACATGATGCTCCACCTGCTAGGGGTGGCATGCACCTATCAGTCCTGGCCTTATGGATACTGGCAAAGGCTGTTGTTACCCCCAGCGTGCCTTGAATAGGTAAGGCTCAAAACACAAACCCACCTCCATAGGTATCACAAGGGATAAGAACCTAGATGTAATGCTACCCAATGCCAGAAGTCTAAACAGCAAGATGCATGCAGTCTAAACTCCCCCAGCATGGATAATGTTGATATCTGTTCTGTAACAGAGAACTGGGTCAAGGCTCACAACAGCACCCTAACACTACCAGGTTATACCTCATAATGTGCTGTACAGCCCCAAAACATGGAACAAGCTACAAAAGGAGGGTGACTAGCAATAATTGTCAAGGATAACCACACCCCCATGTTGGTACCACAACAAGAAGCAGCATGGACTAGCCATGGTCAAGTAACAGTGGCTAAAACTGCCACCTAGTTTATAGCCTGCTACAGACTACTGTCCCAACACCAGGAACTGCACTTGGCCTATGTTGGAATACATGAATATATCAAGCTCTCCAAACCACATTATATTGGGTGACTGAAAATACCCAAACATAGACTGGGAGCATTATTCTAGCTCCAACACCCTAGGACAAAGGTTCCTAGAATCCATAAACCAAAATGCTCAGGAACAACGTACCACTCCCACAAGAGGGGTAAGCATACTGGATGTGATAATCAGCAACATGGGTACCGGATGGCAAGATGAGAAGTGTATCCCTCACTGGTAAGATCAGACCATAGAGTAATCACACCGGATATACACATCCTGACCACAGTCCCTGGCCAGAAAACCACAGTGAAAAACATGTGTAAAGCAAATGTTGCACTCCTCCAAACTGATTTGGAATACATTAAAGGCCCTGTGCATGTGCAAAATATGGGCCACACCTCAGAACCCATTATACAGGCATTCCATGAACACTGCCAGGAATGCATGGTTTATGCAATCCCAAATAAAACCAAGACACAATGCCATACACGCAGGCATCTGACATGGCGGACCCCAGCCATTACCAAACCATGCAAGAGAATGAGGAAGCTACTACATGATAGAGCAAACCTAAAAAGGGAAGTAATCTCTGATTAGTATTATGGCAATAAAATATGTCCACTCATACAATCCACTAAGGCCAGCTACAACAAGTTGAATCTGTGAATCTTGAGGCAATGTTACACCTGCCCCATGTACACAGACAACCCTCTCCTCCCCCCAAGAAATACAAATATATGTGAGAGATGCAACCATTTATCCAAACCGAAGGCCGACCTCTCTCAACACAGTACTGTCAAAACTAGTCAAGAGGAGAAGGTAACCACACACTCCACAAACCCAGTCTCACATAGACCTATCACAACTGCAAACCAAAGACATAAACACAGAAAAACATTCCCGGAGGCTCTAATTACAAACACACCACATCAACAGAGGCCTCCAAAGCAGACACCCAAGCAACCACTACCTCCAAACATAGCACATGCAACACATAGTACACAAAGCTGGTGTGCCAAACAGTCACAGGCCAGAAGGAGAAACAACATGCCTGATACAGTTGTAATAGGTGACTCCATAGTCAGACACACTGCTGTCCCGCTCACCAGACTGAACAAGGGAAAGGGTACAGTAAGCTGCCTGTAGGCTGCTACAATAAGCCACATAACACAAGTATGCAGGTCACCCCAAAGCAAGTACAAATATGATGCAGTCATTGTCCATGCTGGTGTGAATGACCTGAGACGTACCTCCCCAGACTACATGAAAAGAGACATAGATGAGCTCTCCGATTATGTAGTCCAGGCCGGTATGACACTGACCTTGTGCAGCATCCTACCCTCACCAAGAATGATGCCACAGTACAAATACAGAATGATCAGCTTTAACAAGTGGCACAATTACTGGTGTCATTCCAAGGGGATCTAATGTCTGTCTGCTTGGGATGTCATGCTTGACAAGCCACGCTGCTTTGCCAGGGATGGCTTGCACCTGTTACCCCTGGGTGTCTGGATATTGGCTAAGGCTCTTGCCACCTTCATAGAGTCTTCTGTAGGCAAGGCTGAAAAGACAAACCCACCTCCCTAGAAAACATAACTGGAAAGAAACATAAGGGTAATGCTGCCCAATGCCAGATGTCTAAACCTCAACATGCATGCTCCCGAGGGCCACCCCAGTATGGGGAACATCGATGTCCATGCAGTGACAGAAACCTGCAGCAAGGCTTCTGAGAGCACACCAGCACTACCAGGTTATACTACATATCATGCGTTATGGCCCCAAAACCTGGACCAAACCATAAAAGGAGGGGGAGTATCCATAGTCAGCAAAGATACCCACACGTCCAGGTAAGTGACAATGCACGAAGCATCGGAGACCACCCATGTGCAACTAACCGTAGGCAAAACTGCTGTACAGTCTGTAGCATGCTAAAGACCACACTCTCACACACAGGAACCCCACTCAGCCTTCCTGAAGACACTGGACAGTATGAATGTCTCACCAAATACCAAACAAGGTACTCACAAATTACCACATAGGTGGTAATCCATTACATATGGAAGGAATAATCAGGGACCTAGGGACACAAGTGGACAGTAACCTGTCATGTGACACTCACATTGCCAATGTGGCTAGGAAGACCTTCTATATTGGCCACCTTATCATGAAAGGATTCACATCTACGTCAACAGAGGTCATTGTGCCACTATACTGTTCTCTTATCAGGCCCATAATTTAGTACAATGCCTCATTTGGGATGTACCTTACCCGACACCTGCAGCAGTTAGAAAGACCTCAAAGGTACCTCACCAAGAGGATAAAGGGTCTCAAATATATGTCATATGCTGCCTGGCTGTAGACACCCTAGCTGTATGCAGTCACATACTGCCTACGCAGAGGCATTGTATGCCTGTTGTACAAGGCCATGTCCAACACAGGATTAATGGACATGCTCCACCCCAGAAAACCCAAATCCATCAGAGCTGTGAGAGCGAGAGATGTCAGCCTCAACACATAATGAAATAGGATGTGCTGGAGGGACAGATACATAACCCAGAGGCTCCCTACAGCCTGGAATGGAATCCCACTCCATGTTAGGCAGAGCCCCTCACTGACTCTCTTCAACAGGAATCTTGCCAAGTGGATGGGTGATCATAGATGTACACTGGTGGTCTTTACTGTGTCACGTCCAGACAGAGGCACAGTAAAGTAAATCCTAAATGACCATAATATTCACATAACAAGGGGTGGCAAAAGCCACACACACTCTGGCTAGGCTTATAAATGCCCTAGGGCAGATAGCCTAGTATGAACCTATGAACCTATGAAGATACAAATTGTACAGGACACTAAGGATAATCACAAGGCTTTCTTAACTGATGGTAGGAACCTTGTTGGGAATTCACAGATATGCTCTGAATCACTCAAATATTACAAACAATATACCAGACACACACACATTGCCAACATCCAACCTGACAGGTGCAGTGCAAACCACCCCCCCCCCCAAAATGCCAAATATCTATCCCAGCAGAGTGCTGGCCCCCTGACATTGCAGATGCTGAGGTAACAGCCAGCATCTACAAAGCAAAACACACAGCATCAATGGTACGAGATGGTGTAGTGGCCTGAGTCCAACATGGACTCCAAGAAGAATGGAACGCCAAATAACACTACTGCTCAATATCAGCCTTACCACAGGATATGTACCCAAAGAGCAGTGTACAACAACAGCGGTCCTTCTCCACAAAGGTGTTGCCTGAATGGATACTGAAAACTACCACCCCAGAATCCTGACAAGCTTGGTCTGCAAAGCTGTGAAAAGGATCAGCATGTACCTCAGACATAAAGATATTGGGGACCTACTGACACTGGACCCTACCCAGTGTGGCTTTCTTAAGTGCAGATCTGCCCCTTAAACATGTCTGACTCATTTGAAACAGTCATTAAGGCCATTGATGAGGGGAATGTGGTCCACACAGCCTAGCTGGACCTTGCAAAAGGCTTCCATACAATACCCCATGTGTTCATTATAGATAAGCTCACCAGCTAAAATATAAACCCCTATGTCAGTAGAGGGGTTGCAAACCAGACCAAGGACAGAACTGACATGGTCAGAAATGCTGCAGCCATGTCAGACTACAAACCAGATACAACTGGCATCCCACAAGGCTCGGTCCTGGGACCTCCCTTGTTTGGTATATATGTCCCATAGGTACAGGCCAACATGGAAGGACTGTGTCTGAACAAGTTTGCAGAGGACTACAAACTGGCCACCATATCTGACCCTCCAGCTGACACAAGCATCCCACAAAAGGGCCACATAGAAACAGACAACTGGTGCCATAGCCATGTCAGCAAGCTAATTGCAAAAAAGTGTATAGTCAACCCCTGTGGATATACAGTAAGTGCCCACCAATTACCACATAGGTGTTAACCCATTAAGTACTTAAGATGTAATAGGAGACCTGGGGACACAAGTAGATAGATATCTTGCATTGGACAAGCATGTGGCTGTAGTGGTTACAGAAACATACCATATACCCACCTAATCATGAAGGTAGTCAGATCTAGATCGGGGAGGTCATTGTGGCTCTGCAGTCATCCTTCATCAGCCTCACAATTGAGTACAATTGCCCCTGTGGGATGTACCTCAGCAGACACCTCCATCAACCGGAAAGTCCCCAAAAGTACCTCACCAGGAGTATCAAAGAGCTTGAACAGATGCCATGTGTTGCCTGATTAAACAAACTGCAGCTCCACACAGTGCCATACTGCCCGCCCAGAGGCAAGCTGTGCCTGATGTATAAAGCCATGTCCAAGCTGGAATCAATGAACATGCTGCACCTTGTACAATCTGAATGGCAGTGAGCTATGCACATGAGAGACCTGAACCCCAGCACTGACATACATAGGACATGCTGTACTGATTGATCCATAACACAGAAGCCACCCCCACTCTTGAGAAAACTCCCAGTACAGGTTAGCCAGAGAGTCACTCATTGACTCTCCTCAAGAGGAATCTTCATGAGTGGATGGGAGATGGTAGGTTTACCCTGGGTATCACTGTTATGTCATGGGTAGACGGAGGCACAGTATACTAACCATGACATATGTCATGGCAAACTCCAGTTACAATGTGTGTCGAAGGACAAACACACTCTCTGACTAGCATTAGAAATGGCCTAGGGCACATCGCTAGTGTTTGCCAATGTCCACCTATGTTGTGGAATACACTACCAATGTTGGACAAGCCTGGTTTAAGTAGTCCATATCTGAACGTAATGCAACATGGTCATATGTGCACAACTGGCCCCTAACCAGTCTGTTGTGCTCACTATGAAAATTTAAAGCAGTGATAGGACTAAAGCCCAGAATACTGTCCACCACAGTGAAAGTACTGAACCAGTACACTATACGGTACTACAGTGTTTGGTCAGTATGAAAGGATGTTGACAACTGTATGCAAAGTATCCCATGCAAACCCTGCAGGCACAGTATAATCCCTGTTGTGTTCAGACACAAAGCAGTTGGCCAGTAAGTACACAACATGACACCCAACATACAACCATAAACGTGACATATTGTTGAAGTTCACACTCATCCACAAATGTGGTGGACTGCAGATTTCAACATATGGAAAGCTCACACTGGGCATGCTCGCACACTTTGATAAATGAGACATATGTCAGACAACATGCCATGGAAAGCCTGAACTGGGCATGCTCACACACTTAGGCCATATCTCAGTTTAGCAGTTGGCCACACATATCTGGTATTTGTACGTGTTATTCCAGGAACCAACCACATTACAGCAATCTGCCCAGTGCACACAGTTAAATGATTACAGAGACATAAGTGATATAGTGGATCCCTCTCATATTCAAACATCTTCCACAGATACACTAGTTGTTCATAGAAAAAGGGAATGCTATGGCAATAAAGACCTGCAAACAGTCTATCAGCAACAAATATTGTGCATCTGACAATTAAACATATGGGTGTAGAGGTCAATACTAGGCTGCTTGCCCTAGGGAATGAAAGCTTAGCCAGAGTGTGCTTGGCTTCTGCCTCCCCAGTACAGTAGGCTACTGTGCCACTGTAAAGTAGGTCACATAAGGCACCGTTTGAGGCTAGTGTGCTGTGCCTCCGTCAAGCAGGGACACAGTGGAGATACCAGGTGTTGAATTTGCTATGCCACATCCATGTGGCTGGTGTTTGCTGGAAGAGGGTTGGTGAGGACCTCTAACAGTAAGTGGGCGTCAATAACAGACTGAGGGGAGCCTTATCTGCAGTGTCTGGACAATTTCACTGTCAACACTTTGTCGTGATCATTATGAGGGATTGAAGTGTCGTGCCAGTACTGTTCAGAGATGTCCTCCCTCTGTGAGCTACTGCTCTGCAATGTATTAGCTCACTCCGTCTGTTGGACAGCTCATATATGGCTGGTGTACACCTGACAGGTGTCCTGTTGTGGAGGAGTCATGGGTATATTTGGTATAGCATGATCAATGCAAACCTTCCACATGCTCATAGAATGCAATTGTCAAGGATTATGCAGAGTGGCCTGTATACTCCCCCAGCATGGGTCCTTTGAAGTCTTCCACCCCAGTCTTCACAAGTGCAAAGTCTGCTTTTGATAAATACACTTTGTTTGCAGTGACAACCTTGCCTGGGGGTGGGGATGGGATATGGATGTCCAGGGAAAGGTGGGTATGGTCAGATATCAACAACAGTGGTCTACCTCTGGTGTGGAACAGTGAGTACCCATGTTGCAGATGGTCAGGTGCAATATGTATTCCCCCTTGTGGCAGTGGTGAGTGGTCCTGCCATAGCACATGGACACACATATTGTAGTGGCTGTAGGATAATGTTGTAGAGGCCTGAGTAGTTCCCAAACACAATATACCTGTACCTGACGTTAACAACTGGAATGGTGTATGTGAACACCTTCATATCTTGGCACTGTTCCCAGGGAAGCAAAGTGTGTGTCCTGGATGTGGGAGGGGTGGTCTGAACTGGTTGTGTTGTCTATTACAGGTCCTGTGGTCACGAAGCATGGTATAAAACATAACCTGCCAGTGCTGATGTGCATATCTGACCCTGAAGTAGGTGGCTGCAAATGCATATATATGCTATCCCCCACCTGACAAGTAGTAACAGATGTACATACCTCTGTAGAAATAATGATGTCAGCACCCTATAAATACTGCAAGTGCAGAGCAGATGCCCAGTAATTTGGATAGTGTGCTCCGCTAATGCATTTCCCTCAAGTGTTATAATATAGTAAGGTAGGGGTTTGAATCCTGCAAATGCTCAGTGTGGGTGAGTGGGGTTGGTGTGTGTGCAATTCTGTGTGAGAGAAATGTCCTTTTTGGCAACTAGGAGAGCACACTACAGGATGCACATTCCCCTTTTTAAACACTGATGATGTCAGCACCCTATAAGTACAGCCTGAGAAAAGAAACCTCCCAGTAATGTGAATAGCGCACTCTACTAATGCATCTGTTTCAAGTGTCATAACATAGTTAGATAGGGATTTGAATCCTGCAAATGCTCAGAGTGTGTGTGTTTGGGTGAGGGGGGGGGTTAGTGTATTTGCGCAATTCTGTGTGAGGGAAATGTCCCTTTTGGCAACTAGGAGAACACACTACAGGATGCACATTCCCCTTTCTAAACACTGATGATGTCAGCACTCTATAAGTACAGCAGGAGAAGAGAAACCTCCCCGTAATGCGAATAGCATGCTCTTCTAATGCGTTCTTCTCAAGTGTCATAACATAGTTAGGTAGGGGTTTGAATCCTGCAAATGCTCAGTGTGTGTGTTTGGGTGAGGGGGGGTAGTGTGTGTGCAATTCTGTGGGAGGAAAATGTCCCTTTTGGCAACTAGGAGAACACACTACAGGATGCACATTCCCCTTTCTAAACACTGATGATGTCAGCACCCTATAAGTACAGCAGGAGAAGAGAAACCTCCCCGTAATGCGAATAGCATGCTCTGCTAATGCATCCTTCTTGAGTGCCATAACATAGTTAGGTAGGGGTTTGAATCCTGCAAATACTCAGTGAGTGGGGTTAGTGTGTGTGCAATTCTGTATGACAAAAATGTCCCTTTTGGTAACTAGGAGAACACACTATATGATGCACATTCCTCTTTCTAAACACTGATGATGTCAGCACCCTATAAGTATAGCCGGAGAAGAAAAACCTCCCAGTAATGCAAACAGCGCGCTCGGCTACTGCGTCTCGTACAAGTGTCATAACATAGTTAGGTAAGGTTGATAATTCCACAAATTTATTCTTCCAATAAATGTAAGCGCTTTCGGCAAGTTAAATAACTCACCTTCATCAGACAAACAGTGGGATGACTTTACACTGCTGTTTAAATAGTCACAAGCAATTTACATTGACCAATCATAAAAATTAGCATTCCATTTCAATTAAAAACCATGGGAACCTTAAAATAAATTTAGAACATCACTTCCTATATTGTAAAATGTTGTAACTACGTATTACTAACCATTAAATACACACTCTATATAAGATAAGTTACCATAAAGCATCATTTATAAAAAGCATCATTTATAAAAACTTGATAGTGGAAAAACATATATTATATTTTTATCAGGTAATGAATAGACTTAGAAAAACCTTGTTTAAGTCTAAAAGTTGTTTAGTCTATTCAGACCATGTTCCTTGTTGTTATATGTGAAAAAATCCCGTCCTTTAAAATGATGTTAGAATAATTAAACACATTGTTCAATATTTACACTTCCTGTTAATCTTAATAAATCGCAACAAAAAACACCTTTCCCTCATGTAAATGTCATTGAAATGGAATGCTAATTTTTATGATTGGTCAATGTAAATTGCTTGTGACTATTTAAACAGCAGTGTAAAGTCATCCCACTGTTTGTCTGATGAAGGTGAGTTATTTAACTTGCCGAAAGCGCTTACATTTATTGGAAGAATAAATTTGTGGAATTATCAGCTTCTCCTATTGTGTTTCAATCGCCTTTTGGATTTTTTAGTGGTTCGTGAATTTTTTGTCTTGTTTCAAATAGTTAGGTAAGGGTTTGAATCCGGCAAGTGTGTGGGGAGTGGAAGTAGGGTGTGTGCAATTACATGTGTGAAAAAACTGACCCTTTTGGCAACCAGTACAACACACCAGCTGCTGCATATTCCAATCTCTAAACAGAGATGATGTCAGCACCCTACAAGTACAGCAGAAGAGGGCAAATCTCCCAGTAATGCAAAGAGCACGCTCTGCTACTGCGTCTCTCACTACTGTCATAGCACAGTTAGTTATGGCTTTGAATTCCACAAATGCCACATGTTTTTGTCACACAGAATGCCCATGTGTGTGGGTTGTTGTTCACAATAATGCATGACATCGATTAAACCGGTAATGGCAATGCACACATATGATGTATGTGTGTGCCAACTACACATATATACCTGTGACCTTCAATAGTTCCCATGTCTGATGCCTGCCACATGTGAATACATGGTATTTGCACTGGATAACATTATGACTGTGGTTTTCTGTGCGGGTGGTGCATGTGGTATGTGTATATACAGTGTGAGTTGTATATGGTATCATCCTAGCAGCGAGGGATACACATCTAGTCTGGGGCATATAGTCCACATGTTGTTGATGAACAGGTGCTGCATGTTTTCACTTGTTGTGGGAGTGGTAACAAGTTGTTCCATAGCAATGCAGTGACTACATGCTAGGAACCTTTCAGCTAGGGTGTTGTAGCTACAGTAATTCATCAGCATTCAGTAATACTTCAGCATTCTTGGTGAGGGTATGATGCCAACCAAGGTCAGGGTCATACCAGCCTGTGCCACATGCTCAGAGAGCCCTTCTATGTTCCCTATCATGTAGTCCAGGGAGGTACATCACAGGTCAGCCATAGTGGCATGGACAATGACTGAATCATATGTGTCCATGCCTCTGACTGACCTGTATGCTTGTGTTATGTGGTGGACCATAGTGCCCCACAGGCATATCACTGTGACCATCACCTTGTCCAGCCTGGGGAGCGGGGCCTTACTGCACCGGACAATAAAGGTACCCAACACAAATGCAGCAGGAGTGTTGTCTAGCCGTACAGGCTGTGACTGTTTGGCACACAGGATTTGTGTGCTATGTGTTGCACGTGCTGTGTTCCGGCTTAACATATGCCTGTGTGCCAGCTGCAGAGGTGTCTGCTGCTCAGGCAGGATGCTATTCTGAGGCTCCAAGAATGTCCCAGTGTGTTCATGTGTTTGGAATGCAGTCAGTGTAGGTCTACATCAGACTGGTATTGTAGTCACTGTAGTATTTCATGCCACCTGACAGGTTATGCCAGTGCTGGGTTCAGAGTGCTTAGTCCCCAGTTTGGCTATGTGGTTGCATCTCACACATGTGTTGCACGTTCATGGGTAGGGGAGAGGGTTGACTGTGTACATGTGGCAGCTGTAACATTGCCACATGACTCACATATTCCACAACTGTACCATAGAGGTGACTGACAAGTGACCTTTGCACATGCTACCATAGTATTGTGATTGCCATGGTGATTAACAGCACATAGGGCCAATGGGGAACAAGGTACAGAAGGTGAGTATGTGAGGGTGTAGTGCCTGTGATTAGTTAGCGCTGGCATATATGACTGCTCACGTGGTCAAATGCCAGGTAAGTCATATGCAATGTGTCACAAGCAATGTACATGTGAACAGGACAAACAGTGATGTTCTGTCAAGTGAGACATGGACATACGTATAATAAGCTATGCAGATGTCACTAGGAATCCACAGAGGCTCCATAAATCTGCATTGCAGGTGGAATCAGTGTTCCAGGGTAACTGCAAGCAAATATGCATGTAAACAAAGCTACAGTAAGCAGGGCTGCATGTAGTCCATTGTACAACAAACAAGCTCTACCACTTCCAGTAGGTAACAGTGCAAATATGCAGGCACTATACACATGTACATGGAAATACACAGGTCAGATGGCCAGGGTCCAGTCTCAGTGCACACAGGTGTACAGACCATGTACCGTCAGGATGTACAATAACCGGACGGAAACCCAGGTGCTCATACCTGCACTAATACACATGTCAAATAACAGACCCTGAGCCTTCACTCAGTGGTTCCATACTTAGTAGGATGTATGCTACCTGTCCTGCCACCACAGTATCCCTGACATTTATGGGGACTCTCCCTCCTGTGAACGTTAGATTTGTGTGTTGGGGCTGTCTAGCATGGTATGAGGTGTGAGCTTGCAGTGCTAGGGTGCTCCTGTGTGTCCTGTACCAGTTCTGTAGTACTGCACACATATCAACATCCTCAAACATCCGCATTGCAGAGTCCAGTGTGGGCAACATGCCACTTGCAGTTTACATGTCCATCATTGCGTATCAATACTTTCATTACCTTATCCCCTGTGCTACATATGTATGTGGCCTTCTGTTGACATCCTTACCACCAGTATGCAAACATGTGCAGATGATACACTATGGTACTTACCATGGGTGTTGAAAACAGTACAAGACAATCATACCCTTACTGCATCAGGCATGCTGGGATATACCCACAATTATATCAGCACACTGTACTGTTAACAACATGATACTATTACTACACGTCTATGTAGTCACCCTGTGCATCAGCAACATGTTAACCTGTACCTGCACTGATGTTACAGATTGCAGGAGGTGGCACAGTTTCATCATATGCACAGGGTGTGAACTTGGTATGCCTGAGTCTGCCACTGATACCACCAATTGACATGTATGTGTATGTGTGATGGTGAGGGACAGCAGTACAAGGTGGGGCAATGTTGACGCAGTGTGTGCGTGTATGCGGTAGCCCTAGGTGTTGTCAATTCACATGTGTGTATGGATGCACACAGTTCCACCTCATGGCTGCCATATACCGGTGTTTGTGGACAGCCACAGACTGTACCTGCCAGGTCATACAGATCAGTGTCTCTGGCCATGGACATGGTACCTGTGCCTTGCAGGGGTGCGACGGACCGTATCCGGTACCAATCCAGACTGGGTACTGTCATCAGAAGCAGGTGTTCATTGACTGGACACAGATCTCTGTTGGGCCTGTCCAGAGCCATGTGCACGTGGTCTCCTGGGGCGGTCTGATGACAGCACAGACCCAGCATTGCTGGGGCTGCTGCTGGCACTATGGGGGCGGCCGCGGCCCTGTTGTCATCCACGATGACTGCCAGCTGCTGCTGTTGCTGGCATACGCCCACGTTGATGCCTCAACCGTCCACCATTGCCCTGGCTCATGGACATGTAGTTGTGGAACTGATCTAATATGTCCCCACAACATCTGTCTATGACATCGGTGAAATTACGGATGGCAGCCGCAATGTCACGCATACTGTCACTCATGGCTGTGCAACATGCTCTCAGCTCCCTCAGACCCTGTCTGGTGTACCGTTCCATATGTGACTGTGCCTGCATGACAGCCCAAAACATAGCTGAGGTTGTAAGACCTCTGCGGGCACGTCTGACAGGGGCAGTATGCCCATGGATGCTCCCACGAGAACCCCTGGACATCTGTCTGTGTGGTACCATCTCAGGGCCATGCCCATGGCTGCTGTGTGGGGAAGCATGTGCCACAGATACCACATTACCCTGGTCAATGCCCACTGTATCCTGTCCATCACCTAGGGACATTGGTGACAAATGATGTATTGGCAGGATGACTGTGCGCATTGATGGGGTTGACAGCTGTGTATTTTCAATTGGCTGACTAATGACGGACCCTGGCACACCTTCCTGTGCCATTACACAGATATCATCATCACTACCTGTGGCACCTGATTCAGGTTCCCTGCTGCATGACACCAGAGCAGCACCAGAACCTGTGGGAGGGAAACAGGAAACATAGTTTACAATGTCTACACAATGTTACCAGTGATGCACACATGCAGACATGCAGACATGCACACATGCACACATGCACACATGCACACATACGCACATGCGCACATGCACACATGCACATGCACACAGGCGCACACATGCACATGCACACAGGCGCACACATGCACATGCACACAGGTGCACACATGCACACATGCACACAGGTGCACACATGCACACATGCACACAGGTGCACACATGCACACAGATGCACACTTGCACACTTGCACACTACTCAGTATGTGAGATATCAACACACAGACACAGACACACCTGCATGCATACACGGAGCACTACTGATTGAACCTAATATTACGATTACTATCAAGACTATTAAAGGTATTGTTAATACACACTCACCAGCATGGATAGGCTGCATTGCTGTTACACCGGAGGAACCTGCAGAAGTGAGGAAATTAATGTCAGTGGGCACAACTGTGCCATTGTTACTGAGTATGATACAGGTCAGTAGTACAACAGTTGCCTTTCACGGGTCAGCTGCTGATATTGAGAATATCACACTTGCACATTAAATACTATGATGACAGCTACAAACCAAGGACACTCCTCACACATGCATTAACTACCAGTGTACACAACAGTCAACTATACATATGGCATATTACCTGCACGCTCGTAGTCATGGTGCTGTGTGGCTCCAGCCTCCATCATAATACAGGTCTGCTGCTGTTGTTGTTGTTGGTGGGCTGGAGCCACAACACTTAGGAGTAGTCCCTCCAGTCTGGTGAGTGGGGGATGTGTAGCCACCCCACCACTTGTGGCAACCTGTTGCCTGTGGATATCCGACGCACGCTGACGGACATTTCTGATTAAATCACTGCAGTGATGTCGTACCTGCTCATATGTCCTATTATGCGTGCCTATGTCATTTACCCGACAGACCAGGTCTTGCCACAGTGCAACCCTCTCCAGTTGATTCTGGCTGGTGCAGGAAAAGAGTATTGCAAAATCCCGCACCAGGCTCTGGTGTATTTCCTCAACCTCGGCTGCAGAGTATGCCAGATTGCGCTGGTGAACCATGGTCCTGAAAAAGACAATAAAATGATATCAGCAAAATATGTCAGCAGAATTTGGCACACATACTACACATGCTACTCGACTGTTGTGATACATCATATCTCCCATATATAGCATCTGTGGATACACATGTAAATGGCCAGGTATCAGTGCTCAGCCAACAACTGTGCAACAGTACCTGGCACACTCCATACGACATACTACCAAACCCCAGCAGTCAGCACACTGATTCAGGTCCAAAGCACCTCCTCACTCTGGGGGGTTGTATCGAGGTACTGTATGGGGAACATCATCAACTTCTGTGATCTGACCACAAACTAATCACCCTGGATATACATATCCCACCTCTACCACCAGCACAAACGACTACAGTGAATAACATTCCAAACACAAACTTTACACTTCTTAATACTGAGATGGTATCCTTTAAGCCCACTGGGCCAGTGGAAGCCACAACCAACAATGCTGACTCGTTCACAAATGATTTCTATGGACATCTCTGAGAATGCATGGATCATGCAATCCCATATAAGACCAAGACACTCTCCACAAAGGGAAAGCATCCTGTCTGGTGGACCCCAGCCATAAACAGATTGTATAACAAAAAATGGAAGCTACTGCAAGACAGAGCATAATTCAATAAAGGGAAGGCATGTCTGATCAGCACTAGTAAAGAGCTATGTTCTCTCATACAAACATCCATGGGCAACTTTGAGAGGGAAATCACCAGGGACACTACAGATAACCACAAGGCCTTCTTCAGTTATGTTAGAAACCTGGTCAGAAACCCTCCAATATGCTCATAGTTAGTACACAACAACAAATAATTCACTGAACACACAGATATTGTCAACATTGTGGCAGACAGGTTCAGTGCAATTTTCCCCCCTCCCTCTCCCCAAACGAAGACATACTTATACCAGCTGAATGTAACCTCCCTGTCATCACAGATGTCCAGGTGAGAGCCGCCCTCAGAAAAGCAATAAACACAGCATCAATGGGACCTGATGGTATCCCCGGTTGCATGCTACATGAACTCCAAGAGGAGCAAAACCCACATATAGAAGTGCTATGTAACACTAACCTGACTACAGGATATGTACCTGTACACTGGCGTACAGCAGCAGTGGTTCCACTCCACAAAGGAAGCACCTCTACATACCAATACAATACAATACAATACAATACAATATGCTATTGCCCCTGGGACTACAGCAGCATACTGTTCTGCTACCCTGACCCTTGTGACATATGTGATGTGATGGTACCTCCTCCTATCAAACAGTTACACAGGGTGACTCATATGGCATATTACCTATCTGACTAACATTCAGCAGGGGTATGTGTGACATGTACTCATGGGGAGTCTTGCTTCTTAAAGCTGTGTGGGTTATTGCAGGGTATGTCTTATCTGGGGGTAGGAACCTGTACCTCCGCCATGTGCTCTCTACTGCGGTGTCAAGGACGACACACAGCGGTCATTTAGGTTGTGGATGATGTGAGGTGTTACTATGGTTGTTGGACAGCTGTCATGGGTGTGACTTAAGTATGTAAATCCAGGAGTGGTAACCTCTATGTGGGTAGTATGTGTGCACTCTGTGTGTTGTCAGTCACTGTGCATTGGTAATGTGTTTGAGTGCATTGTCACAGTGTCGTACATGTCACTGTGTCCTTCTCCATATCTGTAGCTGTCATGTGAGGTACATACCATGGCAGACATTGTGTGGTGTGGAGGGGTACACTGACCTACATGTCCATAGCTGACGCACCATGTCTGCTGACACATACCATGTACAGGTATTCCAGGAATAGTGTGCCACTGTGACTATCATTGGGGGGCCTATTGTACATGTTTATGACCCTGTTCACCGCTGACACATGCAGTGGTGGGCAGCCAATCACATATCTGGTGGTTACTGGTGTAGGTGATTTGAAATGGGGTATGGTACTCCAGTTTCGACACTGGTGTTCACTCCATGCCTTTGTCACCAGGCACCTGTTGCAATACATCTGTACACATGTGCCTCCCTCAGAATATCTCTCTCTCTCTCTCTATATATATATATATATGTATATATATGTCTATATATATATATATATATATATATATATATATATATATATATATATATATGTCTGTATACATATACACATATATATATATCGATGCACATATATTGCTATAGATATGGAGGGGGGGAGTGTGACAGAGAGGGGGTGAGAGTGACAGAGGGGGTGGGACAGGGGGAGTGTGAGATAGTCATATACAGTCATATCTGTAGATAGTCAGATCTGTCTGTCTATGTATATGTATCTACATATACCTATATCTGTATGTGTGTATTACATATATATGTTTGTACATATTCTATCTATCTACATCTGTCTATGTATTCCTACATCCCTTTCTATCTATGTATACATATATGCATATTATATATATATATATATATATATATATATATATATATATATATAGATATATATATACATACATATATTGACATACATGCGTATCCATATGAAAGATAGGTATATCAACATGTCTATTTACAAAACTGTATACACACACTAACATACTGCTAAACATACATAACTGTGAAACCTACATTGTACATTGCACTACAACCTACATTTAACCTACATTGATATGTGCACATAGATGCCCTCACATACATATGTATGTACAGCCTTCACTGATAGTTGCTGTATGTCCCCTGCCCTATGCACATCTTCATATACATATAGATACAGACCAATGACACATATGGAGGGTTCACAGTATGTAGACTTTTAAAGTACACATTACCTGTGTTTGTCACAGCTGCTTGCGTTGCCTTTTGGATCGGTGTCCTGCTGCTGCTGCTCCAGTTGACAGATGACAGCTTTCTAGTAGGTTTTGTTACTAAGTGTTTTTGTTTGTGTTTTTTTTATTTTTATTTTTCTCTCTCTCTCTCTCTCTCTCTCTCTCCCTACCTCCAGAGGCTGCAATGAAAGTATTGCATGTGTGGACTGGGAGTACAGCATGCTTTTGTAGGTATCTGCATATGTCCATGTGATGGCCTCTGCACCAATTGTTAGCCAGCATTTGCTAATTGCATGCAGCCAGTTGTGTACTGATTGCAGTTCTCACTGTGATTTCAGGACAGTGCTATAAAAAGGTATGTGAGATAGGCGTAGCCCTTTCAGATTTTAAGGGCAGGGACCATGCTGGTATGCTGTGGACACTGTTCTGTGAGTGTAAAGGTTAGTATCTCTCTCATATTTCCAGCGGTGTTGTAGATTAACATTTCTCCATTCATTTCTCCAGTTTCCTGTACTAAGTGTGTATGTACACTGACACCTAAGACTACTACTACTGTTAATGTGGGTGTGTGTGCTTTCCTGTGGGACATGTGGTGTAACTGGTATTTAGCAGTGGCTCTTGCACTTTGTTGCTATGGCTTCATTATTTGCCCTTTACATTCACTACGTGTATGCCTGCTAGGTGTCTTGACTGTAGTGTGTTGCTGTGGCTTTCCTATCTTCCATGTACATTCACACCTTGGAATGCTTGCTATATCTAATAGGGTGTTACTGCATGCAGTGTGGTCTGGCCAAGGTGTGGGCCTTGACATCTATTAGGGTATTTGAGTATGCTGCTGAGCAGGCCCCAGAGACTCTCAGGTGCATCTTTTATCTGCCTCATGGAATGGTACATATCAGTGGGGTACACCCATTAAATTGTCTGGTATTCTGCAGTTGTGACTGTGGGTTAGCATGAGCATATGTATTACTACACTATTTCTGCCGTGCAAGTGGTGCATACTTTCAGTACTTCATAGTTACCATTGCATGTGTTGTAACACCTTTCTGCCTACTGTTTGTACATTTCACAGGGAGTCTGTGGGGCATCCCTGTAACTCAGTCACTGTTGCTATGTCTAGGCTCTTAACTATTCAAATATGGCAGTGTCATACCTCTCAAGTGTACAGATATTTTCAGGATGTCCGCATTTTTTCCTCATATTTTGGTCCATATCTCATAAAACAGCCTTTTCTGGCAAATCACTCAGGGCTCAAGTCAGACTATAGTGACAAACATTTCAGTTTCAGACTTCATACCCTTCCAAAAATCCAAAATAATGCAAAACCTGTTACTCTCTCAACTGTCTGTTTGTCGGAGCAATATTTGAAATGGGGGCTGTGTAGGCTTGGCAGCAGGCATGCCCATGAGTTGTGCCACCCGTGCCTCAAGCTGATGTAGGGGCCCAAGAACAGCGTCCCGGATCTCCCTATGCACCACAGTCCGGACACTATGGAGGGTGAGTGGATGTTCTCCTCCGGCCACACTTGCAGAGGGGGGATGAGCCCCATCCCCTGCAGTGCTTCCACCCACAGGTGACACAGGGCCACCGGAGGAGGGTCCGGCCTGGGCACTACTGCCAGGTGCATTCGCCAGCTGAGGAGGGAGAGGTGGGTCCGCTGGAACCCGCCTTCCCTGTCGTCCTATGTTTTGCATTATGTTATGACAGTTTGGGTTAGTAACGTACAATACCATTCATAATTAGTTGTAACAGCATGCATTAGTATTCCCATTAACCAAACACCCATATATTCAAACCATTGAACAGCAAGCATAACACATGCATAATTTGAACAGCAATACACAATCCAACAACATGCAGGGTTGATTGATGGCAACAGACCATCAGGTTTGGATGTATGAACAGGGCAGATGCATCAACGTACATGCAAATATGTGTGAACCAACAGGACAAATGTCCAGGGGTGTTAATTGTGATTGCACATACCAATTTCACGTGGAATGGATTATATGTGGTTATAGGGTAGGGTGAAGAAAATTTAATTAACAGCTTCAAATACCAATACATATGCTGTACATTTCTACTAGCTGCAGACATATACACACTACAGTTCTGCCTACAGTTTCCTATGTGATAACTACTTCAGGTTGGTGATAGGAATGTTACTGCTACATCAATATACATTTTCATTTTCATTTTTATTCATACACATTCATATCTGGCTCTGTTCAGCTACATCATCCTGCTACATTTGCTTTATATAGCTATAGACAACTGTAGATGTTTGGTATTTCAGACAACCATACTATCTGCATATTGCAGACTGAGAGCAACATATCCAGATTTTGGGACACACATTCCAGCTGCAGTACCGTTTTCAACACATGTTACTGTTTGGTTCTGCCTGTTACATTCATTTCATTCTGTACTGACTGCAGTATACTTTATTCAGGAGTTATTACTACTTTATTGGCGGATTCATACCTCTTTCTCACACTCTCTACCTTGTTTTATTTTTACAATTCAGGATGGTACTTAATTCTAGGCTTTATTGACATATTTTACCTGTAGTTATAACAGTCTCACTTCTGTCATGTTTCTGTATTTCAACAGGGATATATTTCACACATGTATTTTACTCAGCTTCTGCAGCTGTACTTTTCAGCCTGCTGCAGGTTATGTACTATTATATTACAGGTGGGGCATCTTTATTTCAGACTTGTTTCATTTTTATGTTTGGATTACAGGCTGCATCACACTTTTGTAATCAAGCAATACTTGCAAACCCTCATACACTGTTACTTGCACATTTTATTAATTAGTGACTACACTGCACTCTTTTGCTAACTGTCATACTTATATATTTGTTTACAGTTACAGGGAGAGAATTACTGACCTGCTTGGTGGCACAACCGCACCAGCCTATTGCCATAGGCTCGACGGTTCACAGAACGGACACCTGCAGCTATAATATAAATAAAGTAATATTGGAATACACATCTCCATAACATCAGCTAGGTTAATTTCTTACATAAATAATTACATGTAACTTACTCAGTAGTGGGGCATTGGGCATTTGCCGGGCCTCCTGGATCCTATGGTTCAGTTGGTCCTGCTTCTGTCTCTTCAGGTCAGCATGGTGGTGATGGACCTGCTCACCAGTCCTTGGTATTCCTGTGGCACTGGTGAGATCATGAGCCAACCGGTCCCACGCCTCAGCCCTATATGCTCCCCACAGGACCTGGCCCTGCATGAGTTGGGCCTCATGATTATGGATGAGGAGCCAAACCATATATTTGGACTCCTCAATGCCCCACCTCTGTGCTCGGAAGCAACTACCCTCACCTACACCTGACATCCTGGCTGCAAGTCGGTTCTACAATCGGTTATGTTGTGTATTCCTGCCTATGGGGCTTATATATGCCATTTTTCCCGCACTTATCTGTGATTGGCCATTTTGGAATTGTATCAGCTTCAAAAAAACCTGCTTTGTTATGCTCCTCTTTCTATTCATTCCTATATATATGCTATTACTGTAGTTCTAAGTGCAACTGTCATGGCTTAGTGGTTCAGTACTTTGACTATGGTGCATGGTATCCCGGGTTCGAACCTGGCCATTGTATTTTATGACTGTCTACACAGACTAGGAGGTGTGTCTGTGTAAAGGCAATTTTGATACAGCTTGCTCAACGTTGCCCGTCGGTTAGCTTGTTGGCACGGTGCGCACCTCCGCGCAAACGGGTTACGCCGGTTTACGCGTGGTTTGGCTGTCAGCATGCATATTACACTCAGCTCAGCTACGGGCACACAGTTTCAGCATGTTAAAACGCTGCTCAACCCCGGGCACTCATTCTACACCTATTAAACCACTGCTCACCTACGGGCACTCATTCTACACCTGTTAGAACACTGCTCACCTACGGGCACTCATTTTACATCTGTTAAACCACTGCTCACCTACAGGCAGATATCCTCAACTTGTTAGACTGTAGCTCAGCTATGGGCACATCTCACATTTTTTTTTTATTTTTTTATCTCACATTTCTTCAAAATACATGGCCCATTTCATTACATTTTACATGAAATATAATTTTATATATGTACATATATGTCAGGGACTTGTTTCCTGCTTATTTCACTAAAAATAAAAATTGATGTTGTGGGGGCTCGAACCATGACTGCCTCCTCTTCAGCCGACGTCCCTACTGCTACGCTATTGCTTCTTGGCTTACTTTGCATATTTAGTTCTTATATGCTTTTCCACTGACTGCTAACTGCGGCTGAGTGATGGGCACGCCCGCGCAAACAAGCGCACTCACGGGAAAACATCTTTACAACTTAAAAAAAATATATAAGATATTCATTTATACATTTTATGTTCATAGTCTGTGGGGGCATGTGTTGTGTTGTGTTTATTCACATTTACATGGACTCTGTCGTGGGGGTTTACTTTTAGGACTTTTACTCTTCTGGGGGCGTGTCCGTTTGCAGGGCTCGCCCTACGGACACGCCCCCTACTGTCTTCCACGGACCATGTTAGCCTTAGGTGTGATTCAGCATGCCCTCATGCATATGCATGACATGCTGACGTCACACCATTTAACTGCAGCCTCCATGTAAGCCTTGTAACTCTTACACGGAGGCTTCGTGAATCCTGCCCAGTGTCTTTTGTCCTGATGTGTGCCATTATTAATATGAACAGAAAGAGAAAAGTGCATGATGTGATTTTCAACCAGCGGCTAACTACTGTAAGATATGCAATTAAATGCAGTTTTATAAACTTATTCTGCAAAGCTTTTTAAGAGTTTGATAGTTGAAGGTAAGAGGGCGATTTACGAAACAGGAAGGGTGGGATGAAAATAGAAAGGCTAGTCTTGACACATTAATAACAGTACATCATACAAAGAATGCTATTGTTACATAATCACAGGATGCTCATTAAAATGGAAACAATGTCACCAGTCATGAGCTATAACTTAGACGTAAGGTAGACAACCACAGCATGGCTTACCTAGTTTACGTACATTAAGGCATATCTCCTTTAGTACAACTGCAACTCAATTCTTCTGTTACAAAGTATTGTTTGGGGAACTATTACATTATAAACTCCAGAATCAGGAAAACTGTAATTTTGCTATTGTTGCTAAGGAAGCTACTTTATTACTAAGTAGAAGTTTTAGATTTTAGTCAATTAGAAATTCTGGATTGTACATTTTAAAATATTATAAAGATTCATAAAGCACTTTGGTATATTTATTTCAGTATAGGTTTCAATGTAAGAGATTTCATCTGTTTTGCTAGATGTAACATTAGAGTTACAAATTGTATTTTGTGTTTCTGTTAATATTTAGTATCCCACTATAAAGTAGAATTAGCATCCCTTTAATAAGAATTCACAGGTTCATAGGTTCATAGGTAAGTACTAGGCTATCTGCCCGAGGGCATTTATAAGCCTAGCCAGAGTGTGTCAGCTTTCGCCGCCCCATTGATTAACTGAGCCTCTGTCAAGAAGATCCAGTGAAGTGGTCCCAGGGGTGTATTTTCTGTTACCCATCCACTCATCAAGGTTTCTCTTGAAGAGTGTTAGTGAGGGGCTCTGCCTAATTTAGTTAGGAATTTTGTTCCAAAGCATGGCGGAGTCTCTGTGACAGGAATCTGTCCCTCCAGCATGTTCTATTTATTGTTGTGGCAAAGTTTAGCTCACTAGAGTGAGTGGCTCAAAGTGACTTGGATTTCTTTAAGTGGAGCATGTCCATCAATTCTGAGTTGGAAATGGCTTTGTAAGTCAGGCAGAGATCACCTTTGAGAAAGCGATATGCGACTGAGTACAGCTGGAGTTTTTCCAGTCGGGCTGCATAGGACATTTGTTTGAGGCCAGTAATCCTCTTGGTGAGGTACTTTTGTGGTCATTCCAGCTGTTGGAAGTGTCTTTTGAGGTACATCCCAAATGGGGCATTGTACTCTATGATGGGTCTGATGAGTGACGAGTAGAGGGGCACTATAATCTCTTTATTTCTAAATGCATACCCTTTAGTAATTAGATGGGTTACATAGAAGGTTTTCCTAGCTACTTTGGCAACATGATTGTCAAAGGAGAGATTACTATCTACCTGGGTCCCCAGATCTCTTATTACCTCTTCTATATTAACGGGGCTGCCACCTATGTGGTAATTCATGGGTGTTTTGTTTTTCCTCAAACGGGATGACTATGCATTTTTTGGCATTTAGCTTGAGACACCATGACTATGACACCAGCTGGACTGAAGTATATACCTGAAATTGTCCTTTGGTCATGCTTAAATAGTAGGATGAGCTGCTTAGTCTCTTGGTTTGTGAGGGGTGAATAATGAGCCTTGCCCTGATGGGCAATCAAGTGTCGGGGTATATTAGTGCTTGCTATTAGGTCTGAGCAAGTGCTGGACTGTAGGATTCTGTTTAAGTGCTTAGGTTGAGAGTTAGACTACTTTCAAGGGAAAAACTGAAGAGGAGACTTGGTGGAGCTTGGTGGAGCTGGGATAAATTTAGCCCTAGCTAACCGGCACTGTCTGGACGTGCAAAACTGCGCAAAAGTGGTTTTTACAGCAGGGAAATGAAAGGGATAGAAATGAGCCCAAAATGGCCTATAAACTACTAAGTTCTGGACTGGAACCACTCCTCCAGGGACAGATGGCTGCTCAAAGCTCCCTCTCTCACAGGTGAACAGAGAAATCTCCTTCTATCCAAGTAAGGTATGGGCAACTCAGAAACTTTTACACAGCCCTGAATTCAGCACTAGCCTGAAAACTGGACTATACTAGCTTAGAAAGGTGGGAAACAAGGAACATTTGTTTTTGAAAAGATAAGGCAAAACAGTAAAAAAATACACTTAAAACAGCTTTAAATGACTACAAGCAATCAGAAAAGGCTTTTAGACAACTTACCCAATTAACCAGTAAAAAAATCTCAAAACTGAGCCCTGTTCCTGTAGTCTTCAATCAGACAAGTTCTAACTGCACACTCCTGCCACTGGAGTGTAGGGGAACCTTCTCCAAAAATGAAGGCCTGGATTAGTGCTCAGGTTATACAAACAAAGCTAGATTCAGCAGGCCTAGATCTAGTCTATGCTACAGCAAACAAGGCACACCAATGTCAATAAGAAACAGTTCAAATATGCAGGCACTATAAGTCTTTAACCAGAAATTCACAGCTCAGAAGGGCAGAATCCAGCCTCTCCTCCCACAAGAGTACAGACCACAAACCTTCTTAATGTAAAATAACTGTCCTGAAGCCCAAGTGCTTAAACCAGAACTAATACACTTTTAGAATAACAGACACTGAGCCTTCAATCAGCAGTTCCCAACTTAGAAGGATGTAAGTTAACTGTTCTGCCACAACACTGCAGACCACAAACCTTCTTAATGTAAAACAACTGGTCTGAAGCCTAAGTGCTTAAACCAAAAGGCTTAGAAGGATAGGTACACTTTAATCAGGTCACTACCAAGCAGTAATAAATACAACTGAATACTTTTAAAAAGGTCTGGATTAGTGCTCAAGTTATACAAACAAAGCTAGATTCAGCAGGCCTGGATCTAGTCTATGCTACAGCAAACAAGGCACACCAATTTTAGTAAGAAACAGTTCAAATATGCAGGCACTATAAGCCTTTAACCAGAAATTCCCGGCTCAGAAGGGCAGAGTCCAGCATCTCCTCCCACAAGAGTGCAGACCACGAACCTTCTTAATGTAAAATAACTGGCCTGAAGCCCAAATGCTTAAACCAGAACTAATACACTTTTAGAATAACAGACACTGAGCCTTCGATGAGCAGTTCCCAACTTAGAAGGATGTAAGCTACCTGTCCTGCCACAACAGTGCAGACCACAAACATTCTTAATGTAAAACAACTGGTCTGAAGCCCAAGTGCTTAAACCAAAAGGCTTAGAACGATAGTTACACCAAGCAGTAATAAATACAATTGAGTACTTTTAAGATGACGCAAAAGCAAAATAAAGTAATAAAGCAGGAAGAAACACAAATACAGTAAAAGCAGATGAAACAAGTGCAATTTTTTTTGTGAGCAAATGAGATGGGCCCAAGAGGAGTATCCAAATACAAATTTACAAGAGAGGTGGGCAGTTTCAAAGCCACCAAGATTAACACCAAAACAAAAGCAGGGAGGGTGAGTGGAAAACTAACTGAAAAAAACAGAGCCACAGCTTCCAGCTAGATAGTATTCAATGCAACTGAAATAAATCAATTTAAAAGCTGTATTATTTGAAAAAAGTGCAGATAAAGATTTACTTAAATTCACTTATATGTCCAGTTGATTGCATGTAGGTCTTAGCTGGCCAAAGCTCAGAATTTAAGCAGACAATAATCCAAAATGTACAACTTATATAAGGCAGAAGCTGAATAACAATGAAGTGAACTACCCCCACTTATCACTGGCTATGCAGGAATTCTAACAAGCATTAACTGAAAAAACAGAGCCACAACTTCCAGCTAGATAGTATGTAATCCAACACAAATAAATCAATTTAAATGCTGCATTAATTGAAAAAAGTGCAGATAAAGATTTGCTTAAATTCACTTATACGTCCAGTTGATTGCATGTAGGTCTTAGCTGGCCAAAGCTCAGAGTTTAGAAGAATTCTTCTTGATTGTAAGATATGGGCATGATTAAACATTGGCAACAAGTCATTAGAGTAATTTACAATCTAGCAACTGAAGACCTGTGGCAGAAGTGACCAAATGCTACATTACTCATAGGATCATAGGATCATAGAAAATTACTAGGCTACTGGTCTTTACAAGTCTAGCCAAGTTCTACCCTTATTCTCACAATCAGCACCTATTGCCCCTGTCCAAGAGGGACACAGGTGGAACCCCCGGGATGAATTTACTCTTACCCATCCAATCGTCCAGACTGCATTTGAAGAGGGCCAATGAGCTGCTCTGTTTGACATAAAGTGAGAGTCTCTTCCAAAGGTGTGACAACTTCTGGGAGACAAATCTTTCCATCCATCAGGTTCTATTAATCTCACATATCAGGTTAAGGTCTTTAGGGAGACTAATCCATGTACCATTTGACTTGTGGATATGCAGCATTTTCAATAAAGCAGGATCAGAGATTGCCTTATATGCAAGGCAGAGATCACCTCTGAGTAGTCTGTATGAAACAGAATAAAGCGACAGTGATTTCAGATGCTCCACATAGGACAGATGGTGAAGACCTTGAATTCCTTCTGGGGAACCTTTGTGGTCTGTTCAATTGCTGCAGGTGCTTGGAAAGGTGCATACCAAGAGGGACTTTGTACTCAATTATTGGCCTGATGAGGGAATACTACAGGGAAGTTATAACTTCTTTTTTTCTGGAGGCAATGTCCTTACTAATGAGATGAGCAACATAGAATTCCCTCCTTACCACCGTGGAGACATGGTGATCAAATTTAAGGGTGCTGTCAACCTGTGTGCTCAGGTCTCTCACCATGGCATGTACTTAGGGTGCTGCTACTGATGTGGTAGTTAGCAGAAACATCACTCTTACTGACAGGGATGATAATATATTTTTTAATTGAGTTAAAGGTCATGACTTTGGCACCAGTCATTTGTTTGTGTAAGGCCCTCTTGTAGGATGTTGACATCAGTAGGAGATTCTATGACTGCTCCCAGTTTGCAGTCATCAACAAACCTTGTCAGCCACAGACCTTTAGCTTTTGCTTATACTTTGGAGAAATAGATTCCAAACCGTAGAGGTCCCAGGACTGATCCCTGTTGAACACCACTGGTTACACATCTGCTGTTGGAGGTGGATTCCCCTATTTTGACTACATGTGTTCTATCAGTGAGCCAGTTAGTGACCCATCTAATGATATAAGGGTTGATACCTAGCTGGATAACTTTGTCAATGATGTCTGAGTAGGGGATAGTGTCAAAAGTCTTGGCTAAGTCTATGTAGGCTGTATGCACAGATTTCCCCTCTCCCAGTGCCTTTGTGACTATCTCAAAGAAGTCTACCAGATTTAACAGGCATGATCTCCCTTTGACAAATCCAAACTGAGTAGGGTCAAGTGTTTGTAAATTACCTATACCTTTGTTGATAAGGTCTGTGATGATTCGCTCCGTGACCTTGCAGAAAAGGCTAATCAGACTAATAGGTCTATATTTCCCAGGGTCAGTGGAAGTACCGTGTTTGTGCAAGGGAATAACTGCGGCCATTTTCCATTCAGCTGGGATGAAATTATTGCTTAGACTATGATTGAAGAGTACCCAATGGTGTTCCTAATTCTTGTTGGAGCCCATGTAGTATGCATCGATGCTGTGTTTCTGGCCTTAGAAGAAACAATTATGACCTGCTCTTTAGAGATACAAGGTAGGGGACAGGTGGTAGAGATGTCATGAGGTACGTCTGGTGAGGACAGGGAAGTGAAGTTTTCACAGAACCTGTTGGCCAATAGGTTAGCTATGTCCACAGGCTCAATATATGTGGTATCATTAACTACTGGTTTACCAAAAATCTGGGCCTTTCCCTTTAAGTTACGGATGTAACTAAAGAACGTCTTATGGTTGTCCATAGTTGAGGAAGCTAATTTGGATTCATAGTTTGCTTTGGAGAACTTCACAAAAAGTCATGTTTGCTTGTTTAAGCTGAGGAGGAAGTATTTCCAGTATAGGACCTGTTCCCTCTTGCTGTTAGACAGCAACTTCTTCCTCTTATCATAAAGTCAGTTAATAGCAGTTGTCCACCAGGCAGGTTTGCTCTTACATGAGGAGTTTGTTCTGGTGCAATCAGGTACAGATGAGTTAGTACAGTTATACAGGTGTTTGTAAAAAGCATTGGTGTAGGACTCAGCATAGTTGCCAGTTCCATCTGAAGAGGGTAGTGCAGTAAATCTATTTATACCATCCTGCAAGAGGTTATAATCTGGTTTGGAGAGTTTTTTTTAGTTTAGTTGCTGCTGGTGGGGGTCATCTGTAATAGTTACTTTGAATGATACTGATTTGTGATCAGATCTCACCAGGGAAGACCCTAGAGTGGGGGTGCTACAGTGGTCCACCATATTGGTAAGTGCCAGATCCAGGATGTTGGCACCCCTTGTGGGGGTGTCAACTAGCTGGTCCAGGACATTGGAGTTAATGAAATTGAGGCACCTTTGGGCAAGTGAGTTTGAGCACAAGTAATTTACCCACTCAATGGATGGGTAGTTAAAGTCAGCCAAAACCATGGTATTTGGATGTATCATGATAGACTCAAGTAGATCCAAATAGGCAGAGTGGGTGCCCTGATTCATGGACAGGGTCCTGTAGCTGGCAATAACTTGAATAGGTGCCCTACCCAACAGATAATTGCACCTGAAGTATCCCTAGGGAATTATATTCTTTAACCAATCTGGAGGTGTATTTATCTTTAATGAATATTGATACACCATCTCCTTCAGTTTTCACGCCTTCAGTT
>NC_056745.1:1516761652-1516781652 GCF_019279795.1 Protopterus annectens
GTCTAGGCTCATTAATGATCTCTGTGACTGCATTTCTAGTAGCTGCGTGTGAATACCATGCATCTTTGCCACTGATACTCATATAATGTCATCACATTTTGTTAGTAGAAGGCTTGCATCTGTAGTCATTTTACTGTCCTTTCTCCTAATCAAGTAGAGCACAGTATATGTGCATATGGCAGTATTAGATAACTAGTGAAGGTATTTTATGGAGCCTTTCTCCTTTTTGGGCAAAGATGTCTCATAAAAGCATGTTACAAAAGCAGGCATATGCTATCAGTTATGCCAAATTGCAAACAACTTAAACATTTTACCTAGGATGATACAAGGAAAGGCATCCCCATGAAGCTTGTAAGGTCTGGCTTCAAACAAGTCTGAAATTAGTTTGGAAAAGTGACTGCTGTGGATTTATTATCTATATGTCAAATAAGAATGCCTTTTGAGTGTTGAAAGGTAACACATAGGTGATTTGGTCTTCTACATAGACAGGCACATATGCAGAACACACACACACACACAAACACATGCATGCGCGCATACACACACACACATACACACACACACACACACACACACACACACACACACACACAAACACATGCATGCGCGCATGCACACACACACATACACACACACACACGCGCGCATGCACACACACACACACACCTGTTAAAATATTTCTACATGTTTCACAGACAGTGAAATTAGATTTCAGTGATCTAATTGTAATATAATAATAATAATAATAATAATAATAATAATAATAATATAATAGACATGCTGAGCTACTAATATTTTCTAATATGCGCTTAACATGTGTAACATAATATACCAGTGGATTTATCAATGTCTACAGTGGAGAGATTTCATTAGTAACTGACATTAGGGGAACACACAAGTGATCACGTACAAGGTTGTGCATGACAGGGCAAAAAACATATTATACTGGTATGTGTACACAAGCAAACAACACACTGGTTAGGCCAGGGCTCTGCAAGAGCAAGACATTTGTATATTCCCTCTAGACAAACTTCTTACTTCAGAAAGTGAAATTGCACCAGTGGTGTTAAAACACAAATACTAATTTTACACTCTGGTTGCAGGCCATAAATGTTGTTGACCTCTCTTTTCAGCTGACCTCAACTGCTTCCATTATATAACACTGACACCTGAGGGTATCCCAGTGAAATCCAGCTACATAATATCCCGTTCCCTTCTCTTCTCTCCTCCTCTCCTCTCTTCCCTTCCCTTCCCTTCTCTTCTCTTCTCTTCTCTTCTCTTACCTTCCCTTCCCTTCCCTTCTCTTACATTCCCTTCCCTTCCCTTCTCTTCCCTTCCCTTCCCTTCCCTTCTCTCCTCTTCTCTCTTCTCTTCTCTTCTCTCCTCTTCTCTCTTCTCTTCTCTTCTCTTCCTTCCCTTCTCTTCACTTCCCTACCCTTCCCTTCTCGCCTCTTCTCTCTTGTCTTCTCTTCTTTTCCTTCCTTCCTCTTCTCTTCTCTTCTCTTCTCTTCTCTCCTCTTCTCTCTTCTCTTCTCTCCCCTTCCCATCTCTTCTCTTCTCCTCTCCTCTCCTATCTTCTCTTCCCTTCTCTCTTCTCTTCCATTCCCTCCCATTCTCTTATCTTATCTTCTCCATTCTCTTCTCTTCTCTTTTCTTCCCTTCCCTTCCCTACTCTTCTCTTCTCTTCACTTCTCTTCTCTTCTCTTCTCTTATCTTCCCTTCTCTTCTCTTCTCTTCCCTTTTCTTCTCTTCCCTTCTCTCCTCTTCTCTATTCTCTTCTCTTCCTTTATCTTCTCTTGTCTTCTCTTCTCCTCTCTTCTCTTCTCCTCTCTTCTCTTCTCTTCTCTTTTCTTCTCTTCTCTTTTCTTCTCTTCTCTTCCCTTCTCTTCCCTTCCCTTCATTTAATTCTCTTCTCTCTTCTCTTCCCTTCTCTTCCCTTCCTTCCTTCAATTTTCTTCTCTTCTATTCTTTTCCTTCCTTCTCTTCTCTTCTTTTCTCTTATCTTCTCTTCTATCTTCTCTTCTCTTCTCTCCTCCTCTCCTCTCTTCCCTTCTCTTCTATTCTCTTCTCTTCTCTTCTCTTCTCTTCTCTTCTCTTTTCTTCTTTTCTCTTCTCTTCCCTTCTCTTCCCTTCCCTTCCCTTCCTTCAATTCTCTTCTCTTTCTTTCCATTCCCTTCTCTTCTCTTCCTTTCTCTTCTTTTTTCTCTTATCTTCTCTTCTCTCTTCTCTTCCCTTCCCTTCTCTTCTTCTCTATTCTTCTCTTCCCTTTCTTCTCTTCCCTTTTCCTGTCAATTTACATACCATTTTCATCCCACTAGTATCAATGATAACAAGGAGACAAAAAGTGATAAAAGAGTGCAGAATAAACTTGTAATGTCCAAAACAAACAAACAAATAAACAAACAAACAAACATACAAACAAACAAACAAACAAAAAACAAAATCAATTATCCATACAATTTATTAAAAAAGATTAGTTCTTTCATCCATAATACTCATAGGATATCATCAAAACACAGATAACCAACAAGTTGTTTACATACTAAATAATAGTCAAGTGTTTATACTAACACAACTCCAGATAGCATGAAGAAACACTCATAATTGAAACCCACTTGACACTAATATGAATTTACAACATATAAATAAGTATAAATTGTAAAATGTGAAAATATTCACGTTAAAATTTTGTAGCCCATAATTTTAAAACACTGCTGATATAAATAATTTCAGTTATACCTGGTTAGACATGCACATTTAATTTTAGCAATCATATCAATTCCTTGAATTCAGTTGTCAATTCCCAGGGATCACTAGTAACATATTTTAAAACTATACAATATCACTGTCTCTTTCTTTGACCTTTCCTGTGGTGTGCCGCAGTACTGTTGTGGAATATTGGCTCCTTGACTCTCTTCTATTATAAAATGTGATAAAATGTGAGTTTCCTCACAATTCATATTTTAAATTATTTTGACAAATGAATATTTTAAAATTCAGTTTTGTGGCTTGTGGAACTCTGACCATCAGTCACATCACCAGACAGCCATGTCCTCAAGTCTAGAAAAATTGTTTTCTCGGACAAGATCCATTGCTGGAAAAGGGGAGATACCCAGGAGTAAAAACCTGGGTTTTGCATTTGACTAGTAAGGAAGATAGATTAACACCTGGTACAATGTCATCCTTCAGACTCTACAGGGATTTTCATATACTTTTCCCAACCCCTTGTGACCTGATGTACATTCCACCAAAGTAGAGACCACAACAATATCCTGATGACACATATATATGCTTCTATGCATGTGTTTAATGCTAGCTCCACTTCAAAGCACATGTCAAAGTCCAGTGCAGCCTGGTGTTTTCACCTGACCTCAATTGATTGTCACATTATAGACCATAGATGCTCCCTTCTCCAGAAATAGCAAGTTGGCACTGACTTCCAACTTCCACCATTTGGGTCTTTCAGCTTCTGGGCCATCAGATCATCTGAGGCCTAGACTAAGATTTACCCCTTGGTGTCACTGAGCTGCTTCAGTTGCTGCACTTCATATTCAGTTTGCAGGGTAATTCAAAGAAGTTGTGGTTAATAAATGTATATATCTGAAACTTTGTTTAGCCTTCATATCGTGCTAGGCCTTATCTTTTACATGATTTGTAAAACTGGTAAGCTATTTCCTAAGACCTACCTGTGTATGATTAACTTAGAATCTCTTCTCTAGCTTCAGCAGATATTTAAATAAAAACACATAGAACATACCACAAAATTGTTTACCACTGCCATGATCTCTGGAACTCATGCAAAAGAAAAAAAAAGGCGGATATACATCTGACAGAAGATGGCATAAAGAAGATATCTATAACCCATACAGCTACTGTTTTCCAAAGTGGAGCCATTTTGGCTAGGAATATATCCATGTATTATTTGATACTATCGGAGTAGTTAAACTCAGTAACTTGTGATCACTTTTTTTGGAATATCAATTATCTCTGTAATGGCCAGTTAGCCAAAGACCATTCAGTCAAAAATGACCAACTTACTACATTTGCAAAACTTTTGACCAAATGTTTATGTTAGGGAAAAGACCCAAACAATTCTGTATGATGAGATGAGTCCTGTGTATCTATCTTTATTAATATGCCTAGTTCCTTGCAGAAAAAAAGTTAAAAACATCAGTAATAACAGTTAATAACAGTTAATGTTATGAATCTGTCATAATCCATGTTGGTGTGAATGACTTGAGACGTAACTTTCTGGACTATATGAAGACACCCATGACTGAACTCTTAGAATATGTGTCTCAGGCAGGTATGTATATATATATATATATGTGTGTGTGTGTGTGTGTGTGTGTGTGTGTGTGTGTGTGTGTGTGTGTGTGTGTGTGTGTGTCTGTGTGTGTTTATAGGCAGTGCTGTCTGGTCCAATTCTTTGCTGGGGTGCCTTTTGTGTAGAGTCTGCATGTCCTCCTAGCATTCATGTGGGTTTCCTTCGGGTACTCCGGTTTCCTCCCACATTCCACAGACATGCGTGTGGAGTGTTTCTCCTAGGGTCTCTGCTAAAAATAGGCTCTGTCTTAGTAGGACTTTCCTGATCAACAAATAAATAAATACATTTATTTATATAGATACACACACACACAAACACACACACACACACACACACACACACACACACACACACACACACACACACACATATACACACACACACACCTATCATATCTACATTGAAAACAGGAACAGAGATGTTAGAAAAGTAGGAACATCCAGCTAAAAATCTGGATACCTAATTAGCATAAAAATTGAATACCAGATGGTACACATCTCTTTCTGCTTCCAGTAGAAACACATTTACAGCAACACAATTACAGTAACAAAATTATGGAAACATATAAGCACATTATCAAATAGAAAGTGTAAAATAAGTAGATTTTAATGAACTGTATTACAAAATTCTACCATACAAGGCCATTTATTTTTGCTTCAGAAAAAGGAAGATGTAAGATGTGTGTCCTCTTTCTTTAAATTGTTTGGGCTCTAGGTGGTTGACAAAGTTTATATCCATTTTTTTGGGGGGGAAATTGAAACTTTGAAGTTTGTTAAAATTATATTAAAGACATAAGATACTTTATTATGCAATTACATAAATGGCAACTAAACAATGAAGCTGAATCTGTAACAGATAAATTCAAAGAAACAGTGTTTGTATGACTAGATGTACCCCAGGATTCAAGAAGCTCGTCGCAAGGATGGTTTTAACCTTGCGCCGAGCATCTTCACTACAGATGGCGCAGCAGCACCATATGAATATGTATGAGGGCGTGCCACCACAACCTCAACGTGCACGGAAACATGTGTGAGTGCAGGAGGTGTGTACAAGTGCTCAACAAAGGCGTAAACATGCCCCGACACTTGCAAAACCTACTATGCCTACTAGTAGAGCCCACCCCTAATTATAAGTCAGTAATTCAGTGTCTGTGGATACCGAAATGTATGCTAAGCATACAAGAGTGTCCATGAACAGTGAAATAAACTCAAAGTAGTAAACACACAAGCACGCAGTGGAATGCTGAGCCCTGTCTCTAGAACTTTCACAATTAGATTCCTTGTCCCTGTGTCCCTATTATACATTCAAATGCTGCAATATTGAAGGTGTAAGCAAAGCGGAGCGTGTCTGCATGTTGCTGCCCTCTGCCAAGCATAGCTTACACATCATATTCATTCAAATAGAGAAAAACATGCAGAATCAACATAAGTGTCAATAGTGTAGTGTTTAGAACATCCACCTAACAAACAGGCATTCACAGTTCAAACCCAACAATAGCATATATCATTTTCCATGTGGAATGAATGTCATTTTGCCATAAAACCGACATGAGTATCTCATGAGATATTTAACTTAAATATCATTCAAGTAAAGTGGCACTGTCATAATGAATAAGGTACTAGTAAGCAGGTGTAAGCACAAATAGGCAGCAGTAAACACATATAGGTACCAGTAAGCAAGTCTGAGGGCACATGCACGGGTCTAAGCAGTGCCCAACATAGGAAATGTATATAGGTATATACAGATATATAATATATATACACATATATATCTATATATATCTATATATATATATATATATATATATATATATATATATATATATATATATATGAAGAAAGAATGATGTAACAATAAAGCATACAAAAGGAATGAGAAGGGAATCAACACCAACCCCAGTATTATACAGCGCTGTCAGTGTATGTCATATCCAGCTGGGCAGGAGTGAGCAAAGCACTGCTACTCACACCACAGGTAGGATACTACCAGTGGGAGTAACATTGTTGATTTGCTAAGTCTACTTTACACACAAAGGATAGTCCCTGGTGGGACTACCCAAAAATTAGATAGACCATTTGGCCTTCCAGCCATTACACAAGCAAGGGCAGGTATGTTCAAGGACTAAATGGTGGGAGAGCCTGAGAATACATGGGGTGGGACAACATACGTGTAGGGCCCCTAACGCTCTGGAGAGGGTAATGTGTGGAGGTGTGTCATAGCTGCGATAACAAGTGAACAATGGAAGGTATGCGTGTATTTTGAACATGGGTAGGGCGGAGGAACTATGGGTATGAAATTAGGTAGCCAGGCATGCCAGGGTTGGATGGGCTGGTTCTAATTGAACTGCCCCATGGAGGTCAGCGAGTTCGTTATAGGTATATATGCATACACACATGCAGACATCAATATGTAGAAGTACATTCTCTGTAACATTCATTCCATTTGCAGACATAAATAACATGAATGTGCCCTTACAAACCTCAACAGTAGATAGAATAATAGGTTGTGCAGAAGAGGGACGGGACAAAACTGCTAAAACGCAGAAGTGTGTACAATGTCCAAAGTCAGTGCTGCGCTGACAATAATCAAATGTGAGAACTTCCCCACACATGGAATCATTCCTGTAATCTGCCTGCTACCGCAAAGCTAATTACTAAACTGGTCTATTTGTAAAAGAAATATTCTGAATACGTACATAATTAGGCTCTTATGAGTTCACCATGGCACTGTCAAGTAACAGTTTGTAGGAGCATGACATGGAATAATGCTGTGTGTGTCACGCTGATATGTGCTGTTGTAATATATGTACACTTGGCTACTCAGTGAAAGTGGTGGTGTCCTATCAGTACATGAATACAACATCCATCATGGTGTAATGCTCGGCTATGTTTCACACATAGTGTGGGGAAGGTGTGGAATGTATCCTCTTGACCTGCTAGTGCACGTACTGATGTAGACCACTTATGTGTACATGCATTGCTGTTTGTGTAGATTCCATGTGTGTGCAGTGTCTGATGTCTGAAGGTGACTGTTGTCTTAGTACATCGTACTGTTGCAATACAGCCTCAACATTGCCAATTGTATATGGTGATATGCTCTAAGTACAGTAAGCCGTACATGAGGTATGGACAGATGTTTGGACATGACTGCTAAGTGGTGGGGCTTCTTTGCAGATGAATGATTACTGAGGACAGCTCACTAGTGTGTTACAACCAGTCCTACAATAACCTGTGTACCTGCTAAGGTCAGGTTTTGTTAACTGAAGTGGAAGACAGACAATATAGAATGCTGTAAGGGTGACACTGAAGGCAAACCCCATGACACCTGTAACAGTAATACCTCCCCTGCGCATATATTGTGCATATATCAGCACAGTTGTCAAAGGAAAGAGTCAGTAAGCATTGTACTGGATGCAATAGTGCTGTATTACTGTAGTACCTATCATGAGATAGGCATGTGTTTGATTCACAGTACTGGCACATTGTGGGTGTGTGTCCATATATGTCAAGTATGGTTGGGAATACACCCCACATGTTATCACTCTCCTGAACACTGTTGGTGACACCAGTACAGAGTGAAGTGTAGAAAGAAAGCCATAGGCAGGTGGTTAAACCTCACACATGTAAAGTATCTGTATGTGTGTGACATAGGTGCATATCTTTGTGAATGCCGGTGTGTGTGTGTGTGTGTGTGTGTGTGTGTGTGTGTGTGTGTGTGTGTGTGTATGGCTGTCCGGTTCCTGAAGTGAGGCTGTATTTTACCATAGTGAAATGTTAATGCCCCCTCCCCCATCCACTCAAAGCAGTCTAGCATCCCTGTTGATATCATCAATCGTAGAAGGGCATACTAACCGCCTGTTAACATGTACACCCTGGGGTGTGACCTGTTGTTACATAGCCTACTGATGGACCCACCTCCCCACATACACTCACTACACTGTAGTATCCCTGTCCATGTCCTCGATCTTAGGCCATTCCAACTACCTGTACATGTGTAATCTCTGTGGCACATCTTGTAATTGCGTAGTACTATAATGATCATATGCACATAGGCAGGGGTTTTCATCTGAACACTGGCAACTGTGTGTGTGGGTGTGTGTGTGTGTGTGTGTGTGTGTGTGTGTGTGTCAGAGTGTGTGTTACTGTGTCTGGAATCCCTGAGTGTGTGGGTATGTCTGTGTTTGCATGCTGTCATGGCAGTGGGTATTACTGCTTCCCAATGAGAAGCCACTATTTCCACTGGCTTTTACCTTTGTCATCCAGCATACCACTCTATTACCCACTCCGTGCTCCAGGTAACTATACCTGTGATGTCACCCACTATGGATGTGATGGCTCTGAACACAGTAACTTACTACACAGCTACCATGCTCTTGGATCATTAGAACAGTAAACATAATTGAAAGATGGGAGAATATAACTGTGATGTGGAAGCTACAAAGTGCATGCAGGTATTGTCATACTGACCTGTGGGTAGTCAACATATACATATGGGACACTAACCGCAAACACCAACATCCCCGGCACATGCAATTACACCTGAAAGAGGAAGGCAGAACATCAAGATCAACATGCTGTTAGTGTTGTTACTCATGATACATGCTGTCAAATGTACAAAATGCATTCTAAAACTGCAATACATGGTATGTCTGCTGCCTGTCAACACTACTCAACAATATTAATCTACAATTGTCTACCTAGTATGTTCACCCTGTGCATCAGACCATATGAACATGTCCCTGCACTGATGGCGTGGATGACAGAGATGCAGCACAGGCATCATCATATGCACAGGGTGATAACATTTGTCAGAGGCCTAGGCTGTGCCATTGGATGACATCATGAGTGTGTGTTAGGGCCTGTGATATCATTGGGCGTGTGTGGATGTTATGCATGTGTATGTTGAGGTGCCCTGCATTTGTTTCCAGTGTGTGTGTATGCATGCACACAGGTCTGGCATGTGGCTGGCCTACACAGGGGTAATATTGAAATCTGCAGACTGTACAAGGCAGGTGTCACAGTTCACGGTGTCCCACCATGGCCACGTGACCTGCACCTGCCAGGGGTTGCATGGGCACTACCAGGCAGAGGTCTAGATTGGTTACCATTTGATGACACATGTCCACTGGAATTGTGTCCCTGTTGGGACCATCCAGGACCATGTACACATTGCCTGCTGTGTCCTGGTGTGGACTGCACAGCACCAGCAGCACTGCTGCTGCTACCACCACTATGGGAGTGGGCATGTGCAGTAACTTGTTCACACAGACCTTCAGCAGGTGATGTAGCTGGCCTATGTCCATGTGCCCGATGCCTGACTCCCACCAGATGTTCCAGCACAGATATTCCATGCTCGAGGATTGACATGCCACAGTAAAGGACTCCCATCATGTCACCCAATCGTCTATCCAAAAGATCTGCAAGATGATGGTGAGCATTTGCAAGTGCCTGGATGTTGTCAGTTAATGAACTGACAGCAGCCCTCTGAAGCCTCGGACCATCGCTGTTGTGCCATTCGGCACATGCCTGTGCCTCCATTACAGCCCAAAACATGTGTCTGGTGACTCCAGTTGATGTGCTTGGTCACGCAGGGGCATGTTGGCCAGTGGTCCTCTTACGAGCAGTGCTGGGCACATGCCTGTGTGCGACATCACCAGTCTGTTGACTGGGATCATGGTGTGCAGGCACACCTTCCATAGTCACCACACTTCCCTGTTCCATGCTACCACCCGCCAACTGTCCTTCCTCTATGGCTGGTGCTGATGGGGTATGTGCAGGCAGAGGAGCTGTGTAGAAGGATGAGGGGGAGACAGGTGGAATGACAACCAATGGCACAGATTCAGCCCCTGACAACCCTGCCTGTGCCTCAATCATACTATCATCATCACTGCTAGAGTCTGTGGGGACACTAACATCAGGTGGACTGCAGGAGGGCAATGCACCTACATCAACACCTGTAAGGGGAATACAAGAACTGTACATTACAAGTTATACCAGACACACACAGACAGACAGAGACACACAGACAGAGACACACACAGACAGAGACACATACAGACAGAGACATACAGAGACAGACAGAGGCACACACAGACAGACACACACAGACAGACACACACAGACAGACACACACAGACTGACACACACAGACTGACACACACACACAGACACACACACAGACACACAGTGACACACAGACACACCCAGGCACACACAGACACACAGACAGAGACAGGCAGAGGAACTCACAGACAGACACACACAGACACATACATACACACACACACAGACAGACAGAGAGACACACAGACACACAGATAGACAGACAGACACACACAGATACACACTCTACATGCAGGTGATATGGCAGATGGCATTCATCTTGGACAATTATAGTTTCAGCTTAGGCAATTATAGTGGTAGTTATACATCCCTGAGTTGCACACAACAGCATGCATGTGGTATAGCAGATGGCATGCACCTTACATAATCATAATGATGGTTATCATACATTCCTATATTGCACCATTTGTGTTAGTAGCCTATGCCCCATACCTGCAACAAAATGCATGCACTTTGTACCATTTCACTGCACTGCCATGGTGTGTGCAACATACACCACATGTTAACAGACCAATGCTGACCTTTGGTCATCTGCCACTGATGCTTTGTGTTGGCCACTGCTCCTATGTGTGAGGACATGAGCAGTAGCATATGTCAATTGTATACTATGTTTGCCTGAGCCCTAGCTTGCATATCTCCCCCAAAGCAGTGCATGTCTGTTCAACATTATTCCACCTACCCCTGAGCTGAGTGTAAACATTGTGCATGTGGCTGTACACACATGTTTGACATGGCTGTTCCTACTTTGCAATGGGGCCACAGACCAGCACAGGTTTACAGTACACCGGCCTGCTGTGTGGCGTATGACTTTGCCAAAAACATGTAGTATGACATGTCTTCTGCTGATGTGTTGAATGACATGCATACATGTGTAACACAATGGTGTCCTTTCCAATCTACAGTATGGTACTGGTGTCCCAATGCAGGGACGTGTTATATTAACATGGGCCTTCAGCTGATGCAATGTTGTCTGTCCACCCTACAAATATGCAGGGACATACTGCACATTGAGCTGATGTGCATAGCCATTGCAGGGCATCATGTGGTTTCACAATTGCTATACAGTGCAAGCTACTGACACAGTTCATAGCCATGACTATGTTCACATGCAATATATATCTAAAGTGGAATGTGACCCATGTCACTGAGATGTATACACAATAAACCCTAATGTGGAATGTGTGACATAGGTCACAGAAGGGTATACGGATGACACCCCAGCACATCTGCAACCATATTACTGATACCTGGCAACTATGCCCACACATGGCTAACTTACAAGTACTCTATGTCCCACATCACACATATGAGGAGCAGGCATGACAGTGATGTCTGACACCAGCAAGGTGAATGTACTGTATATGTGGCTTGATGTGGATGTATATGTATGTTGTGCAATACATGTATGTATTTGGGTACTGTATAGGTGAATGCTTCCATGTCGTGACACACTCCAGATGTTCAAGACATGTTATGTGCTGGTTTCATGTTATGTCTACACAAGCTGTGCACAGGCCTGTATGATGTTTAGTGTTTCACATCTGCAATATCACCATTACACAAAGACCATAGCTGTATTGTGTTGAGCCAATGTACAACAGGGTGTACACACATGTACATCACTTCTACTGTGTGTTTTGCTTCATGTCTCTGGCCATCCTTCATGGCCATGTGTACACATGTTCAGTCCAATGGTTGTGATGGCCATCTTATTTCACATGCCAGTGTTATCTCATATGACATACACCCAAAGATGTCATATGCTCCACTGAGGACAGGGTTATGCAGACAAAGGGTGGTATGTATGGGATGTGAGACATGTTTTGCAGGATAGTTGAGCAGTGTTGCAGTCAGCCCATTACATGTCATTTACATGTCTGATAGCACATGGCATTGTGTGACATTCATAGCAAAGGTATACTTCAGAAGGATGTATCCTGTGGGCCAGGCATACTCCAGCTCCAACACATTTAGTGTGTGTGCACACATATGCTCTCTGTACAGTACTGTTCATATTCCCAACATGTGTAATGCTGATATGTAGTACTTGTCCCTACATTGGAACACACCTCCACCATTGTATTCACTGTTGTTCACACATCTGGCAATGACAGTTTGGAAGGTTTAGTGTAGGTGTTTCATATAGTCTTCAATTGTTTCACATAGGTAAACAGTGTGATGCATTGCAGGTCTGACCAGTGTCCATTACCAGGACCACCATACATTATGTGTATGTGTGTTATGGCAGTTAGCATGCAATTAATATGTTCAGTGCATTATCAAGCCTGGTAAATAATAACAATCTCACCTGACACAGGCTTCTGTCACTGCAAAATGCCAGAGGTACCTAAACAGGGGTGTCACAGCAGTAAGATCATTATCTACACATGTGCTAGCTACAGGGTGCAATGTCTGTGTTAGCACATAAGCCAGTACGATGCACTATACTATGGAGTATGCACATATGTGCATACATAGAGTAGCAGACTATAGTATGTGGCATGTGTGCATACATGCCTTGCATATTATGTTACATTACATATTGTGCAGTAACACATGTAACTATGTCATATATGGTTGTCTTTTATGTGCAGTAGTGACTTACCAGGCAACTCCAGGCTTGGTGGTTGAGAGACCTCCACCTTCACAATACCAGCTAAAGCTTGTGGATGGAGGTCTGCAGATGTCCCCAGGTTGGCCAATAGCTCCTTGGTACGTGTGAGTGGGGGCTGGATGAGTGCCCCCCCACCTGTTACACCTTGTTCTCTGGCGATTGCATTAGCATGCTGTTTCACCCGTCTTATCAGGTCAGTGCAGTGTCAGCGCACCTGTTGATAGGTGCGACTGTGACCGCCAACATCATTTACCCTCCTGCAGAGTTCCTCCCACAGGGAATCCTGCTGCTGTGCATCCTATGGCACATGGCTGAAGAGCGTCGTGTAGTTGTTGAGGAGGTATGGAATGAGGACCTCATCCTCCAAGCGGCTGTATGGTGGCAGTCTGCTATGTGGCATACCTGGAAGACATAATGATGGAGACAGGTTACAGTAACTCACAGAGATGTACAGCAGTACAGCTGAACATACATGTGTATCACATGTATTAAAATTACAAATACATCTTAGTAGATCTACATGACACTAACACCACTGACATGTATGTCACACACATTTGACACCTACTGGTGATGTGAGGTTATCGCCATATATGTGTGTGTCATGTGATGACATTGCTCATACACCATGTGATGTTGTCTTGATATGGGCATATCTGTTTGCCTGTAGTGGTGTCTTTACCTATCACCACATGCCTGGATGTGTTCACATTAATGCAATCGACCTTAATGCTGTGTATATGCCACATATATAGTCATACATAGCCATTAGGGACATGACCTGTGACCCTGCAGACTTGCAAGCATGTATGTGTTTTGCCATATACATCTACATGTCACTGTACAGCCTGTGTAGCATCATGCCATGTATTGCCTGTGTTGCACATGTGTAACACAAGGGACAATAGCTAGCCTGATGGAATTTGCAGGGTTGGATATCAACTATGGCATTTATGATCATAGTGATCTAGTAGGCTATATGCCCTGGGCCATTTATGAGCCAAGGCAGACATGTTACCTAGCTGTAGGCAACAGACAGGTAATTTTCAGTGGCCAGTTCAAGCAGTGCCACAGACCTGATACACATGGTTATTGATATATTTGGCATGCTGTCATCACACCATGTCACAGAGAGGGGCGATGTGCAGCTTCGCTGGACAGGGTTGCATAGCATGGCAAGAGTATGTTAAGTGTATGGGACAGGGATCTGTCAGGCATGTTGTGACACTTGTACTAGAAAGGTGGATGTCCTTGAAGTATGTGTTTATTTGGGATCAGGATGTGTTAAGTGTAGCATGTCCATCACCTCTGGGTTGGACATGGCTTTATTCAGGGTAGACTGCATGCTACATAATGCAGTTAGGGATGTGAAGGGCAGTGTAGGCCATCTACACATGAGCAGTAACCCTTAAAGGAAATATGTGATCTATTATGGATCACGTGGGTGTTGAGTATGGCTGAGCAGTTATTTCCATATTCCTGGATGGCACCCTGTCATGATAAAGGGTGCCACCTATGAGTACCTGTCTTTTGTGGTGACATAACTATCAAAGGGAAGCACTGTCCAGCTGCATCCCATACACACAGTTGCCATTATGTTGACCACTGCCTAGGTGGTAGTTAATGGGTACAGGGTTTGTAACATAGGGGATGTCAATGCAATACTTAGCTGTCAGATTGTGGCCATACATCACACACCACACATCTGACACACTAAGGCCCTTCTGTATGTTGAACACAGCACACAATGAGTCAACTATTGCTCCTAGTTCATAGTCATTTGCAAACATCAATAGGCAGATGCCTTCTGTGTTAGTCTGTGTGGTATAGATAACAAAGAGGGGGAGTACCAGGAATGGCCCCTGTATTACTGTAGCTGGCACGGGTTTGATGTGCATGTACTCATCAGACACCTTCTGTAGTGTGGGTTCTGCCAGCAGTCCATTTGCCAACACCTCCTGTGACATAGAAATATACACCTAGTTTACTGAGTGTAGCTGGAACACAGTATGGGTGATGGTGTCCTACGACCTGACAAGGTCATGATATGCAGTGTGAATCAACCCTACTGTCATCTACATCTGTACCGAGTACATCAATTACATTGACCATGGTTCATGGCCATACAGACCAGACTCAGCAGGGTAGTTGTGCACTATGTCCCATTATCAATGGTACCCCCCCTCTCTTTGTGGGGTGTGATAACTGTTGCTGTGCACTATTTGTTGTGTACACAGCCTGACATGGAGCTATGACTGAACATGATGTGTATGTGGATAGCTGAATGTTCTTACATTTGTGTAGGATACACCCTGGGATGTTGACAGGTCCCATGAAAGCTGTATATATGGCATTAGAGATTGCATCTTGTACCTGCATAGTCGTTAGTACAGGGGCCCTGTAGTGCACATGGATATATTACTAAGTGTACCTGTTGGGGGTGGGGGGGAGGTGGGAGTGGGTTTAGGTTCTCTGAGACCCTATCTGGATAAATGGGTGCTATTTCTGTAGGTGCAGTACTTCCCATGCCATAGTGCTGTGCAGCACGGCAGGTCTTGTTGTTGCCATTACGATTAATGACACAGCTATAGAATTCTCTGTGCTTGGCCTCATAATAGGTGGCTGATTGGTTTCACAGTAGCTTTGCATGGTTTTATATGGTGTATCTGCATCTTACTGAGGCTGACCAGGGATCAACTACACTCATGTGTGTTCACTCTTGCAACAGTTACTACCTTCTGTGGTACAGTTTAAAGCATGGTAACACCAGTTTGCCTACTTGTTTGTGTTGGGTTGACTCCTGGTTCTGTTTCAATGGCACAATCATTGCACATATGTGACTGCTTAAGGTTCATTTGTGTAGGATTCAGCATTTGCACATGCATTGTCCATCTGCATGGGTGCCATGGCACTCTGCTCTTAGGAAACATAACATTGGCATTGGAGACTAACTATGTGTAGCATACTGTTAGCTCTGTTTGTGTGACTACTGTGATCCAGGTCAGTGGAGTCGATGGAATCCAACATGCATTGAGCGCAGGTGTTGGTACATGAGGAGTCTTCCCAGTTAATAATGGAATAGTTGAGACTAGCCAATATTATGGTTCTGTCTCAGACCTAATCTTCCCCATTACAGCACATTATGACAGTTGGGAAGTCCGTGGCCAGGTGGGTGATCTGTCTCAAGGTTCATTTTGAGTTCCACTGTGGCACAAAGGTAGTTGCTCAGCATCTGATGTTATACAAGTGCAATTAGTGTTGGGGTGTACATATCCTTCAGGAATATGGACACACCTGCGGCCCGTGTGTTCCAATAAAGGATAATGGGGAAAAGGTGAGGTATGTGTTATAACATGGTCATACAGGTGTGCTCTCCGAAACATTGAAACATGTCTCAGCCACTGCACAGATATATTCTCCATGTTAGGGATTGACATATGTGTCTGTATAGTGTTTCTGACATGTATCATTGTGTAGCGAGACCCGCAATTTATTGCTTGGCTGTCCCTGTAACAGCAGTGGACCCTCACCTGAACTGTGCATGATGAAGGCACTATAGGGGAAGCATGAGCCCTAGGCTGTATCCAGATTCCCAGGGGTGACAGGTGCAGGCCCTGACTGGCAAAGCATCATGGTCTGTCAGCCATGTTATCCCAGGACAACAGATACTGGATACCCTGCGACATGCACCGCTACACTAGACAATTGTGGAATACAATCCTTTTGTCCCTGTACTGCAGTATCATTCTGACCAATGACAGAATGCTACCCAGGCCTTGGAACATACCTGCATGGGCTACAAGACCTAACAGTTCCTACATGTGTTTCCATGCAGTCCAGGCTACTGCATCACTGGTCCTGCACAGCAACATGGAATATGCTAGAGCCATGTGTATAGTTCAAAAGGTGGTCTGACTGTATGAGTATGTGGCTAATCATAGCAGACAGGCAGCTGACAGTATGTATGCCCTCATATAGGTCGGTGTGTAACACACTGCTAGAGTTGGCATTCACAAATGAGTACTGTTGGGCATGTTTACAGTCATGTGTTCAGAGGTGTGGCACAATTATGCAAACTATGTCATACAGTTTGTGTATTTCTGTGTCTGTCTCTTCCTGCTTGGGGGGGTCACTTGTTTGGCCAGATACTTAGACGCATCTGTGAATGTGTGTGATTTCCGGTAGTGTGTGTGGGTGTCCTTACTGTGTTCTGGTAAGGGTATGTGTTGGCGGTGTTGATGAGCTGCATGTGTTAACCTACACCTCATGACTGTCCAATCCAGTCATGGCTGTAGACTGGGCTGCCTTCCAGCTTACCCCTGTAGCTGCATCCCAAACAATGTGTTCGGTGTGGTGTTAGGTGGGTCTGGATGTGTACATGGCATAGAGATTACATTCCCCCAGGATGGCCACATACACAAAGCTGACATTACTAAACACCAGTACCTGACTAGTGGACATGCCTGTATTTGCATTCAGTACTACAAGTACCAAGTACTATATTTAGTTTACTTATTGTTTATGAAGATGTTTTAGACAGTGATGCTCACATGCAAATATTTGTGTTATGGACGTGACAACACTGGCTATTACGGAAACATTGTAGCTACCTTTAACAGCAAACCTCCTCTGAGGAGCACATCACATCCTGTTAGTTGATTACAGATGATGCAAGTTTTTACAGGTCTGTTTCCTTCTCTGGGTATATACTCACATATCCACCAGGACCATGAGCTCTGCTGGGCACAGACATCCACTCCCCAAACAGAGTCATGTATCAATAGGCTCTGATGCCACTATCAACATGATCAGGATATAATCAGATAGTGTGAGCCATCCCCTATGATGCGGCTATTACACATGGGCAGCTGTCTCCTACATCTTACACTCCTACTGCAGATGTTACACTGGAGTTAAAGATGATGTGCAACCTGTTTCATTACCAGAGCTGCTATGCATTACCTTACATACAGTATGTGCAAGCAGCTGTTAGGTTGGGCTACACAAACCTGGTAGTTCAACCAGTGTGTCTGTACTCTCAATATCCACTCTATGTAGGCGTGCACATAGCCATTTGGCCCAGCCCTGTAACAAGCGTCACTACACATTTGCATAACATTTACACATGCACAGCTGTTATTGCTTGCAAACGATAGTGGAGAGGTCCAGCCTTATAACAAGGGTCACTACACATTTGCATAACATGTACACATGCACAGCTGTTATTGCTTGCAAATGATAGTAACGAGGTGGATATTACATGTTATGTGCATGGATAGTTACCTGGCTCTTCCAATTATCTTTGCTATCATGCTGCTAACCTGTCAGATGAATACTAATGCTATGTATCCTGTCATTGAATATTGTAATTGCCAATAGACGTAACTACTGTTTGCATAACATAACAGAACTGCTATGTAGAATAGAATACAGATCTGCCTAGAATACTGTACATTACACAGTTATTGGCACAATATCCCACAATGCACACCATATTTGCATGGTAAGCCCACCTTTAACATGTTCATCTTACTTATACGCCCATACATATGCCGACTGTTACAATATATCGATATATACTATCCCCTGTTATAGCACATACTTGTTGGACCAATCCTGACACTAACAGTGACTGGAAGTGAATTGGTGGGTTCCAAGCCCATACCATCCCTTGTGGTGTATGTGGAATGTGCCGTGTGACCTACAGTAGTACACACATAGATTACTACAAGCATTACTACTGCTCAACAATACATCGCTACAAGATAGCTATTTCCACTATATGCATTGATTACACTGTAATTCTTACAGTACAGATACTACATACACAGACATACTACGTTATACATGCCATCTTAGTAATCGGAGGTGTTACTAACTAGTGTACTACTTGTTTTCGGTTCGTCTTTCAGTGTTTTGTACTGTCCTACAGGTAGATACAGATGGTTTGAATCTGTGACAAAGCAACCTTTTATAGTTACAGATCAGTAACATGTGCTATCCCGATGGCCAAATGATGTTCCTAAGTAGCTAATTACATGCACATCAGCTGCGCTGCTACTGCCTTAGCCAATACTATGGCAACAGTGGAGTATAACTGCGTACTCCACTTGGGCGTTGCCCTTTGCCTTACTTGTGAGGAAGACAGTGTGGAGGTTTTATTTGGAATCTATTGCAACAGCTGTATTGAGACAAGCAGTAATATATTGTGTGTAATGCCTAGAGCATTTGGTCTAAATGTGAGTACTGCTGTTATATTTCTGTACATTGCTACTTGTGCAGCGTTTGTCTGTACCTAATACTTCTGCATATGTGTCAGTCTGGCCAGGTTGTTTGACCAGCTCAAGGCTGCATAGCTATGCATATAATGTTAGGGGGTTTACAGTGTGCTTACCAGACATATTTAGTTTGGTATTACTGTGTATCATAATGTGCTAATAATCAGTACTCGGTGAAACTTCCGGGTGTATGAAACTTTCAACCCTCCGAAACAGGATTAGTTCATACAAACCCTGTTACATCAGCAGCTGCTCAATTGTATAACAGCAACTATTTCACACAGGGCCATGTTAGTGTGTCTGTGTCCAGGTATGTTAAGGTTTCAGCAGATGTTGTACAGCAGTTGCATAATTGGTTATGGTATGACAGTATGTATTGATGTAATTATTTCGGTTGTGGGGTAGATGTTGGTGGGTGTACATAGCACATGCAGGTGTGTAGGAACCCTTTTCATACAACGTCTATATGTGTGTGGGTGTTCTTTCCCTATGTGAACACCTATCCCTTAGTGGACTAATACTATGGTAATTGCAGGCAGATTCATTAAGGCACTATTAAATGCTTCCTGTATAGCATGCAGGTACTGTTAGTCCTTCAATCCTTTTGGCAATACATCGGAATGTAATAAAGATTTGCAAAATGAAAGCTGTCTGTGTAA
>NC_056745.1:1516784152-1516874152 GCF_019279795.1 Protopterus annectens
CCAGTATGATAGCTGCAAGACCTGTTCGCAGAATTGACTGGTGTTGAATTGCCACATTAACATGCCCTCTTTAAATCAATAAGTGCCCCTATAACCCTCCACAACCCCGTCTTCAACAGCTTCCAGCAACTCTGCCTGGAATTGCTTTATTGGCTATGCCTGACAGAGGCTCAGTTACTTCATCAATGGTGAGTGGAAGGCCAACACACTGCTGCTATGCTTCTAATTGTCCTTTTGACTAACAAACTCAATAACTGTAGAAACCAAAAGGCCTGGAATAGCTGCAGGCAAATGGACAAAGTATAGCAAATGTACCTGACCAAGTTTCCTTTCTTTGTGGTTGTATCCAAGTGGTAAAAGCCTTATATCCAAATACCAGCGACTCTGTATTGCTTTGAAGTAAAAAATATATTTATTAAGCGATACCAACTTCAGTATTTTTGGTTAATTAAAACAACACAGATAAAATGCTTTTTGTTTCCAAACGTTTGAAAACTTTTTCAAATGGTTTGTACTCTGCCCCTTTCCTTCTATTTATAGTGATCATGACATCACTTCTCCTTAAAGGTATAAAACACCTTTAATACAATGTGCTTCTACAATGTCAAAATTATTCTTTGTTGTGCAGCATGAGCAAATAAAAGTAAAAATAATAAAAACTTTTTCTATCCATCTTTAAATCATCATTCATAAAACACTGTGTAAACAGATAAAAACTTTGCTTTACAATCTCAAAGCTTAATTCAGTGTATGTGTCCTATAATGTAAGTGCGCTCTACGCTAGTTGTATTTGTACCAGCATATGCTTATTAGAACACTAATATAAAAAGCAGTCCAAGAAGATAGAAGTCACTCATTTCATTATTTATACAGACTTTAAGTTTGTTAATAGCTCAAGTCTAGCGTAGTATTATTTTTAGTACATAACCTCGAGATTTGAGACTTCAGGGTCCATAAAGGTATACCCATTATTGAATGGTGTTATAATGTTATTTGTACGATGAAGTCAGAAAGTGACTATACTTTTTGTTGGTCAGTTATGTACTTCCAATTGATGTATAAAGACTTCTACTAACAAACAGGTGTATGTACGTGGGTACAGTTGTTTATGAGACTATTTTAGATCACATATAACATAGTCAATATTTATTGTACTTATTTATATTACAAGAGTTTTTTTATAGACATTGTCTTAAACAGTTTCTGACTTCCATAACTTTGACATCCGTAGATGAGATGCCCTTAACCAATTTATGATGAAGTTGACACAAGGAACAACAAAAACATAGACTTGCACACTTTTGCTACTGCAGGGTTGTAGCATTTATAACATTAAAATGAAGTCTACACATAGCTGTTTTAGTAACTTGTCAGGGTGGTAAAAATATATAAAACAACTCTAACAGAAAGATCATGTATGTTGCAATGCCCTGAACATAACAGGACAGGAATATGCAAAGATTCTTAAATAAGAAATGTAAATTTACTTGGACTGCTTTTTATATTAGTGTTCTAATACATGGTACAAATACAACTAGCGTAGAGCGCACTTACATTATAGAACACATACACTGAATTAAGCTTTGAGATTGTAAAGCAAAGTTTTTATCTGTTTAAAAAGTGTTTTATGAATGACGATTTAAAGATGAATAGAAAAAGTTTTTATTATTTTTACTTTTATTTGCTCATGCTGCACAACAAAGAATAATGTTGACATTGTAGAAGCACATTGTATTAAAGGTGTTTTATACCTTTAAGGAGAAGTGATGTCATGATCACTATAAATAGAAGAAAAGGGGCGGAGCACAAACCATTTGAAAAAGTTTTCAAACGTTTGGAAATGAAAAGCGTTTTATTTGTGTTGTTTTAATTAACCAAAAATATTGAAGTTGGTATCGCTTATATATGTAGAAAAATATAATTTTATGACAATTGATGTCAAGGATTTGTACACATGTATCCCACAACAAGAAGGGATAGTATAGGTTTCTAGAAAATTAACTATTCTAGGTATGACGCGTCAAATTGACTCATGAGCCAAACCCATATCAAAAACTTGTTGTACTATTATACAAGATTTTTAGATGGCATTTTTGTTATAATAAAAGGTGATGAAAGTACATCTAGAGACCTTATCCAGTATCTTAACAATACCACACAATTTTTAAAGTTCACTTCAAATTATAGTGAAGACAGAATTCCTTTTCTAGATATAGAACTAAGGAAAGACATCAAACATAACAGATATGTAAGTACTATTTTTAAAAAGGAGACTTTTTCTAACAGTCTGTTACACTTTACCAGCTGTCATCCATTCTACCAAAAAAGATCTGTTGCAAAAGGACAGCGGGTAAGATTGGCAAGAATGACAACCCTTGATGAAGAATTTATAACAGAATGTCAGAATTTAGGGAAGATGTTCCTGGACAGGGGATACCCAATGGAGTTGGTCCATGACCTGACCAATGAAATAACCATTAAGAGAAGGAGAGGAACATACAAACCAATCCTGGATAATAGTAATAGGGAAGTTGAGAGAAATTTCAAGCCTTGACAGACAGCAACACACAAAAAGGACCAACTTATATTAGTTACAACTTTATTACCCGATATAGTATAAACGCCGAAGATCTTAGGCGAGTCATATACAAGAACTGGGAAATATTGGTAAAATGAGACAAATGTGAGGGAAAGACTTTTAGAACTTCCTAAATTGATTTTTAAAAAAGGTAGGAATATGAAAGCAATCCTGGAACACCAAGTTAACATAGTAGCAAAAAATCCAGGTATGTCAAAGTGTTTAATGTGCAACTTTTGTAGACACATAGACACAGGAAAGACATTCATTATTCGTGACAGAAAATATGACACCAGAAGTAAGTATAATTGCCAATCTAAATTGATAGTTTACCTTGCTACATGCCAACAGTGTCAAGCTTTCTATATAGGAAAAACTATACGTACACTCAGAGAAAGAATGTACGAACACCTATATAGTATAAAAAATGGTAAACTTGATAATGCTTTGGCGAGACACACTACGGAGTATGTAGGACACCACTTTAAGTTTTGCGTCATTGACCAAATAAAAATGGATGAAAGAGGTGGACCCGTTAGCCTCTTGTTAGAAAGACTGGAACTAATGTGGCAACTTACCACTCATGCATGTACCTATCCAGGTATCAATGAAATGTCCTCGATACTCTGTATTCTTAGACTCAAGAAGTTAGATAGAAGTCACTAATTTCATTATTTATACAGACTTTACGTTTGTTAATAGCTGAAGTCTAGCATAGTATTATTTTTAGTACATAACCTCGTGATTTGAGACTTCAGGGTACCATAAAGGTATACCCATTATTGAATGATGTTATAATGTTATTTGTACGATGAAGTCAGAAAGTGACTATACTTTTTGTTGGTCAGTTATGTACTTCCAATTGATGTATAAAGTCTTCTACTAACAAACAGGTGTATGTACATGGGTACTGTTGTTTATGAGACTATTTTAGATCACATATAACATAGTCAATATTTATTGTACTTATTTATATTACAAGAGTTTTTTATAGACATTGTCGTAAACAGTTTCTGACTTCCATAACTTTGACATCCGTAGATGAGATGCATTTAACCAATTTATGATGTAGTTGACATGAGGAACAACAAAAACATAGACTTGCACACTTTTGTTACTGTAGGGTTGTAGCATTTATAACATTAAAATGAAGTCTACACATAGCTGTTTTAGTAACTTGTCAGGGTGGTAAAAATATAAAAAAATATATAAAACAACTCTAACAAAAAGATCATGTATGTTGCAATGCCCTGAACATAACAGGACAGGAATATGCAAAGAGTCTTAAATAAGAAATGTAAATTTACTTGGACTGTTTTTTATATTAGTGTTCTAATAAGCATATGCTGGTACAAATACAACTAGCGTAGAGCGCACTTACATTATAGGACACATACACTGAATTAAGCTTTGAGATTGTAAAGCAAAGTTTTTATCTGTTTACACAGTGTTTTATGAATGATGATTTAAAGATGGATAGAAAAAGTTTTTTATTATTTTTACTTTTATTTGCTCATGCTGCACAACAAAGAATAATTTTGACATTGTAGAAGCATACTGTATTAAAGGTGTTTTATACCTTTAAGGAGAAGTGATGTCATGATCACTATAAATAGAAGGAAAGGGGCAGAGTACAAACCATTTGAAAAAGTTTTCAAACCTTTGGAAACGAAAAGCGTTTTATTTGTGTTGTTTTAATTAACCAAAAATATTGAAGTTGGTTTCGCTTAATAAATATATTTTTTACTTCAAAGCAATACAGAGTCGCTGGTATTTGGATATAAGGCTTTTACCACTTGGATACAAGTGCAAAGAAAGGAAACTTGGTCAGGTACATTTGCTATACTTTGTCTGTCTGCCTGCAGCTATTCCAGGCCTTCTAATTGCCCTTTGAACAGATAGATAGTAGGCTATCTGTCAACCTCTAACGTGCAGGCCATCACAGCCATAATATGTGAATAAACAGATCTTCAGATCACAATATATACAGTGTAAACTCACCATGTACTCAGGAAACAGTTGAGTACAGCAAGAACATACAAAACACTGATACTTAGTCACTCTAAAAGGCTATCTTGGAAGCTAGAAGACTTGTATAGGTTTAAGGCTTTCTATTGCTACCACTAGGTTACCTACAGGGGAGATGAAAAACAAGCACAGATGAGGAACATGCATGCAATGATACCATACCGGCCTATGTGTCAACCTTAGGCTTTGGAATACTGGCCAAGGCTATTGGCGCCCCCATGGTGCCTTATTTAGGAGAGTCCCAAAGGTGAATACCAGCTCTGTAAACAGCACAATAGCAGATTCTATGAGGTTTATGCTACTCAACACCAGGGGTTGTAATCACAACATGCATACACTCACAACACTCCTCAGGATGGACAAAATCAACATCTGTGCATTAACTGAAATCTGTCTTAAGGCTCCTGAGAGCACACCAGCACTACCAGACTACAACCCATACCACACATTTCAGCCACAGGACATGGGCTGACAGACATGGAAGGTCTGTATCCATATTCATCAGGGATATCTACACCTCCAGGTTAGTGGGGCAGCATGATACCTCTGTGATCATCCATGTGCAGCTAACATCAGCCACAACAGCAATGTGGATTGTGGCCTGCTATGGATCACCCTCCATGACCCAGGACCTCCACTCCACCTACCTGGAGATAGTGGAGAGCACGACAGTCCTAACACACACCCTGGCATTGGTCGATGTCAACTACCATACCATTAACTGGGAAACGTACTCCAGTACTCACTTCCAGGACCAGCGCCTCCTGGAATGTATCACCTCATATGCCCTGTATCAGGTGGTAACCTCCCTAACGTGGGGTGGAAACTACTAGAAGTGGTCATCACCAACATGGGCAACAGGTGCACCACAGTGGAGGTTAACCGGTCACTGGTTAGATATGACCATGAACTATTCACTGTTTCCACACCCAAACATCTCCCCCACCCATAGATACCACAGTGTATACCTTTCCTACAGCTAAATTTACACTACTAGTGACAGAGGTGGGGGGTTTCACAGCCCCCATGCTAAGGGGAAACACTGCTCAAGATACAGACAGATTTACAAATGCAGTCTATAAGCACCTACACGGATGTATGGATTGTGCCATCGCTGGTATACTAAGACTCACTCCTACTACACAAGGACACCGGTCTGGTGGACCTCTGCAATAAACAGGCTATACTACAGATGTAGGACAGTGTTCCAGACACACAGCAAATCCCACAAAGGGAAGACATCTGTGACCACTATTAATATGATACGTAGGTCTCTCATGACATCATCCAAGGCTAACATCAGCAGGAGAATACGCAAGGATTCAAAAGATAACCACAAAGCCTTCTTTGGCTATGTCAATGATCTACGTGGTGACACACAGATTTGCACTGTGCCAGTGAAATATAGCACAAAATATGCTGACCCTACTGATATCACCAACATCCTTGCAGATACATTCGGTGCATACTTCACCCCCTAAAAAGCCCACAACACTACCCGAAAGGTACAGTATCCCAACCATCAGAGACACACAGGTGGAAATGGCCATCTCTAACTGCAGAACACAGCGTCAATGGAGGCAGATGTTGACCCAGAATGCACCTTGCAAACTGTACAAGACAACCTGCCCCCCACCTAATTAAGCATTCCTACCTCAGCCTCTCCACAGGCTACATGCCCATACAATGGCACGTGGCAATGGTTATTCCACTCCATCATGGAGAAATCACAACTGACCATGGTAACTATCACCCCATAAGCCTGACTAGCCTGGTCTGCAATGGTATGGTTTGCATCCTCATAGCACTCATTAACACTGACATTGCTAACCTTAGAACACGTGACCCAACCCAGGTCATCTTGGTTGAGTGCATTTCATGCCTACTGAACCTGTTTGACATCTTACATACAGTCACCAAGACGTTAGATGACAGTGGAGGTGGTTCACACATACTACCTAGACCTCACCAAGGCTTTTGACACCATGCCCCACTCAGGTATTATTGATAAACACACCAGCCTGTACATTCACCCATACATCACAGGTTGGGTTGCCAATGGGCTTACACACAGAACCCACATAGTACGACTAGCAGTCTCCAGGTCCAACTCTTGAACAGTCATGACTGGTGTCCCACAGGACGTAGTCCTCGGAGCCCTACTGTTTGGCATATACATCTCAGATGTACAGGCAAACACAGGTGGACTATGGCAGACCATGTTTGGCAATGACTGCAAACTGGGAGCCATGATTGATAGTCCAGCTGACACGGATATCCCTCAGGGGGCCTCACAGAGAACGTCACAGGGTGCCAACAACATGGCCTCCAGCCAAGTGCCACTAACTGCATGGTCATTCCATTGTGGAATTGGCACCCACATATTAACACATGAGCGGCAGCCACTTTATTACAGATGAGGTAATGGGGTATCTGGGGACTAAGGTAGATAGTGATCTCCCTTGTGACAATCATATCTCCACAGTAGTTAGGACATCCTTCTATAAAGGCCATCTGACTACTAAAGGATTCCCATTTAGACATACTGGGATTATAGCGCCCCTTTACTCATCACTCATCAGTCCCATCATAGTATAATAACCCATGTGGGATGTACCTCAGAGGACATGTCCAACAGCTGGGGGGTCCATGAATGTACCTCACCAAGGGGAATACTGGCCTCCAACATATGGCCTATGCAGCCGGACTGAATAAACTCCTGCTTTACTCAGTGGCATCTCATTTACCCAGAGATGATCTCCACTGACCAACACAGCCATGTCGAATTCAGGCTTGATGGATATGCTCCACCTATGGGAATCCATGTCACAGTGAGCCACACACTGTGGTGATCTGACCTTGCCACAACAATAACCGGAAGATGCTGGAGGGACAGCTTCCTGTCACAGACACTCCCCATACTTTGGAACAACATCCCTAACTACATTATACAGAGCCCCTCACTAACACTCTGCAAGAGAAACCTTGAAGGGTGGATGTGGAACAGTAGATGCATCCCAGGGATCCCGCCATTGGCTCTGCTCCATAGAGGGATGGTTAATGAATCAATGGGGTGGCAAATGCTGACACATTTTGGCTGGCCTTATGAATGGCCTCTGTCAGTTGGCCAAGTACCTACCTATGAATTTATACATACAGTATCTGCATATGCTGATAGCTTAATTTGCTGTTAAGGTGTTGACTTACCTTGTGCCAATGGCTGTTGTGTGTGCAATAGTTGAGGGCTGCCTATGTTGGCTGCACACAGTGGATTGCCTATACATGACAATTTACAGGTAGTCTTGTGTGTGTGCCATCCATTTTTACTGTGTGTGCAGATGGAGAAAGATGTCATTCCCTAGGTGCCTACACCGTCAGTGTGTGTGCTATACATTCTCTCTTTGCCAAGGCATGGGCATACTGGGCATGCCTCCGTCTGCCTACTGGGGATGGCTCAGGGTGTTCATGGTCTGAGTACCTCTGTGCCTGTGAGGCCCTTGGCAATGGTGGTGGGCTGTGAGGGAATTCACTAGTCTGTCCCTGCTGCAGCTGTTTCCACAGGACCGTATTGTGTAGCATGGCACACATTATGAAGATGTGGGCATATGTGACTGGAGAGTACTGCAAGGCTCCACCAGATATGTCCAAGCAATGGAACCATGATTTCAGCATCCCAAACACATGCTCTATGATGATTCTAGTTTATGCATGTGCCTCATTATGGCATTCCTGCATATGTGTGTGTGTGTGTGTGTGTGTGTGTGTGTGTGTGTGTGTGTGTGTGTGTGTGTGTGTGTGTGTGTGTGTGTGTGTGTGTGTGTGTGTGTGTGTGCATTTCTGATGGGAGTCATCATCCACGGTTCCAGTGCATAGCCAGCATCCCCCACCAGGTGGCCATTTGAGATGTCCCCCCTGGCAAATAACCGATACAGCTGTGAGGCATGCCAGATGTGGGATTTGTGATAGCTTCCAGGGCTGCCAGCACACATCCATGATAATGCCCTGGGCATTGCACATGACCTGGCAGTTGATGGAGGGGTATCCCTTGCAGTTTATGTAGCGCCTTCCCTACTCACCAAGTGGTGACTTGATGTGTATGTGCATGCAGTCTATTGCACCCAGTACCTCCGGGTATTCTGTCACATGGTGGAAGAGATGCATATTGTTGGCCAACTCCTCCTGCATTCAGGGGAAGTATATGTGCTCATTGGCATGTGGTAACATGGCATCCAGGAACTGGTGTAGTACCCTGGATGCTGATGCCTGTGAGATACCCATGATATCCCCAGTTGGTCTTTGAAAGGTACCTGTAGCTAGTATTCTCAGGCTTACACATACCTTTGTATCCACATGGATGGCTTCCCCTCTGTTTGTTCTGGCTCTGAGGCATGGTCGGCACAGCTCCACTAGTTGCTGTAGGGTGTCCCTGTCCACCCTGTAATGCTCCACTATCTCCAGATCATGTAGCCCCTGGTAGGTTAGCCTGGGACTGAACACCCTCCTCTGGTGGCTGCGGTGGTCATGTGCATCATCCTCCACATCAACTTCAGTCTCCAACACATGCTGGTGGATCAAAGCTATGGCAGCCCCTAACATGTACATAATAAAAGTTCCCCGTCTGTATACACCACTGGTGCAGAGTGTATGGGAATACACAAATGTGTGTGAGGTGCTTTCACACTTTATAGTATTGTGCTATGGATGCTGCTGATGTAAGTGGGTGTGTATGAACTATTCCAGCTGCTACGTGTCTTAACTATGGGTTTTGCAATGAGAACTGCATGTGTGGGGCCTTTACTGTGGAGATCTACTTGCCTGCCTTGATTAGTCTGTTGCCCTTTAATTCACATTTAGACCTGGATACCCTCCTATTATTGGGCATGCATCCACCTGCCATCTTTCTTGTTTTGTACTTTCCCTACCCAGTCATGGCGAAATGTGTCTTGTAGCTGATATATTGCATATCGCCTTTGTTCTGCTTTGACACTTTGCTGTTTTCTTTGTAGTACAGCCCCTCCCCTTCCTGTTCTGCATGTAGCTGCTTGCAGCCTTGTTAGCTGTTGTCACTGGCCCACTGTAGGTTCCTAGGTGTTAATTAGTCATTTATACTCCAAATTCCCTGCTGCAGCATTTCCTTGATTCCTTCCTATATCCTTCCTGTTTCAGCTGCAGTGCATGATGCGCATACCCATTTACCGGGTTTACGAGCGTTTTCATCTCAGCTCACATGCATACTCGGTTACCTTGTGTACTCTCAGCTAAGCACAGCTATGGGCAATTCAACACACCCCTATCCTGCAGCTTTGCCTAGCTAGGGGCAGACTGGTTTAGCAATGCTTCAATGTGCTTACAGCAATGGCGACACACCCCTCTCTTGATGTCATCTTTATTTCAAGGGCTCACCTCGGTGTTATAACAATATGCTGTGATGTGCATCCTTACACCAGCAGGAAATCTATGATTCACTATTACTCCTGCCATTTGCATGGCATTGCCTACTAATTCCTAGCTACTGTGCATAACACTGTCACTGCCCCTTAGCAACCCTTGCGCCATGAGTATGGTGTAGCATGCCTGCCATTGACTATTATGGGGAAATCGTGATATGTGTTTCATTGCGGTTTTATTCTATATTTGTATATATTCCTTACAATCCCCATTTGCGTACCACTGCAATGCGCTTCCACGTCACAATAGTGCAACTATATATATTAAATGTTAATTTTATATTTTGTACATTTTTTTATGCCAATGGCTATATATTTAGCCATTGGCATATATTAACATTATAATACATGTGTTTGGTTGGCTGTCATGGCTCCGATTTTATGTTTGCAAAAATGTAAACCGTTTTCTATGGTTTACATTTCTGCTTGCTTACACTATGCCTGCGCCACTTCCTGAATCGCTACATACCTTCATTTGCATGCTATACTGTTGCACATGGGGTAATTAGCATACAAGGCTCAAGAGCTGTGTGGACGTAGCGTACGCTGGTAGTGCACATGGAAACAGCTCGTACCCGAATCGCTAGGTGGCCATATTTGGTGTTAGAACGCTGACACTACACCTGCACCTGGCGCAAGTTAAATGAATCCTGGGGATAAACTCCTTATTTACTGCCTCACCTAATGACTATGGAGTTGAAGCTGTTAGATGCCATCTACTGTATGTATGTACAGAGACATGAGTAGCACTCAAGTAGAAGCTCTATGTGCTCTGTTAGAACTTGTACTATGTAAAAATGTACCTGTGTATGATACCATCTGTGTTCTCTATTAGAACTTGTACTATGTAGCAATGTATCTCTGTATGATACAATCCGTGTTCTCTATTAGAACTGGTACTATGTAACAATGTATCTCTGTATGATACAATCTGTTTTCTCTATTAGAACTTGTACTATGTAACAATGTATCTCTGTATGATACAAGCTGTGTTCTCTATTAGAACTTGTACTATGTAACAATGTATCTCTATATGATACAGTCTGTGCTCTCTATTAGAACTTGCACTATGTAACAATGTATCTTTGTATAATACAATCCTGTACCATCAGATGAAAGGAGTGGTCTTTTTTTTTTTTTTTTTTGGATAAGGAACATTTTTACAAGTGGGGGCATCAAAGATTTCTACTTTCAGCATGTTATTTGGTACTTTAATAAAGCTGAATATAAATTATAATTAGAACTGCAGTTCAAGAAGTGGTTTGAGTTGAGTGCTGCTTGTTTCTCTTATACTTGATTTTGACTGGCATTCCATTAATCTATTTAAAAAAAGTAATTTATTTTTTCATGCCTCACAACCTTTTTTTTGTTTCCATCTAGATATTAAGCTGTCATGCAGCTAATGCATTGAAATAGTTTTATTCTTCTACACTTCATTTTGTCTTGATTGGACTCTCATAATGACAGTTTAGCACCCAGGGCAGTATATTTAGTTTTTGTGGTTTTGAGCATAGCTCCTCCCCTTTCTAGTTGGCCGCACCCCTTCCCATTGGCCCCACCCATTCAGCTGTCTCCTGCAGCCACCCTTTGATTTGAAGTCACCAGCCGCCACTGGTTACTAGTAGGTTAGGTAAGGAGAATGCACTTGCATTTCCAATTAGGGGAGAGGTAGGAATGGAGCTGAGTTTTAAAGTGTTCAAAGTTTTCAGAAGTTCTTAGAGAAGGAGGGAGAGAATTCTATTTTTTGGCTAAGGAAAAGGACAGGGGAAGCTGACCAGCAGGATGATTGGGTTTGTGGACAGTGATTAGATATTGGCTTGTTAAGCTTATGGGTCAATAGTTGTATTTCTGCATGTTACTAGATTGATGTGCATTGCACATGACACAACATATGATATTGCCTATACATGAACTCATTTTTTCTATGCATATGCTTTTATAGAATATGTCCCTTTAAATTGAAGTTTTAATTGTCTTATCAATTTGCCTATTATGTCTAATTGTTAATAATTGTTAATAAATAATTAAGTGTTCAATGTCATTGTATAAGAAGCTGCTATCTTGCTGTAACATTTATGGTCTGAGGAAGCGTACAGGAAGGTACGCGAAAGCGCTTATCAAATAAATTTCCAGTCTTTGTTCAACGAGTCATGCTGAGTCCGAAGTTTGTTTTTCTACATTTTATTTTATTTAACCAAGGTCTCTCTGTTGTAGTGGACTTTCGTTTTTTGTTTAATATTCCTATTTAGTACCACTACAACACACGACATGACTACCCCCAATGTGGAATTGGATTATGTTCCAGAACCGAGGATACCACGAAGAAAAGAACAGTGGACAACTTTGCTGAATGATGAATTCAATCCTTTATTGGCTCTGGACCTAAGAGTACTGAACAGTAATACAATGGAAGTTACTACTGATAATTTAGAAACATTTAATTCCAAAATTAAGATTTTGGAAAATGACCTTTACAGATTTCAACGCCTAAACTGGCAAAGAAAACACATGGAAGCTTGCATACGGTGTAAATTGGTTCCTCGAGGTATGCGAATACTTTGTATGCCCACCTATGGTGACACTCACCCTATCCTGCTTAAGAGATGGCAGGAGATAAACTTAGAAGCTAGTATGAAGTACGTCCAACTTTTAATAGACTATTTTAGTCCGATGGAAAAAGAACTGCTAACAAAAATTAACTGTGCACAACATGAATTAAATGAAAGTTTTCCTGATGACCACTTTCAACAAAGAATGGACAATTTGTTTAGTCAAGTTAGCTCCTATGCCCTCCGGTTGCAGCAAACCAAACACAGGAAGCTACAACGCGACTACCAAGACTTTTCTTCGGGGAATGTCTTTATTTGGCCCAGGAGGGAATCACCTAACATTCTTCCACGCACACAGATTCCAAATTTTGCGCCACATGATGACACGATAACAGCGCCAGTCGCCATTGGGTTTCCAGTTTCAGCGTCCACACGAACAGTTCAGGAGGACGTTTCAGGAGATAACTTCACTACACCCCCAGAGGCTCCCCTTACCGTAACATCAACGGCAGCTGCATCGACTCCACTCCCAAATCAAGAAGCGAACCGAATCAAGTTTGCCCAAAAGAATCTAGGAGCCATTCCAAAAAATAACAGTAATGATGCTTCTTCTTCTTCTTTTTTACCCTATCCAATAAAGAAGCTGGTTCCAACGAGAGAACGCCGAAACTGTTGGAACAACAGAAAACGCAAGTTATTGGAAGACAACGAAGCCTTCCAAAGAAGGAGACACTACCAATAGGAACTCAACTCTTCTTTAATATGTCCAGGTATGTTCTTTCTGTACATGATAAAGAATTATTAAACAGAGGGCTGTCGTTTGTACCGTCGCAAGGCAGTGTCCTCTCTGACTTGCTAACAGACCTTAGAATGTTTGGGCGCTCTATAGCACTGAAAATATTTTTTAAGTCAAAATCTTCAGAAAGAGACACTACTGAAGCAAATGTAACTATTTTTAAAAGAAAGAGTTCGTTTTCTCCTATGATACCAGGACATGTGGATCTTTTCATTAAATTATGTGAAAAGGACATTTATGAATATTGCATAAACACAAAGAAAAAATGTATGTATTTCAATATGTCTAAGGAAGTGCAATCCTCACTACATAATTTGATGCATGACTCTTCTTTAATTTTTAGACCAGTTGACAAGGGAGGTGGGGTAGCCCTGTTTGACAGATTATCATATCAGTCTTTAATGTTAGACATGTTAAAAGATGAAACAACTTATCTAGAGATTGATAATTCTAGAATGTCAAGAATTATAGCTGGTGTCAGAGATGAGATTTATGATCTCCTCATGTGTGGCCAAATACCCCAAGGCCTGTACGAATACTTTTCTATAGATAATCCGCAAGTTCCCATAATTAAAGGATTACCTAAAATGCACAAAGGAGTTATACCCCCACCATTAAGACCCATTGTGGCCAGTGAGGGATGGGTGACTGAAAAAATTTCAGTCTATTTAGAAAAGACTTTGAGACCAGTTGTAAATGAGATTCCAAGCATACTGAAAGACACATACCAATTATTGGAATCCTTAAACTCCGCTGATAAAAAACTAGTTGAAGGACAGCATTTATTGGTTACTATGGACGTGACTAGTCTATTTACCTCTATACCTAATGCTGAAGGTATACAAGCAGTGAGAGAGTTACTGCTAGCTTTCCCACATATTAAAAGGGATGAAATTATTCTCATTTGTCAGTTACTAGACTTAGTCCTATGCAATAATGTGTTTGTTTTTGAGGGGTGCCTATATCTGCAAACATCAGGGGTAGCTATGGGCACCCCTTGTGCAAACACTTATGCGAACTTGGTAATGCATAAGTGGGAAAAAGATTTTGTTTTTACCCACCCTTCATTTAGAAAAATAGTGGCTTATTATCGTTTTGTAGATGATATTCTATTAGTTTGGGAAGGCTCCAAAGAAGAGTTTGATGAGTTTAAAAACCACTTAGAAACTACTACTACTTTTCTTAAATTTACAGCACAAATGTCCTATGAAACAGTTAATTTTTTAGATGTATGCCTAAACATAAGAAATGGCAAGTTAACTTCCACTCTGTTCAGAAAAACATGTTGGAGGAATTCCATACTACGTTACGATAGTATGCACCCACGCCATGTATATAAAGGTATAGTCAAAAGTCAGTTCATCAGACTATCTAAAATTTGTAAAGACAAGAAAGATCTGACCCATGAAGCTGACAAATTAGAACGTATCTTTTTAGATAGAATGTATGATAAAAAGTTAGTAAAAACCATTAGGGCACAAGTATTGAAAGATGTAGAGGCTTCAACTTTAATGACAGATGATAATTTTAAGTATGAGATAGGTAATAAGAACATTTCCTATTTCTCAGGAAAGCTGAGTTTTACTACAACCTATACCAATGACAGTTTTAATATTAGGAAAATAATTAATAATAATTGGAAAGTTCTAATGATAGATGATTTTACACAACTAGTAGGTAAAGTACCTCATTTTACGTATAGGAATAATAAAAATCTTAAAAGATTACTTTGTGATAAACCTAGTTATGCTAAATCAAAGTCAGGAGAAAAAGTAGGTACGTATCCATGCAATCAGTGCAACTATTGTAAGTTTGTCACTAGAGAACAAATATATATACATCCAGAAACTAAATATATTTTTAAGCCAAGATTTTTAGCTACCTGTGATAGCTCAGGACTGATCTACTTAGCTACTTGTGAACAATGTCCAGCGTTTTATGTAGGTCTAACAAAACGCAAGCTTAAAAACAGAGTTTATAACCACATCTATGACATAAAGAAATTAAATGAATTAAATGCTCTAGCCAAGCACGTACAATGTTTTCCAAATCATTCTTTTGTATTCAGGGTACTTGAAGTAGTAGAACCAAACAGTAGAGGTGGAGATTATATAAATATGCTAGAGCTCAAAGAATTGAAATGGATACTAAGACTAAAGGGGCATTACCCCCCAGGTTTGAATCTTTATATTTCCATTAAACCGTACCTTAATGCACGAAGATGATTACTTATGACTTTTAGGATATCACATTTTCCTATAATGAGCAAATTTTACATGATGTACAGATTTTAATTCCAGGAATTTTACCTACTTATTAATAGATTCATACTTTGTTAACTTGATCTACTTATTAATATGATTCCATTTTATTTTCTATTTTCCATGCATATAATTATTATAATAAAATTGATGCATATATATATATATATATATATATATATATATATATATATATATATATATATATTATATTTTATTCAACTGTTTTAATAATATTCGCACCAATGTATATATACCTATTTATATCAGTATTTATATTTATACATATTTATCTCTTTTTAAACTTGCATTTATTTGATACCTACATATTTGCACTATTTTTGTATTCTATTGATACATACTCTATAAGTTAAATACACATACCATATTGCTTTATGAGTCAATAGCTATTTTAGCCTATACATGAACTCATTTTTTCTATGCATATGCTTTTATAGAATATGTCCCTTTAAATTGAAGTTTTAATTGTCTTATCAATTTGCCTATTATGTCTAATTGTTAATAAATAATTAAGTGTTCAATGTCATTGTATAAGAAGCTGCTATCTTGCTGTAACATTTATGGTCTGAGGAAGCGTACAGGAAGGTATGCGAAAGCGCTTATCAAATAAATTTCCAGTCTTTGTTCAACGAGTCGTGCTGAGTCCGAAGTTTGTTTTTCTACAGAACTTGTACTATGTAACAATGTATCTCTATATGATACAGTCTGTGCTCTCTATTAGAACTTGCACTATGTAACAATGTATCTTTGTATAATACAATCCTGTACCATCAGATGAAAGGAGTGGTCTTTTTTTTTTTTTTGGATAAGGAACATTTTTACAAGTGGGGGCATCAAAGATTTCTACTTTCAACATGTTATTTGGTACTTTAATAAAGCTGAATATAAATTATAATTAGAACTGCAGTTCAAGAAGTGGTTTGAGTTGAGTGCTGCTTGTTTCTCTTATACTTGATTTTGACTGGCATTCCATTAATCTATTTAAAAAAAGTAATTTATTTTTTCATGCCTCACAACCTTTTTTTTGTTTCCATCTAGATATTAAGCTGTCATGCAGCTAATGCATTGAAATAGTTTTATTCTTCTACACTTCATTTTGTCTTGATTGGACTCTCATAATGACAGTTTAGCACCCAGGGCAGTATATTTAGTTTTTGTGGTTTTGAGCATAGCTCCTCCCCTTTCTAGTTGGCCGCACCCCTTCCCATTGGCCCCACCCATTCAGCTGTCTCCTGCAGCCACCCTTTGATTTGAAGTCACCAGCCGCCACTGGTTACTAGCAGGTTAGGTAAGGAGAATGCACTTGCATTTCCAATTAGGGGAGAGGTAGGAATGGAGCTGAGTTTTAAAGTGTTCAAAGTTTTCAGAAGTTCTTAGAGAAGGAGGGAGAGAATTCTATTTTTTGGCTAAGGAAAAGGACAGGAGAAGCTGACCAGCAGGATGATTGGGTTTGTGGACAGTGATTAGATATTGGCTTGTTAAGCTTATGGGTCAATAGTTGTATTTCTGCATGTTACTAGATTGATGTGCATTGCACATGACACAACATATGATATTGCTTCCTGTAGTGCAGATGATATATTTGTGGAAAAAATACTGAGACACCAGGGTTGCAGTGCTTGTGGGGGTGGGGGGCAACACATGGCTGTATTGTAAATATGTGACATAGTGTAAGATAGGACTTCACTGTTTAATGTTTCTACATGTAATGTCATGTCATACACAAGAAATTGGCAGTAATACTTAATAACATGAATGTCATTTAGCTAATCCTTTTGCATCAGGTGTTAAATGCAGGGCTGGAGTCCAGATGGTCCTGGGTCCTAGTACAGGATGTGCAGACTTTGTTTTACTGTTTTGACATTGCAGTTTATAGCAATGAACAGCAATACAGACAAGTGTTCTTTCGACCTTCTTGTGGCAACAGGTATAAGTGTTAGACTACCATACACATGGCCTGGGTTCAAATGCAGCACATTCCATACACTTTTAATATTGTTCCACTTGCCATTATAGTCACTCTCAATTGACATATAGTGTAGCTGATACCAATTTTTATACATAGGAGGGCTGAGACACTAATATTGTGGCAGTTATTTACTTATTTATTCATCTATGTTTTGCCCATATATTATCAAATGTATGACTGTGGGTATACTGTGTACTATGCTCCTGTAAGCATATTTCTTCTATCTGGAGTGGCATGGCCTTCACATTTGAGTAAGATACTTACACAACTGCTTGTATATCAAATAACCTTATCATTACATTGCTTGCCATTGTTCTGAAATGTTTACCATCACACAAGAACTGTGCTGGGCAGTGCAGCACCTTGTTTGCAGGATGGTAACCAATGCACAACATTTTCAAACAGTGTGCACACTCCCAGTAAATGCGATAACTGGAAATTGGTGGGAGGTTATCAGTCTCTATTGTGCCTGATCTGTGGTAGACATGGCAGCCATTCATGGAGACATGGAGAGGGTCTGAGATTTAGGGCTCAGAGATGGGATGTTCAGGAGTCCAAGATGTTTTGTTGGACTCCTAGTGAAAGAACACACTGCCAGGCTATGCAGGAGGACTATTGTGGGAGCCAGTTTAAGACAGAGGCTTGGCATAGTTTGGCCTGGGCTGTAACCAGTGTCACCAGTATCCCCTGCACTGGTGAACAGTATAGGCATCACTACTGTGATCTCCAGAGGAGGGAGAAGGATGTCCTCAATGCTTGGGTCAAGGAATTTAGGACAGAGGACATCCCACAGATGAAAAAGTATCCACTACAGACAGTACTTGTAAGGCTCAAAAGCTGAATATAGGAAAGGCTGGTATTCATTATGGTATTCTGTTCTGTTCTGTTTCTTCCATAGCTGCCATGGAAAGGGAGGCCAATGTTAGGACCCATGGCACTAGACTGGTGAGTATGAGGGATGCATGTGGTATGTATGCAGCAGAACAGTAGTGTTAGTGTTGCATTAAAAGTTAAAGACAGCTTGCTTGATATTTTATACAGCTGTATCTAACTGAGCAGGTATAAGTCAATTGTAATAGCAAGTATGCATGCATTAGTCTGTAGCACAAACAAAGATAGCTTATTTGGTATTTTATACAGCTGTATTAAAATGAAATGCATATTCCAACTATAAAAGCAAGTATGCATGCATTAACTTGTATTACAAACCAAGAGTGCAATATTAGACTTTAGTCAGAGGTGGTGGGTTCAAATACTTCAATTCCCAACTATACAATAACTGTTAATTCTTCAATTATGTGTAACTTAAAGGTGTAAAGTAAAATCTCTATACTAGTGGCACACATGCCCTGCTGTAATCTGGATAATTGGAGCACACATATGTGCAATATATGCACATATAAAGGAGTACTTGCTACAATCTGTAGTATAATGTACATCTGTTAAGAGCTCCTAGTCTTAAAAGTAATAAGTTCTCTGTTAGGGGGTGGTAGTCTTAAGAGTAAATGTTAAGATAATAGAGTCAAAATAAATGATTGTATTAATATGCTGTATGTTATATATGAAGGTACTAATCATATTTTTTTTCTCTCACCCCAACCCTTATCTCTTTTAAATATTTTAATTTTTGTTGTTGTTTTATTTATTATGTGTTGTCAAAATGTTCATGTCATCCATGTGTTCCACAACCCAGCGGGGTAGGCTTGCCCCACAGGATCCACCTGCCCCCACTCCACTGGCCACAGCACTATTGCCCAGCACATCTGGTAGCTGATCTGGCAGAACCACCTCTGCTGCCCCTGCACTACCTACCCCCTCAGGTAGTTCTGCCCAGGAGAATAGACCAGTGGTTCCCTCCAAGAGCAGTGGCAGGGGTGGTGAGTGTATCACCAGCGATGAACTGCCAGGAATGGGGCATAGGGTTTTGTGCTGCACTGTTGGTTGGAGGGGCTGCTCTTCCTCATTTTACATTGCACCAGGAGGAGGAGAAGCAGACATCAAGCTCTCCAGCCAGTGGCAGGGTGAGGTAACAGTGATGACAGTCCTGTGGATGAGGACTCTATTGTCACTGTCAACCAGCTTGAAATCCATGGGTTTTCGATGTCCTCACCCTCACCTTACATAGTTCTTAACTTCTTAGCACAAAAATTCTGGAAAAAGATAAAAATAATGGGTGGACAAAGACCCAAAAATAGTGAACAATTTTAAGTTTTGCTCTTAGAAACTTAAGAATTTTGATAGAATAAAAGGTCTTGTGTTACCTTGCAATTCTCTGAAGGATATGGCTTATGTTACCTTGCAATTCTCTGAAGGATATGAATTCTGAAACTCAAATGCCTGTCATTATTTAGTGAATTCATTCCTTACTGATTTTCCAAAAAAATCCAAAAAACCTCAGATTTTATGAGGAACAGACCCAAAATATGAGGCAAAAATCTAGACATTCTGTGAAAATGTGGACAGTTGAGAGGTATGTCACTTCACCCATGGTGTCCACCAACCTCTTGTTTCCATCACCATCCCTGTGTCTTGTCTTGTTTGTCTTATCTGTCTGCAATTGTTTCCTCACCTACTCAACTTACCAGACCCAGACATACCTATGTCCCTTCCCCAATATTCCTGTCTCTCTCCAAAAGAAAAAAAAATGGGCACCTGTCCCACAAAAAAAAAAAAAAAAGATCGTCCCATACATAGCTTTTCATTTCACACACATATCTTCTTGACACACTTGATTTGGTCCATTTGGGTTTATATCACCATATCGAATGGTGAAAATGCGGAACGCCGAAAATATCGAAAGTTCACGAGAGTGAACTTGTGTTTTTGGGGTTGCGGTACATTGAGGATTAAGATATTTGCCCTTTCCTCACTGTAGTGCGACCTCAGAGTTGGAATATATATTTAGCGGGAGGTGTGGGGGGCACAGCCCCCCACAATAGCAAGTTCATTCTCGTGAACTTTCGATATTTTCAACTTTCGGCATTATCACCATTCGATATGGGTAGACCTGGTCCAATTGGCTATACAACATGATTGTGTTGTGGTCACCCCTCTATCTGGAGGTGACAGTCCAAATTCAGCTAATATTCTGCATATATTATCAGTTTTTACTGTTGAAGAAATGGGTAGCTATGGCTCTTTCCTACCTACCCCCTGCACATTCCTGTATTGCTTTCCATTTGTTCTTTCCTCTGTTTGCTCCCCATTTCACCAGTGTTATATCATCCCATTCTCTTTTCTTTAATGCATTATTGCATGATGGTGTGCATTGCACACCAGTGCACAGCAATGGTAATGCAAAAGTAGTTAAAAGTGTTAGATACAGTTGTATTTGAACCCAGTACCATCTAGCCCCAAAAAGGAACATATCCTTGCATTCAGTGCAGCAACACCTGCTGCCACAGAGTCAGTTAAGTAGCAGGTGTATTCCACAGACTGAATATTAACTATCAGACATTAGCAATGCTGGAGAAGCAATGGATCCTTTCACTTTATTGGGTCCATGTTTTCATGGAGGTGTGTATTGCACAACGACGGTGAGCGGCAGCAAAAGCTGTGGTTACACCTGCACAATGCCACTTAGCCCAGCTGTGCTATGCAAAGAAACAGCATCATATCTCATATAAACAATTCATGTCATTGTACTCTGTAATGAAAAGTATTTTAAAGTATTAGATACATTTGTATTCAACCTGGGTACCATGTGGCCCAAAAAAAAATGAATGTATTAATGCATTAACACAGGCTGCCACAGAGTTAGTTAAGCAGCGCGTATATTTCCTAGACTCAATATTAACTGTCAAACATTAGCAATGTTGCCTGTGTTTGCACACTGCTTAGCTATGTATAAACATGGGTATATCACATGCATATGCACTTTGCTAACTGTCGCGCAAACCCGCTGCTCTCTTCACTATGGAAATGTATATATTATGCTGTATTTCTGCTGTTTACTGTCCATTTCTTTTGTATGACAGGAAATAACATGTAGAAACATTACAAACTGAGGGCCTTATCTAACTGTGTGTCATATATTTAAAATATATCCATGTGTTGGCAACCCACCAAGCACTACAACCCTAGGGTCTCAGTAGTTTTCCACACATATATCAATCACACGACAAAATGTAATATCAAATGTTGTGTGCTATGCAATGCTTATCAGTCTGGTAACAGGCAGAACTACAACCACAGACCCATACACATAAAAAGCCTTATCTGCAAGGCTACTACAGGAATCAGGATGGACCATATCCACAGGGACAGAGGTGATCTTCAACACAATTGACCCTACTAATCTTGGTTTTGCTAAGGGTAGATATTGCCTATTGACTCATGTGGACTTCTTGGATAATGACCCTAAAGACCTGGATGATTGATAACAGGACATACCACCTATGTTGAGTTATCCAAGGCTTTTGACACTATCCCTCATTCATGTGTCATACTGAAGATCTCCTATCTGGGAATTAGGGTATACAGTACTAAATGGATAGCCAACTGGATCAACAACAGAACACACACTGTCAAAGTTGGGGACTGCACCCGCACCACTAGTACAGTCACCAGTGAAATATCACAAGGATCTGTGATGGGCCCTCAATTGTTTGGGAAATACTTCCCTGAAGCACAGGCAACAGTACATGGCATGTGGTTTACCAAGTTTGCAGATGACTGTTAACTGGACACATTCATATAGAGTCCCTAATGATGGTAACATATTACAGTAGAGGCTGACACAGACAGATGATAGGTGACAAACTCACGGAGTGAACTCTATGAATACAATGACTCTTTATCACCTTTGTCAATGAAGTACCCCTGCTAATTATGATATACATAGCACCCCCCTAAGCTCAAAGTGTCGTGACACTTCGGAACACATGCTGATCATAATCTATGCTTTCATCACTACCTGCCCATAGTGGTGAGACACACAATCTGCACTGCGGACATCATACATATGGACATTACATCCAAGATCAGGGTAGTTATGTTTCTGCTGTACTCTATCCTTATTACACCAATAATGGAGTACAGTGCTCACATCTTGCTCTGTAGCTCACTGGATACCTGCAGCACATAAAAAGAACACAGGTTTCTGCATGGGAGACTCACTGTCCTACAAACATGACATACATGGAAAGACTGACATACCTATCACTGTACTCAGTATCATGCAGGCTGCTGAGAGATGCCCTTTTGGAAATGATGGACATCTGCAATTCAAATGGGGCAACTATAATTTGCCTCAGGGTTCACAACCTAGCCTGTGACTTAAGCAGAACATGCTGGCTAGACAGATATATCCCACAATGATTCGGACTCCCCTATAATAGGCTTCCCCTGCATGCGAAGCAGTGCTCCTCAATAACCCTGTTCAAGCGCAAACTTGACTACTGATTGGGTGATTGTAAAGTCACCTCTGGGTTGGCACTTATGTCCCTCATGGAGAGGGCCAGTTGGTGCTATTCACAAACACACTCTGCTAAAAATAACCATTCAACTATGCTCAATAAGGGTACTTGTGTTTTTTACACAGCTACACTTCTAAACACTCTAGTGCTATCACGTTAGTAGCTTCATAGGAACCTATGAAACTGTGTGCCTATGCAGGCCTCACAACCTGTTGTCTGCCACATGACCTGCTGATGTCATCTACTATAAGTTCACCTGCACTCTTGTATAAATCAGACTTGTCCCATGGTGCTTGCATTAAGTACTGTGTTCTGTAGTCTGTGTATTTAGATAGATAGAGGTTCTATTCTCACTGCAGTCATGTGTGTGTGTGTGTGTGTGTGTGTGTGTGTGTGTGTGTGTGTGTGTGTGTGTGTGTGTGTGTGTGTGTCTGTGTGTATGAGCTGTTTTCTTGACATTATAAAGAGCATTTTACACCAGCATGTGAGACACTGTTATCTTCTACTCACAGACACTGCTGATGTTATCAGTTATAAAGTGTTGTCTGACACAATCCATGTCAGCCTTGAGTCGTGGTGCTTGTGTAAAACACTGTGTTCTGTAGTCTGTGTACTTACATAGGTAGGGTTTCTGTTCTCACTCCTGTCAACTGTGTATGTGTCTGTGGGTGAGTTGTTTGACATTAAAGAGAGCATTTTATCCCAGAATGTGAGAAACTTATCTCCTCCTCAACAGACACTGCTGATGTTATCAGCTATAAAGTTTTGTCTGACACACTCCAGCTCAGACATGAGTAAAGTACTCTGTTCTGTAGTTTGTGTATTTAGATAGTTAGGGATTCTATTCTTACACTAGTCAACTGTGTGTGTGCATGTGTGTGTGTGTGTGTGTGTGTGTGTGTGTGTGTGTGTGTGTGTGTGTGTGTGTGTGTGTGTGTGTGTGTGTGTGTAAGCTGTTGCTTAACATTACAGAAAGCATTTTACACCAAACAAGTGGGACACTGTCATCTTCTCTTCAACAGGCACTGCTGATGTCATCAGCTATATCACATTTACAGATATGCAGTACTCCCACCAGGACAAGTTCAGAGACTGGCCTGAGGACTAGACAGAAGTCATCTTATTGTATACAGTAAAGTTTGCAGTGACATGGCTTTTAATATATCCACATACATTGCGGCATGGTGTGTAGGTCCTGTGTTATCTTGCTGAGAAAGCCTTGTGGTTTCTCCAGCTGCTACAAGTGTCTGGTGAGGTACACGTAAAAATGTGCATTATAGTCTATTTGTGCTGTAAAGTGGTTTGACAACAGTACTGTCATACAGTCCTAACATCTCAATATGATGGGAAGAGTTATGATGTGCACAACATAGGCTTTCAATGGCAGTGTGGACACGTGGTGGTCAAAGTTCAGACTGACTATCTAAACATGTTCCCAGTGCTTGCATTAGTGGGTTTCTGCAAAGTAGGACTGTTGTCAATGCTGTGATTAACATAGAACTCCACTTTTCAGACAGACAACATTACAAACACACATTTTTGCATTTATTTGTAGCTCATGTACCATTGTCACCATTCAGTTGTGTGTGTTAGCTTCTCCTGTACTATGTTATTACCATTGGTGGACTCAGTGATTACACACAATATGCCAGAATCAGCAAACTTGGTAAGCCAAAGGCCATACACTTTAGGCTGAACTGTTGAGAAATACAGTTTAAACAGTGAAGAGCCAAGCACAGATGCCTGCAGTTTGCCAGTGGTATCAACTCTACTGGTACATGTTGAGTCACCAACTTTTACATGATGTGTTCTGTCAGTGAATCAGTTGTTTACCCATCAACTGATGTGAGGTTTAACCTCCACTTGGGTGTTTCCTCAAAGATACCTGCATGTATGATTTTGTCAAAACCCAAGGCCTGATCACAATAGGAAGTATGCACTGTCTTACTTTCATCCAGGCCTATCACATGGAATCCATGTGCTGTGACAACCTCACTGATCACCTATTGCATGACATAGCACATACACCTTCCTGCTATGGTTGAATACACACTTCAGCACACCCTCCACATGGACTATGTTCCCATAGAAGGGTGTACATCAACATGAATCCACTTGAGTTGGGGAGACAGCACCTGATGCATACATGTATAGGGACATCCAGACTCTCCTTGACTATGAGGTAAACCAACATGTCATCATGGGCCTCCTCTACATGTAAGCTAGTAATATCCCAGGTGTGTGCAACAGACCTATGTGAGCTGTTACTGCGACATCAGGTCCAATACATCTGATAGATGAAATCAAAGAGGTCATCAAGGACATGGATGATGACAACAGTATCATCATGTGGAACTTGAACAGGTCAAGGCATTTGACACAAATCCACACTGAGGTATTCAGTCAATACTGTCACATGTGGCCATGAACAGCCATATCACCAAATGGGTAGACCAGTGTATGACAAACTTGGCATCTTTCTGTGTTGAAATGTGTGACTTGACATATATCTCAGGATCAGTGATCAGTTCAGTACATCAGGTGTGTCTGCTAGGCCCTTTCCTGCAAATTAGTTAAGTGATGGACATCACAGATGATATGCACATGCTGTGCAGCTTGTGGGCAATCACTGACTCCAGCTGTGATATTAGTATAATACAGACAGCATCAACATATACCATAGACTGCTGCCACAGCCATGACAACACCTGCAATGACAAGACATATGGAGGGATTTGTTGAATCAAGAAACAGACACACCACCCAAGTATAAAGTTGGCATCACACCCTATAATCAGACCAATAGTTATGTGACCTGTTTCCTGGGGTACAGGGTACGTGGTATACCCACAGGCATGTGGTTACAGTGCTGACTACTCCTTTGAATGTAACAAAACTACTGGGTATGTGATGGACATGCACATCAGAGGCCATAATAGCTTCACGGACCCCAGCCTTCATCACACCAGTAACTGTGTAAAATGCACCCTTCCTCATCTTCCTCCCTACACATCTTCCATTGATGTGTAACTGAAGTGTATCACCTTTGTCACAGTGTGTTGTCACACAGCTTATTGGCCATACATAGGTATTGTTTCTGGAGAATATATATGACTGTCTGATGATGCAGAACACCAACAGGGTCATAGGTTCATAGGTGTTTACTAGGTTAATGACCACAAGGGCCTTTTTAAGCCTGGCCATGCATCTTGAATCTCTGACAAGCTCTGATACCCTTGATAAGTGTAAGTAGAGGCTTGAGAGATGAAACATTTGCAAGCAGGGGCCTGAGAAATGAACCATTTACAGGTTGTCTGTCCATTACAGACATAGGTGCCAAAGCAGGGAAGAATGTCTTGTTCATCATCCAACTGTCCAAGTTGCACTTGAATTGGGTTAGGGAGGAACATTGCTTCACATGGATGGGGGGCCTGTTCCAGAGATGGTGTAGTTTCTGGGATACATATTTGTCTCTCCAGCAGGTACTATTTATATCACAGGCAAGATTTAAGTGTCTAGAATGGGTACATTTAGTGATGCTTGTTTTGTGGATATGCAGTAGGTCCATCAGAGTGGGGTCTGACAATGCCCTTTATACCAGGCATAGATGTCTCCTCAAAAGCCTGTAGGGATATGGCCTTGAGGCAGTCTGCATAGGACATTTTACACACTCCCTGTAGTCTTTTAGTGAGTAACCTCTGTAGACATTCCAGTTGTTGGATATGCCTGGTTAAGTACATACCAATGTACTCAATGAATGGGGTGGGAGGTTAGCATAATGGTTAAGGTGTTTACATTGCAAACACAAGGTGCAGGGTTTGATTCTCACAGGGGGTAATTGGCTAGGCTTAAAATAGCCCACAAAGGTAGTTAGTCTAGTACTAACCTATGAACCTATGATAGATCTGATGAATGCCAAATACAGTGGAACAATGACTTCCTTGGACTTAGATGCCATACCGTTGTTTATAAGCTGCACAACAGAGAATGATTTCCTCAGTACTGTAGACAGGTGAGGGCCAAAAGTCTAGATTACTGTCTGTGTGTCCCCAAGTCCCTGACTACTGGGTCAACTGTAAGGGATGTGTTGTCAATATGATAATTAACAGGTGTAGATGACTTCTCAGAGGATACTATTATGCATTGTTTGGCATTTAGTTCTAGTCCATGGCTCTGACAACAGTTGTCTGCCTGTGTTAGCCCTCCCTGGAGAATGTTTGTGTCAGTGTGGGATTCAATGACAGCTCCTAATTTGCAATCATCTGCAAATTTAGTCAGTCAGAGACCACTGACATTGACCCTGACTTCAGAGAAGTAAATGCCAAAAAGGAGCTGTCCAAGGACTGATCCCTGAGGGACTCCATTTGCAACTGGCCTCCTTGTAGAGGTGGACTCCCCAGTTCTAACTTCCTGGGTCCTGTCTGTGAGCCAGTTGGCTATCCACCAGGTGAAATATGTATTTGTATGTAACCTATTGAGTTTTTCAACAATGCCTATTGAGGTATTACGACAAATGCCTTTGCCATGTCAACGTAGGCAGTGTGAACTACTTTGCCCTCATCCATTGCTTCGGTGACCTTCTCAAGGAAGTCCACCAGGTTGAGTAGGCATGAGCTGCCCTTGATGAAACCAAGCTGGGTTGGATCTAATATATGGACCATTACTATATCACTATTGATCATTTACATTATATAATTCTTTCCAGCCTTTACATATCAGACTAGTGAGACTTATGGTTCTCTAGTTTTCAGAGTTGGTAGATGGTTCACCTTTGTGCAGAGGGATGACTGTTGCTGTTCTCCATTCATGAGACATGAAGCATGTTTGGAGGCTACATTTAAATAATAATTCCAGAGGGCCTGATAGGTCATGTTTAGAAGGCATCCAGGGATATTGTGTGGGCCCATTGATATTGTGTTCTTGACCTTAGAGAATTTTTTTTACACCAGATGCATGTGTGCTACCTGTTCACCTCATGCAACACACTACATACATAGTTGTCAGACAACATTAATGGCATGTAGATCATTCATGACAGTGTGGATTGTGCCATAGATGTATGCCATGTACACAAGGCAACTAGACTGTATTGCCCATATTGTCACATACAGGTATAGCAGTGCCCCTCCTAATACTTCCTGCAGATATTACAGTGCCAGGACAATGTGTGTGGTTACCCTCATAGAGTTTGCATGTATCATAATAGTTGTCAAATGTGTGTGTGCAGATCCATCACTCCACATCCCATATGTTACGTCACAGGCATGGGATTAGTAGTGGTGTTATTCTGATATCGTCCATGACTGTGGCAGGTTCTTGTAATGTTTCCCATGATCGTTTACTTGTGGCCACTTTGTTGGAGACCTTTGCTGAGAGTACACTCATATTCAGGTATAACAGTTTGTACAGCCTCCCAATATGCAGCCTACCCCAGTTGTATGTCAGATCCATGACAGCTGTCCTCTGCATTATTTATGCATGGATGCTTATCTCACACACACATCCTACCCATTGTTATATTACCTTGTGGGACAGTCACAGACGACACATTTTCATTGTACAGTCCGTACTGTACCGTATAGATTTGTGCTTGGTGTTGCTGCTAGAACAAGCTTCCATTGATATGCCCTCTTCTGCTGTACATGTGAGAATTTCACCTGTACTATTTCCCTGTGTTCATTCCTATAATTCATCTGTGTGTCCCTATTCAATACACACACTTCTCCTGAGTGATTATTTTACATGGCAGTCCCATGTCCTGTTACAGATCATTAACACAGCTTCAGCACAGAATGCCAGGAATGAGATATCACAATACCCTGGACTGTAGGTATACTGTCCCATACTGTGTTTGGACCATATACTTAGTATTCATACCTCTCAACTGTCCAGATATTCCCAAGATGTCCAGGTGTGTTCCTTATCAAATATGCGGCTTTCTGCAATATCACTGGCATAATCTCTGGACTGATATGACTCAGTAATACATACATTTGATTGCATACATCTCAACTGTCCTGGTCTGTACAGAATGTTGAGTTTTTGTGTTATAATTGCGATCTATTCCTCTTAACATTTTTTCCTGGCAAATCATTGGCATGTCATTGCAGAGTGCAGTCAGAAACTGATAACTGACATTTGAGTTTCAAACTTTATGCTCTTCAGAAAGTTCATGCTAATTTACTACCTATATATTCTGTCAACTTCCTAAGTTTGGAAGTGCAATATTATACTTCTGTCCCTATTTCTGGTCCTTTGTCCCACCCATTGTTATGGCTTTGTCCAGGTATATCACTGCAAGATTTTTAGAGTGTTATATTCTAACATATTTCTATGTGACATCTATGGTCAAATATGTCCCTATTACTGGTTAATTTTCCTCTGATTAAGTTTGTCTTTGTGCAGAATGACAGCTATTTATAAAGCCCTGGTGATCATTGTGGCATTCCACCCCAATCTGCACACCGTAGCTGCTCTTCTTTACACAGAATTGCTAACCATGTTCAATTAAAAAGGTTTTATGGCCAGCAACACTGTTGTGAGCCATGAAATCTAGCTGAAGTGCATCACACCTCATTAATATGCATTGTGCGATGATGTGCCTCGAGTAACATTACGCTAATCTGTGTGAGGCCTACACAGAGTTTATTGAATCCCAGGGAGTGTATATATTTTATAATTTGGGATAATAGTTTTGATTCAGTGATGTGAAGGTTAGTGTGTTGTGAAACAATTGAGTGTGATTATGACTGTTAACTATTTGACTATTGTATAGTTACACAGTGATGTTCATTTGTTTCAGAAAGATGAGAAAACCTGAATAGTTTGCTCTCAGTAGTTTGTAGTATCACAGTTTTATGAGCTGAGAGGGCAGTAATAGGTAATGTCTACTGAAATGGCTTTTCTTGCTACAGTAGTGATCACTACATTGTATGATACATTTAGTTGGTTTAGGTCGTCAGCTGCCTAATGTTCATAATGATGGTGCAATGAAAGATATTGATGTGGTAGAATGCCTAAGTATCTTTGCTGAGTAACACAAGGCATGGATGGCCCTCAATGGTTTTAGAGGTTATTGGACATGCTGTAACAGTTTTCTTGTCTGTGCAAAAAAACAGGCTTTTGTGGATCATAAGTTTGTTACAGACAATCCTGCTCCAGACTGAGGTAAAGTCCATCTGTAGTTCATTATTCAATGTTATAACAGTTTTGTGGGCTGTGGTAATGTCAATATTATCAGCGGACATGATCAAGATATATGTGGTAGATCATGGAAACGTCTGTCAATGAGGGGAAAACACTGAGGGCCAAAAACGTATCCCCGTGGAGCAACGTTGTTAAGGATGCTGAACCAGCAAATATTTACTGAACCATGATAACACCATTTCTGAAAATCTGTAGCCTACTAGTTTCTGTATTAGAAAAATCAGTAGTCCCCAAAGCATTGTTTAAGTCCAAAAATGTTGGTCCTGTATATATGCCTATATGGCTTTGTCCATAATTATTAACATTTGTTTGGAAAGGCAGTGAACATCAGTAATTCTGCTATATCGTGGGTCTGAAACCATGTTTTTTTTTTCGTTAGTATATCATAGTTTTGGTTATACTACAGAATTTATTCATATACTATTTTTTCTTATATTTTGGCCATGTAGTGTCATGTTCTGCAGGTGACGGCACTTTAAGAAGAGAAATACTAATGTCATGCTTAAAGTACATCTGTATCATTTCCCCTGTGAAATGTTGAAAGCTACAACACTACAGCTTCTATATTAATTTTTCTGAGAAAAGCACATACCTACAAGAGCTTTCGTTTTAATAATTCAGCTATAATTTCACACGTTTCATTTTGCTTAAATTATAGTCCAGCAACGAGTCATCTACTTTTAGGAAAGGGTATTGCTGTATCTGGTTGTCTGTAATATATATGTTTTAATCTTAACTTGCAGTTGCTGTAGCATTTAATTATATTGTTAGTTACAAATTCTGTAAAACTCGCATAATAAATTATAAGAAAAAAGAATGCATCAGTGCATTTGGAGATACAGTGAGCTTAATCCTCCTAGCCAGTCTGTTTCTGCTTTATCTATAACACTGTATACCTTACCTGACAACTTCAGACTTACTTGTTTTTATTCACTAAAGGCTGTTACATTATCACAAATTAGAGGGATTTGTTTTAATAAACTTGTTTTCTTCCTATTCCAAAACCTTTGTAAATGAATATCAAAATGATGATTCCTGCAGGTGCTTGCATCATTCTCTGATATTATTCATTTTCTTGTTTGATTGGCATTCAGCTCTGTACTTTCAGGGTACAACTCATCCAACGTTCCATCTGCTGATTCATATTCATCAATTCTTTTCCACACTCCTTTCTCAACATTCATCAGATTTGGCTCAACAACATTCTCTAGAGTGCCCTTCTGATGTGATTTAGCTGCCTCTGTGTCTCAGATTAATCTTACATCCTTTATCACTGCTGGATCTTGCATCCAGGTTTATATAATATTAATAGCAACAACTGGGATTTTCTTTTTGCTTCCGTTTCATTTAACACATACTCGAACTTGATTCTGCTTGCAGAACGCATACGTTGTTATTTTTGTAGCATAGCATTTACTCACTCATTCTCCAACCATCATTTATCTGTCCATTTCAAATAAGCCCAGGGTGCATTCCTTTAACCTATATTTAAAGAAAGCTGAGGGTAAGACATGTCACTCATCTTGTTGGGGCTTGTATAATCTGCTCTTCTTCAATGATAACCAACCACCAGTCCCTAGGAAGAGATTTTTTTAATTAAAATAATTGAATATGAAGCATCCATAACAAAATTACACGATAGAAACCATAATGCTGAAAAAACATTTTCTCGCTGTCCATTACTTTTCCACTTGCATTAGTATTTGTTTACAGTCACTCAAACGCGCACACACACACACACACACACACACACACACACACACACACACACACACACACACACACACACAAACACACACACACACACACACACACACACACACACACACAAACACACACACACACACACACACACAAACACAAACACACACACATGTATGTATACACACATATATAGGTTCTAGTAATAGTGTGCGGCTATGGGGCTCAGGTGACTAGACAGCGAGACATTTCCCTGTGGTACATTTGGTTAGGGACACATGACTGAAGTGGCATTTAGCTGCAGAGAAATATGGCTTTTTTTAATTCCCTGTGGGCAAAGAGAAGCACACACTGCCTTGTACTCAGTGTACAGTGCATGTTTATGTAAGTACAACATGTAGAAGTGTACTACAGCATGGGGTCAGGGGAAGTAATGAGTGTTGTGGTCAGTGTACAGTACATGCTTATGTAACTACATATAGAAGTGTGCTACAGCATGGGGTCAGGGGAAGTAATAAGTATTGTGCTCAGTGTACAGTGCATGTTTATGTAACTACAACATGTAGAAGTGTGCTACAGCATGGAGACAGGGGAAGTAATGAGTGCAGTGCTCAGTGTACAGTGCATGTTTATGTAACTACAACATGTAGAAGTGTGCTACAGCATGGGGACAGGGGAAGTAATGAGTGCAGTGCTCAGTGTACAGTGCATGTTTATGTAACTACAACATGTAGAAGTGTGCTACAGCATGGGGTCAGGGGAAGTAATAAGTATTGTGCTCAGTGTACAGTGCATGTTTATGTAACTACAACATGTAGAAGTGTGCTACAGCATGGAGACAGGGGAAGTAATGAGTGCAGTGCTCAGTGTACAGTGCATGTTTAAAAAAACACACAAGTGGCAGAATGCTGGCCAGAGAAACACCACCGAACACAATATCTGCACGAACAGCAAACAAAAGATTTATTTAAAAATAAGCGCTTTCGGTAGAGAGCATTCTCTCCACCTTCATCAGATAACAGTTTGGTATCAAGCACCTCCTTTTATACACAGCTAAAGATTGTTTAATTAGTTAACACAATTAATGGTGAACCAATAATTTAAGCTGTGATGATCCAAAGGTGGTGAGTTTAAAATGGGCTATGCTCAATACACATAAAAAAAACATTGGTAACAAGCCCTTAATAAAAACATATTGATGTATTGATGTATATACATAAATATAAAAACCGTACTAATAAATAACATAAGAAAAAATGTTATATAAATAAATTAGTGAATAACTAAATAGCTAAATAACTCCATGCTCATAACATGATACGCAAATTATGTTCTCTAACTACTGATGTCATGAATGTAAATGTATATATATATGTGTATATATATATATATAGTGACTACATAACTTATACTTGAATGCAGCCTTGACATGAATAAATTGATAAATTGATAAACTAATAAAGAAAATGCAAAAATAGGATTGTACATACATCCTTAGAATTCTGCATAAGTTCTTACTAGATAGATTATAAAATTAATATGTATACACACACGGATATTAGTGTATGTACACACACACACACAAAAAGAAACTTCCTTACATAGGTGCAGAAAAATCATATACATCTAAACATAGTGTATACATTTCCTTACTGTATCTGCTTCCCTATGTTATATATTTATTGTTGTTATAATTAGTTGGTGTTATATTATTTACAATTAATTACTTGTTTCTATATTTAATAAGTATGGAAGAGTATGTACAACAAATACTACGTAACTTGATGAATTTAAAAGTGAAATACTATTCCCTACCTCCTGAGAGCTTTTAGTTTTAAAATGCATTTTATAGAAACTATCTCATTTAAGCCTGGGAAAATATATGATGAAGTACGTACCTGCCAAAAAACCTCCTGTTCCTCTAGCTCAAGTTGCCAAGGCCCTCCCCTAATGGAGGGTTGTACTTGTTGTATAATAGAGAACAAAAAGGAATGGTCAACATGTTGGCTAACATGTTTTGCCAAAGCATTATTCATGTCCCCAATACTTATGGCATGTACATGCTCGTATATTCTTTTCTTAACTGGCCTATCGGTTTTACCGATGTAAAACGCAGAACATTGTCTGCATGTTGCCACGTAGACCACTCCTCTAGATAGGCAGTTAAATTTACCTTTAATTTTGTAATCTTTCCCTGCCATGCATATACTGTTGCCCACTGAAACAAATTTACACTGTGGGCAACACCCACATTTATTCATTCCCTTTATGATGCTGTGGGACTTGTTATTAGTTCTTTCTAACATGTTCTTTAAATTTAGCCCCCTCCTATAAGTGAACTTGGGTGTTTCACCCACACATTTGGTCAACTCTTGGTCTTCCAACAGAACATTCCAGTTTTTGTTAAAAATATTTTGGATAGCCCTGTAATCTAAACAAAAAGTAAATAAAAAGGAAATGTTACTAAAGGAATTAACATTTGTGTTATTAGTAGTTTTAATAACTATTCTTCCGTCCCTGAGAATGGGTTGAAAATGCCCTGATTCTCTTTTAGTGATAACTTCCCTCCGAATAGTATCAATAAATGAATTTGGATACCCCCTCAATGAAAACATAGAAGAAATGTGATCACATTCCCTAAGGAACTCATCTTGCTCAGAGACCATCCTTGCGGCCCTGACAAATTGTCCCTTAACCACACTCTTCTTTTGGTGGAAGGGATGTGAGCTGGTAAAATGCAGATAGGTGTTGGAGAAAGTTATTTTCCTATAAATGGTTGATTTTAACTTATTCTGCATTACATCCTTCCTTAGTTTTACGTCTAAAAACGTAATTTCCATTTCATTGAAGGAATATGTGAATTCCAAAAAATTAGTTGACCTAGTGATACTGTCAATAAAATTTGGTATTAGGTTAGATGTACCCTTCCACAAGAAAAACATGTCATCTTGGTACCTGGTGTACCAAGAGACATTTGTTTTAAAAAGTGGATTTATGAATAGGTGTTGGTTCTCCCATTGTGCTAGCACACTGTTAGCAAAAGTGCAACCACAGGGAGAACCCATTGCTATACCTGTGGTTTGAAGGAAGAATGTATTGTTGAACACTAAGTAGTTGTTAGTAAGGATTAAATCTAGCAGGGTTTCAACTAAATGCATCTGATCTGTTGATGCCCCTTTCCTTAGCATGAAATCCACTGTCCATTCGACACCTATTTGGTGTGGAATCACTGTATAGAGGTCTTTTATATCCACAACTAAAAATATGTTAGATGGATCAAAGGGAATTTTCCCAACATCTTCCAAAAAACTCCAGGAATCCCTGCATATTTGAATCTCTGATTTTAGTAGAGGTTTCAAAATGCTGTCAACTAATTTGGCACACGCAAATGTGATTGACCCCCTACCATCCACAATTGGTCTGAAAGGAGGGTCAATCAAATCCTTGTGGATCTTTGGTGTGCCAAAAATAGTGGGGATCCTGGGTGCTGACATCGTGATGTACTGTAAGGTGTCATGGTCAATAATTCCTTCTAAAAACAAATCTCTCAATACTTCTCTAATCTTACTGTAGGCCCTGTTGACCTCATTAATACTAGCCTGCACATAAGAATTAGAACTAAGTAACTGATTGATCTTGTTATCATACACGTGTTGATCCATAAAAATCAACCCCCCTCCCTTATCAGGTGCCATCACCCTGATGTTACATTCATTAAGCATTTGTATAAATGCTAATTCATCTGAGCTTGCATTGGGACAAGATCTACTGTCATTCATGCTACCCACATGGTTTCTATGTGCTAAGTCCCTTAAATCAAGTTCACATGATTTTTCAAAAAAGGCTAAAATTCCTGTTAGGGGTGGGTTGAAAACACTCGACACTCTTGTGGAGCTCAAGAGTGAAGGAGTGTTCCTTAAAGTGAAAGCAAGGTTCAGTTTCCTAACAAAAAGTTTTAAATCTATGATTGTTTTGACCAAATCACAGTGTCTATCTGGAACAAATGATAATCCTTTGGCTAGGAAATCAACCACATATGTATTTACATTCAACACAGTGTAATTATAAATTTTAAAGTCCTTAGAAGAGTTATAAAGAATAGAAGGCCCCTGTTGTGCCAGTGATAAGGAATCAGCCAAATCCTCATCTGCCACATAGGGGGGCTCTAGCGTCTCCGCTGATTGCCCCTTTTCCTTCTCTGATTGTTCCATCGATTGTTGTTCGTATTGTTGTTCGACGTTGTATTCGCTGGATGCAAATTCCTGTGAAAATCCTGTTGATTTTCAACAATTCCAGCCCCATCTCTTCCCTGAGGACTGTTAGAATGTACACCATTAATCTGGTTGTTCCCCCCATTATTATTTCTCAACCGTTCACTTCTTCGAAGAGGTTGGTCAACCTCTCCATCAATATTACCAGGATGAGTCTGAGCAGCGTTGATAATGTTATCCTCATTAGTACCCACAGTCTGTAACCTCCACTTAGCCACTTGCCCTGGAGGTGGTAGTGGGTAGGCTTTGTTATTTTCATATTCTTTTAGGTCTCTATGAATTTTATGTTTTTTATTGTTGAGCATCTTTGTAATTGATGCCTCAATACTGGATAATGTTCTTAAATAATCATATTTAAACCTTGGAAAATCTGTGTGTTGTAATATCACAGATTCTAATTTGCTCAGTTCATCTTGTAATACACCAATCTCAGCAGAATAAAAGTTAACAAGAGCTTCCATGAATTCCATGGCCTGTTTGTCAAAAAGGCCAAGGAGTTCTTTGTGAAACACAGAACCAGTGATTAAACCAGCTGGGAAACGCCATTGGCGTAAGCCCTTGGGAACTATATGTTTTAATACAACGAACTCTGGGCTTGTAGGAGGAGCGGTTACTCCAGGAATAGTAGCGACTGGGGGAACACGAACCAGGGTAGTTCCCCAACCTGGATCGGAAGCAGTTTCTAATACCGCAGAACGGCCGACTACTTTAGCTGTGGATAGAGGGACTAATTTCACTACAATTCCGAGTCTTGCAGCCGTTTTAGCTAAGAAGGATTTTTTTCGGACTGAAAATGAAGTAAATAATTGTACTGACAACCAAGGGGTGAGTAATAACAGCACAACAGCCCTTGTTTTTCCTAACAAAAAGTTTTAAATCTATGATTGTTTTGACCAAATCACAGTGTCTATCTGGAACAAATGATAATCCTTTGGCTAGGAAATCAACCACATATGTATTTACATTCAACACAGTGTAATTATAAATTTTAAAGTCCTTAGAAGAGTTATAAAGAATAGAAGGCCCCTGTTGTGCCAGTGATAAGGAATCAGCCAAATCCTCATCTGCCACATAGGGGGGCTCTAGCGTCTCCGCTGATTGCCCCTTTTCCTTCTCTGATTGTTCCGTCGATTGTTGTTCGTATTGTTGTTCGACGTTGTATTCGCTGGATGCAAATTCCTGTGAAAATCCTGTTGATTTTCAACAATTCCAGCCCCATCTCTTCCCTGAGGACTGGTAGAATGTACACCATTAATCTGGTTGTTCCCCCCATTATTATTTCTCAACCGTTCACTTCTTCGAAGAGGTTGGTCAACCTCTCCATCAATATTACCAGGATGAGTCTGAGCAGCGTTGATAATGTTATCCTCATTAGTACCCACAGTCTGTAACCTCCACTTAGCCACTTGCCCTGGAGGTGGTAGTGGGTAGGCTTTGTTATTTTCATATTCTTTTAGGTCTCTATGAATTTTATGTTTTTTATTGTTGAGCATCTTTGTAATTGATGCCTCAATACTGGATAATGTTCTTAAATAATCATATTTAAACCTTGGAAAATCTGTGTGTTGTAATATCACAGATTCTAATTTGCTCAGTTCATCTTGTAATACACCAATCTCAGCAGAATAAAAGTTAACAAGAGCTTCCATGAATTCCATGGCCTGTTTGTCAAAAAGGCCAAGGAGTTCTTTGTGAAACACAGAACCAGTGATTAAACCAGCTGGGAAACGCCATTGGCGTAAGCCCTTGGGAACTATATGTTTTAATACAACGAACTCTGGGCTTGTAGGAGGAGCGGTTACTCCAGGAATAGTAGCGACTGGGGGAACACGAACCAGGGTAGTTCCCCAACCTGGATCGGAAGCAGTTTCTAATACCGCAGAACGGCCGACTACTTTAGCTGTGGATAGAGGGACTAATTTCACTACAATTCCGAGTCTTGCAGCCGTTTTAGCTAAGAAGGATTTTTTTCGGACTGAAAATGAAGTAAATAATTGTACTGACAACCAAGGGGTGAGTAATAACAGCACAACAGCCCTTGTTTTTCAAACTAGCTTGGATGAATTTGATTTAAAGTTATTCCGCTGTAGAAAGCTACAGCTGGAAATTTCGTACTTGCAGGAATGTATGGAAAAACATATAGTTCCCAAGGGCTTACGCCAATGGCGTTTCCCAGCTGGTTTAATCACTGGTTCTGTGTTTCACAAAGAACTCCTTGGCCTTTTTGACAAACAGGCCATGGAATTCATGGAAGCTCTTGTTAACTTTTATTCTGCTGAGATTGGTGTATTACAAGATGAACTGAGCAAATTAGAATCTGTGATATTACAACACACAGATTTTCCAAGGTTTAAATATGATTATTTAAGAACATTATCCAGTATTGAGGCATCATTTACAAAGATGCTCAACAATAAAAAACATAAAATTCATAGAGACCTAAAAGAATATGAAAATAACAAAGCCTACCCACTACCACCTCCAGGGCAAGTGGCTAAGTGGAGGTTACAGACTGTGGGTACTAATGAGGATAACATTATCAACGCTGCTCAGACTCATCCTGGTAATATTGATGGAGAGGTTGACCAACCTCTTCGAAGAAGTGAACGGTTGAGAAATAATAATGGGGGGAACAACCAGATTAATGGTGTACATTCTAACAGTCCTCAGGGAAGAGATGGGGCTGGAATTGTTGAAAATCAACAGGATTTTCACAGGAATTTGCATCCAGCGAATACAACGTCGAACAACAATACGAACAACAATCGACGGAACAATCAGAGAAGGAAAAGGGGCAATCAGCGGAGACGCTAGAGCCCCCCTATGTGGCAGATGAGGATTTGGCTGATTCCTTATCACTGGCACAACAGGGGCCTTCTATTCTTTATAACTCTTCTAAGGACTTTAAAATTTATAATTACACTGTGTTGAATGTAAATACATATGTGGTTGATTTCCTAGCCAAAGGATTATCATTTGTTCCAGATAGACACTGTGATTTGGTCAAAACAATCATAGATTTAAAACTTTTTGTTAGGAAACTGAACCTTGCTTTCACTTTAAGGAACACTCCTTCACTCTTGAGCTCCACAAGAGTGTCGAGTGTTTTCAACCCACCCCTAACAGGAATTTTAGCCTTTTTTGAAAAATCATGTGAACTTGATTTAAGGGACTTAGCACATAGAAACCATGTGGGTAGCATGAATGACAGTAGATCTTGTCCCAATGCAAGCTCAGATGAATTAGCATTTATACAAATGCTTAATGAATGTAACATCAGGGTGATGGCACCTGATAAGGGAGGGGGGTTGATTTTTATGGATCAACACGTGTATGATAACAAGATCAATCAGTTACTTAGTTCTAATTCTTATGTGCAGGCTAGTATTAATGAGGTCAACAGGGCCTACAGTAAGATTAGAGAAGTATTGAGAGATTTGTTTTTAGAAGGAATTATTGACCATGACACCTTACAGTACATCACGATGTCAGCACCCAGGATCCCACTATTTTGGCACACCAAAGATCCACAAGGATTTGATTGACCCTCCTTTCAGACCAATTGTGGATGGTAGGGGTCAATCACATTTGCGTCGCCAAATTAGTTGACAGCATTTTGAAACCTCTACTAAAATCAGAGATTCAAATATGCAGGGATTCCTGGAGTTTTTTGGAAGATGTTGGGAAAATTCCCTTTGATCCATCTAACATATTTTTAGTTGTGGATATAAAAGACCTCTATACAGTGATTCCACACCAAATAGGTGTCGAATGGACAGTGGATTTCATGCTAAGGAAAGGGGCATCAACAGATCAGATGCATTTAGTTGAAACCCTGCTAGATTTAATCCTTACTAACAACTACTTAGTGTTCAACAATACATTCTTCCTTCAAACCACAGGTATAGCAATGGGTTCTCCCTGTGGTTGCACTTTTGCTAACAGTGTGCTAGCACAATGGGAGAACCAACACCTATTCATAAATCCACTTTTTAAAACAAATGTCTCTTGGTACACCAGGTACCAAGATGACATGTTTTTCTTGTGGAAGGGTACATCTAACCTAATACCAAATTTTATTGACAGTATCACTAGGTCAACTAATTTTTTGGAATTCACATATTCCTTCAATGAAATGGAAATTACGTTTTAGACGTAAAACTAAGGAAGGATGTAATGCAGAATAAGTTAAAATCAACCATTTATAGGAAAATAACTTTCTCCAACACCTATCTGCATTTTACCAGCTCACATCCCTTCCACCAAAAGAAGAGTGTGGTTAAGGGACAATTTGTCAGGGCCGCAAGGATGGTCTCTGAGCAAGATGAGTTCCTTAGGGAATGTGATCACATTTCTTCTATGTTTTCATTGAGGGGGTATCCAAATTCATTTATTGATACTATTCGGAGGGAAGTTATCACTAAAAGAGAATCAGGGCATTTTCAACCCATTCTCAGAGACGGAAGAATAGTTATTAAAACTACTAATAACACAAATGTTAATTCCTTTAGTAACATTTCCTTTTTATTTACTTTTTGTTTAGATTACAGGGCTATCCAAAATATTTTTAACAAAAACTGGAATGTTCTGTTGGAAGACCAAGAGTTGACCAAATGTGTGGGTGAAACACCCAAGTTCACTTATAGGAGGGGGCTAAATTTAAAGAACATGTTAGAAAGAACTAATAACAAGTCCCACAGCATCATAAAGGGAATGAATAAATGTGGGTGTTGCCCACAGTGTAAATTTGTTTCAGTGGGCAACAGTATATGCATGGCAGGGAAAGATTACAAAATTAAAGGTAAATTTAACTGCCTATCTAGAGGAGTGGTCTACGTGGCAACATGCAGACAATGTTCTATGCTTTTACATCGGTAAAACCGATAGGCCAGTTAAGAAAAGAATATCTGAGCATGTACATGCCATAAGTATTGGGGACATGAATAATGCTTTGGCAAAACATGTTAGCCAACATGTTGACCATTCCTTTTGTTCTCTATTATACAACAAGTACAACCCTCCATTAGGGAGGGCCTTGGCAACTTGAGCTAGAGGAACAGGAGGTTTTGGCAGGTGCACTTCATCATATACTTTCCCAGGCTTAAATGAGATAGTTTCTATAAAATGCATTTTAAAACTAAAAGCTCTCAGGAGGTAGGGAATAGTATTTCACTTTTAAATTCATCAAGTTACGTAGTATTTGTTGTACATACTCTTCCATACTTATTAAATATAGAAACAAGTAATTAATTGTAAATAATATAACACCAACTAATTATAACAACAATAAATATATAACATAGGGAAGCAGATACAGTAAGGAAATGTATACACTATGTTTAGATGTATATGATTTTTCTGCACCTATGTAAGGAAGTTTCTTTTTGTGTGTGTGTGTGTACATACACTAATATCCGTGTGTGTATACATATTAATTTTATAATCTATCTAGTAAGAACTTATGCAGAATTCTAAGGATGTATGTACAATCCTATTTTTGCATTTTCTTTATTAGTTTATCAATTTATCAATTTATTCATGTCAAGGCTGCATTCAAGTATAAGTTATGTAGTCACTATATATATATATACACATATATATATACATTTACATTCATGACATCAGTAGTTAGAGAACATAATTTGCGTATCATGTTATGAGCATGGAGTTATTTAGCTATTTAGTTATTCACTAATTTATTTATATAACATTTTTTCTTATGTTATTTATTAGTACGGTTTTTATATTTATGTATATACATCAATACATCAATATGTTTTTATTAAGGGCTTGTTACCAATGTTTTTTATGTGTATTGAGCATAGCCCATTTTAAACTCACCACCTTTGGATCATCACAGCTTAAATTATTGGTTCACCATTAATTGTGTTAACTAATTAAACAATCTTTAGCTGTGTATAAAAGGAGGTGCTTGATACCAAACTGTTATCTGATGAAGGTGGAGAGAATGCTCTCTACCGAAAGCGCTTATTTTTAAATAAATCTTTTGTTTGCTGTTCGTGCAGATATTGTGTTCGGTGGTGTTTCTCTGGCCAGCATTCTGCCACTTGTGTGTTTTTTCAACAGTTCTATTGATATTTCGTACAGTGCATGTTTATGTAACTACAACATGTAGAAGTGTGCTACAGCATGGAGACAGGGGAAGTAATGAGTGCAGTGCTCAGTGTACAGTGCATGTTTATGTAACTACAACATGTAGAAGTGTGCTACAGCATGGAGACAGGGGAAGTAATGAGTGCAGTGCTCAGTGTACAGTGCATGTTTATGTAACTACAACATGTAGAAGTGTGCTACAGCATGGAGACAGGGGAAGTAATGAGTGCAGTGCTCAGTGTACAGTGCATGTTTATGTAACTACAACATGTAGAAGTGTGCTACAGCATGGAGACAGGGGAAGTAATGAGTGCAGTGCTCAGTGTACAGTGCATGTTTATGTAACTACAACATGTAGAAGTGTGCTAAAGCATGGATACAGGGAAGAAATGAGTGCTCTGCTCAGTGTGCAGTACATGCTTATGTAACTACAACATGTAGAAGTGTGCTACAGCATGGAGACAGGGGAAGTAATGAGTGCAGTGCTCAGTGTACAGTGCATGTTTATGTAACTACAACATGTAGAAGTGTGCTACAGCATGGAGACAGGGGAAGTAATGAGTGCAGTGCTCAGTGTACAGTGCATGTTTATGTAACTACAACATGTAGAAGTGTGCTACAGCATGGAGACAGGGGAAGTAATGAGTGCAGTGCTCAGTGTACAGTGCATGTTTATGTAACTACAACATGTAGAAGTGTGCTACAGCATGGAGACAGGGGAAGTAATGAGTGCAGTGCTCAGTGTACAGTGCATGTTTATGTAACTACAACATGTAGAAGTGTGCTACAGCATGGAGACAGGGGAAGTAATGAGTGCAGTGCTCAGTGTACAGTGCATGTTTATGTAACTACAACATGTAGAAGTGTGCTACAGCATGGAGACAGGGGAAGTAATGAGTGCAGTGCTCAGTGTACAGTGCATGTTTATGTAACTACAACATGTAGAAGTGTGCTACAGCATGGAGACAGGGGAAGTAATGAGTGCAGTGCTCAGTGTACAGTGCATGTTTATGTAACTACAACATGTAGAAGAGTGCTACAGCATGGAGACAGGGGAAGTAATGAGTGCAGTGCTCAGTGTACAGTGCATGTTTATGTAACTACAACATGTAGAAGTGTGCTACAGCATGGAGACAGGGGAAGTAATGAGTGCAGTGCTCAGTGTACAGTGCATGTTTATGTAACTACAACATGTAGAAGTGTGCTACAGCATGGAGACAGGGGAAGTAATGAGTGCAGTGCTCAGTGTACAGTGCATGTTTATGTAACTACAACATGTAGAAGTGTGCTACAGCATGGAGACAGGGGAAGTAATGAGTGCAGTGCTCAGTGTACAGTGCATGTTTATGTAACTACAACATGTAGAAGTGTGCTACAGCATGGAGACAGGGGAAGTAATGAGTGCAGTGCTCAGTGTACAGTGCATGTTTATGTAACTACAACATGTAGAAGTGTGCTACAGCATGGAGACAGGGGAAGTAATGAGTGCAGTGCTCAGTGTACAGTACATGCTTATGTAACTACATATAGAAGTGTGCTACAGCATGGGGTCAGGGGAAGTAATGAGTGTTGTGCTCAGTGTACAGTGCATGTTTATGTAACTACAACATGTAGGTGTGCTACAGTGTGGGGAGAGGGGAAGTAATGAGTGTTGTGCTCAGTGTACATTGCATGTTTATGTAACTACAACATGTAGAAGTGTGCTACAGCATGGAGACAGGGGAAGTAATGAGTGCAGTGCTCAGTGTACAGTGCATGTTTATGTAACTACAACATGTAGAAGTGTGCTACAGCATGGGGACAGGGAAAGTAATGAGTGTTGCGCTCAGTGTACAGTACATACTTATATAACTACAACATGTAGAAGTGTGCTACAGCATGGGGACAGGGGAAGTAATGAGTGTTGTGCTCAGTGTACAGTGCATGTTAATGTAACTACAACATGTAGAAGTGTGCTAGAGTGTGGAGAATATTCTGCATGCCACTGTACTCACATTTAGGCTGTAGTGATGTTCCCTAGGCACTGTGAAGGGGGCAGGGGTGCACACCCACCAACTATAAAGGCACTGTTCATTGTGTGCTGCAGTTTTACTGCCACTGACATGCCCACTGGACGGTCTGCTGCTGATGCCTGCCATACTACCTTCTGTCTCATGTTGCCTTTAGGCCATGGGCATTATTTCCCCCCTGTGCATTTGGTTATTGAAGTTGTGGGCATGGCACTGCATTCTTCTGTTTCCCCACACAGAATGCACAACAGCTGTATGTCTCTGCAGCTGAATGTCATTTTAACCATTTGTCCTCAAATAAATGTACCCCAGGAAATGTCATGCTGCCCAAGTGCCTGAACCCGTGTCTATGTGCATATGCATGTGCGCATGTGTGTGTGTGTATGTGTTTGTGTGTGTGTGGGTTTTGTGTGTCTGTGTGTGTGTGTGTGTGTGTGTGTGTGTGTGTGTGTGTGTGTGTGTGTGTGTGTGTGTGTGTGTGTGTGTGTGTGTACGACCATGTGTGGGCATGTTTGTATGTGTGGAGATGGGGAGTATTTGTTTGTGTGTATGCAGACATTTATGAACATTCATTCAATTCTGTAGACATAGAGTGTCTCAAATATAAATATCTGTGCATGTGTGTACATGTTTCAGAAAGTTTGTGTAGTTTAAAACTTTATCAATAAAGCACTACTATTTTAAATTACATAAGCTTATAGGGAGATCGTTGCAAAGTTTTGTAATTTTAACAGCAATAAACTGGTCACTGATTTTGAGATTTCCCTTTTTAGTACAAACATCATATTCTTATGTTTTTATGCTTTAATACATCTATTAACTCTGATGCTACATATAATTTGTAATATGGGATCACGAAAGATCCTATATGGTAGTAACAACTTTCCACATATATACCTATAACTGAAACTACACAAATTTGACAACTTACACCAAAGGCCATAATCTGTAAATCTACATTTCTCTATTCTTTTTGTAAATCTCCTTTGGACTCCTTCAAGTTTTATCAATTGCCCCTGAGTCTAAATACACAAAGTATTATTGTATTCCAGTAATGGTCTTATATAAGTTTTAAATACCAAACTCAATACCTGCTCATCCCTAGTAGATAATCTCCTTAACAGGTACCCCATATACTTAGCTGCCTTTATAGCAATTTGATTTGCATGTGCATTAAAGGACAACTTAGATGTAATAAGTATATCAAAGTCTTTATATTCCTGTACCTCATTTAATGGGAGATACATCAAATATACAGGAAGGCTTGGGCATCTATTTGTAAAATACATTATCTTTACACTTGTTTAGAATAAATGCTAAAGCTGTTTCCAGTGCCCCACTTAGAGAATGTAAATAATTGTTTAACTCATTTATATCAGAGGAATTTTGGACTGAGAAACCAGTCTTGTAATCATCAGCATACTTATAAATCCAGAATTCATTATTCTTGGGTAATGCAGCAAACACCATATTAAATAAGACTGGTCCCATGACAGAACCCTGGGGTACTTTAGCTTTAACTTGTGAGTTAGAATAAGAATGTTGTACTCTTACACATTGTTGTCTTCCATGTAACCAATTACCAAACCACCTTATGATGTATGCATTAATAATGTATGCATTGTGATGTAAATTGCAAAAGCTTTTGTTAGATCCAGAAAAATATCTCCAGGATATAGGCCCAGATCTAAGACCATGGCTGTCTGCTCATAAAAGCTAATCAGTTTACTAACAGTAGATCACCATTTTATGAAGCCATGTTGATTAATATCAAGGATTACTATATTTCCTTCTTATTTCTAAGTAAAATCGAATAGAAATCTCTCAAAACATTTTCCCAATAAGGAAGTTACATTGATGGGCTAAAATTACCCATCTGATTCTTTGAGCCACCTTTATGAATTGGAGTTATACAGTATAGTTACCAGGCTTTTGGTACAGTTCCTGATTCTAACAGTTATTAAAAATTAAATTTAAGGTAAGCAAAATAGTAGATTTTATAGAATTCAGCAACTGACTTGGAATAAGATCAGAGCCCATAGAGGTAGTATGTTTTAAACTAAGTGCTCTGAATTCTAATATAAGAAATCGGTCTTACTCTGGTCCCACTGTCACTGTGCTGGCCACAGCTTCCTCCTCTGTTGGACCCATCCTAGGAGAATCTCTCTTAGCTCTTCTTAATGACATCAGTCTATACTCTAGTTTCCCCTCACAACTCAGAAAACATCAAACTCTAAAGGCAAAATGCTGCTGTGTACAAAGACGTGTCATAAAATAACTTCCCTCTCTTCTTCCTTAATGTAATCTCACTCCATAATTTTATAAAAATCCCCTTTTGCAAAACAACTTCTCACAGGTAGCACTGCTGTCATTTTTTCTTCTTGATCTTCTCTACTGCTGACTGACCAACATATTCCCTGACCTGGCCTCAACATGGTCAACACAGTCACTGCCTGAGTGGAATTCCATTGCATTAAAGTATGTTAAATAATTCACACATATCTTTGTAATTTTAGCTGAACTATGTCAGAGGCAACTTGCACATCACCAAGCCATTCCTTTCAGACTCCCTCTTCCTGTTTGTTCTTACCTCCACTTTTTTGTTCTTACCTCCACTTTTTTGTTTCCTCTCCTTGTACTCTCTTGTACTGCTCTTAGTTGTGTTGTGTCAATTTCTCTGACACCTTTCTGTTCCCTACTTCTAGCAACCATTATAGGTGGTCTAAAGTCTAATTCTGTTCAATAGAAAGTGTAATAAAATGAACTGTCTGCACAGTTCCAGTTATTCAGCCTCAATGCCTTGTAACCCCTCCCTAAAACATTATGTTGCTACACAGTTTCTAGCATAAGTCCCTAGTAGTGTCTTTACTTACCATCTCTGTGATTGTTTTTTGTAGTCTTTTGTTTGCGAACTGGTCCATCCTGCTCCGTTTACCCTTGTTATGCTCAGGCTCACTCCACTCATCTATCTACCCCCAATTCCCACCCACCCCCACATCATTTACATTTCTTTGTCACCTTTCCACACCTCCTTATCCTACTACTCAGTCACTTTACCCTGGTCACACCCCTTTGAATCCAACTATAGTTTGATAACCAATCTCTAACCCAAGGTATACTCCTTCCATGCAACAGTGATCTTATCTCCCAAAACAGTGCTCTCCTTTATACCTCCCTACCTTGTTTTCCCACCCACGTAAAGCCACATCACACCCAATACAGCTCACAGGTATAAGATCTCACCAAATATTCTCTAAAAAAAACACTCAATATAAATGTGGCTTTAATACAAATTGCCACACTCCTCTTACTCACAATTTACTCTGCCTTACTTCTTGTCACATATATATATATATATATATATATATATATATATATATATATATATATATATATATATATATATATTACAAAATAATAAACCCCTACATATCCTTTCTCTGTTCCACTTTACGCATCTACTTACAATATTTCCATTGCGTCTAACCTCTTTAAAATATCCAACATACTGTTTTCTTACAAATATCTTCCAAGATTAACCCTCCTACATTTGCTGCTCAATTTAAGTAAACTTACATCCAAGTCTCCTATCCAGCTCCCTCACAAAAAATCACAGCTGAAGTTAAGTGGTGGTATCCACCCAAACCCAGGCCCCAAACCAACACAGAAAATTTCACAAATACCACTCAACTCCCTCACCCCATATCACTAGCCTAAGGCCCAATACCCCCTGCATCCTTATCATCAACATGAATGTAAGAAGTCTAGTAAATAAAGTTCATGAATTCCATGTGTCCATCTCCCTTTACTCTCCTTATATAACTATCTTAATTGAAACTTGGCTAAAACACCACATTAGAGACAGCGAAATCTTACCTCCTGGCTACAATATCCATAGACTAGACAGAATAGATTAATGCTGTGGAAGAGTAGCAATTCTATATAAAGACACACTAAATCTACAAAGAATCCAATCTAATCCCCAGTCCTTAACATTGGTGAAATACTAAACTGTCAAAATGAACTCAACCCAAACAAAAAAATAACAATTGTTGCAGTCTACATCCCTCCCGGGAACAACCCTTCACAACTGAAGACCTACTGTCTTGGTCTTCCTCTTTAACTCAACAGGAGACCATAATTAAGAGGCACTTCAATATTGACTGTAATAGTTGTTCCTCAGGCAGTCCCTCTAATCTCATTAATCTTTATGGATACACTCAAATTATTAACTCACCAACCAGGACAGATAAGCACAGAGGTAAACAATCAGTCCACAACTGGATCCTAACCACTAGACTGTCACTTTTTTATCACTCAGGCTGCCTCCCAGACAGCCTAAGTGATCACTTACCCACCTTCCTACTCAGACATATAACTAACATCCCCACATTTACAATATACAGACATATTAGAAGAGATAAAGAATTTTCAACTACCACCTTTAAATCTCTACTAAAACACTGTGACTGGTCCTCACTATCCCACCTCCATCTTGACTCCACAGTTGAATCCTTCAATAACAAATTAATTGAGATTCTAAATACCTTGGCTCCCATTAGAAAGGTTTGTGTAAAATCCAAATATAGTCCATGGTTGTCTAAATAAACAAAACAGTTACTTAACGACAGGGATAAGGCATGGGCTTACTACCACAGTAACAAAAAACAAAGCTCATTCTAAACTTGCCATTACTTAAGAAACAAATTTAAATTTCAAATTAAAAACGATAAGAGAATCTACTTTACTCAAGTTCAACAATGCCACCATAATAATTCCCCAAATTTTTGGAAGAATATCAAAAAGCTTCTTCAACCTGGTCAATCTTTAACTCCATCCCCCATAACCTCTAACACCAAAGACAACTTAGCCACACAATTTAATTCTTTCTTTAATAACTCCATCCTATCTCTTTTAGACAATAAAAACAATACCCCCACTAACTCCACCCCAAACAGTAGCTAATACTAGGACCTTCAGTTTTATGCCCATCCAGACTTCTACCATAAGGAAATTACTAAATAAACTAAAATCCACAACCTTCCCAACTGATCAGCTACCCAATATGTATCTGAAAATAGTTGCTGATACCATTGCATATCCTATCTGTCTATTGATCAATAGATCAATCAGAGAAAACTATATCCCTAAACTCTGGAAAAGGTATTACATCATTCCTTTACACAGAGGAGGTGTCTCAACAGAATTTTCCAACTACAGACCAATTGCTATACTCTCACCGCTATCTAAAATCCTCAAAAAATGCATTCAATCCCAGCTTATATGGACTTCCTTAAAAGTAATAGTTTGCTAACCAACTCACAGCATGGATATCGGCCTAAGCATAGCACTATTACTATCCTATTAAGTTTAACAAATACCATTAACTATCTAAAAAATGAAGGGCTACATGTTGCTTCTGTCTTCTTAGTTATGTCCAAAGCATTTTATACAGTATCTCATTAAAAGCTTCTCAGTGAACTAGCATCATTAAATTTATCTCAGCTCTCTCTTGGTTTCACAGCAGGTCTATATTAGTTCACCTATGTCACTCTTCAGTGAACACACATTCATCAACCCGTATTCACCAAAAATCACTTCCGCAATTCGCTAAATACTCCCAGGGCAAGTAAATACTTGCCCTGCAGCACAACCTTTACCCTTTTTTCCATTGTAGTGTGATTTCAGAGTTGGCATATATATAGTTGGGGGGGGTGGAGGGCAAAGCCCTCCACTTAGGTGGGTTAGATTTAGCTAGATTTGGGTCCATTGTACTGCAGGACAAGTATTTCTTTGTCCTGGGAGTAATCAGTGAATCACAGAAGTGATTTTCTTTGAATATGGGTTGAAGAATGTTTGTTCGCTGAAGAGTGACTTTGCCGAACTAATATAGACCCTTCACAGCTATCTCTCAGACCAAAGACAAGCTGTGAAATGGCAAAATGAACCATCTTCATATTTACCCATTTCAGCAGGAGTTTCTCAAGGATTAATCTTAGGCCCACTCCTCTTTACGATCTTCACAAATAAATTATATTCTGCAACCAACCTGGCTACTATAGTCCAATATCCAGATGGTTCTACCCTGATCTGCTCTTCTCCCTCTCTGTCTCAACTTCTGGAAATAACCCAAAAATCTTCCTCAGATATTGAAACGTACCTCTCCTAACAGCAACTAATCCTGAACCCTAACAAAACCAAATTAATTATTTTCTCCAGAAAAACACCCACCATCCAAACAACACCTTTTATAATCTACTCAGCCAATAATATAAAAATTGAACCTGTTCCCCAAACTAAACTACTAGGGGGTCACCATTGACAGTAATCTGAACTTTGATAAACGTGTTGCCCTATTAATTAAAAAGACCCATATCAAACTTGGCTCACTCTATAGAGTCAACCAATTCTTAACCATCTCTACCAGACAAGCCAGTGAAAGAACCCTTCTTCTCTCCACCTTGTTATACGCCTCTCTATTCTTTAGTAACCTCAAAAAAACAGACCTAGCCAAAATGGAGACATGTTACAATAAGATTGCTAAATTCACCACAAACTCCATCTATAGATCCCACCACTGCTTAGCACTTCATCAACTAAACTGGTTAGAACTATCCAACCTCCTCTCCTTCCATCAAATTACCACTGCACATAACATCATAACCAAATCAGAAAACTGCCCATCACTCCTCAGACTCATCAAACCATACACAAACCACAGAATCCTAAGATACACCAACAAATCCCTACTAAAATTTAGTAAATCCAATAACAGCTATGGCGACTCCCTATATTCCAACAAAATTTCCAAGGGCTGGAACACCATTCCCCAGAATACACTTACTACCACTAACTCAGCCAAGTTCAAACAACTTCTCAGGACCCATCCAGCCAACAAATGACTCTGCTCATGTACTTCCCCTGGCTAAACCTAGCTAATTCTCCCAACACCTACCTCTTTTTCACTACCACTTCTCTAGTCCTCTCTTTCCTCTTTTCCATCCTTCCCCTCCTACAACACCCACCCCCCACATGGATTTCCCAGTCCTGCCTTCATCCTCAATGCCCCCCACTTTGGATGACCAACTAGTCTTTTCTCCACTCGCAGCTAACATTTTCATAACCCCCTAATTATAGCTGCTAAAATCTAGCACCTAACTATGCAAGAAGTATTCGCATCAGTTCTGTTTTATAGTACAAATTTTTGACTTAACTGTTTTTAACTTGTATAAACCACAACAACCTTACTTTGAGCCTATTGTACATAGTGAACCTGCAGTTTTTACTCTCTTGCTTTATTAACTGGAATATTTTGCAATGTTGTGTCTATCTTACTTTTTGCTGTAATCCTACTCCTCTGTGTTATTTTTTATGTCATCACCCTGTCTTGAATCGTATTGTAATATTTTTCTGCCAAGCTTTTCTCCCAGGGTCTCCCCTGAAAATAGGCAAAAACTGCCCAGATGGGCTATCCCTGTAAACAAATGATAAAATAAAAATAAAATACTCAGAAAACCTGTCCTTTTAATTGCCATGTAGTTCCTCTTTTCATCCATACACTCATCCAGTATTCCCGCTCTTCGGTTCTTTAATCATGGGCATATCTTGCTCCTTACGCTTATGTTTGCAGTATTGTATATGGCCCATTTATTTCACTGTACTTTAGCTACTTTGTATTTATTTCACTGTATATTAGTCATACCCAATCAATTTTAATTACCTAAGTGTTATAGTAACCTAATTTTGCAATTTGAAAAAACTTTGTATGAGTTTGGATTGCTACTATCTTGGTTATAGGTGCTCATAGACTGATTTTAAAAATGGTCAGTATCGATCAGTGCTCTAACCCAGTCAACAAATACAAGTAAATAAATTTAAAAACACATTTATAACTTTTGAATGACATTTTGCAATTACTAAGATGACCTTGTTTTTTTTTAGTTCTCACATTAATAACAATGTTCTATAATTTTCAAATCAGTCATCTAGAGTTGTGCCAGTCATAAGTATGATTAATATGGATGGCTAAGTACAGCAATATTCATATCAGTAAGACAAGAAACAGTAACACTAAAATCAGAATTGCTGGTAGCATGATTTTATTTTGAATATTTTTCCTCATTCAGATTATCTCTTATCGAGGTATTCCACCTAAAGCTCATGAATGCTTTTATTAATCCACCCGGTGTAAATCATGACAAAAACAGCAAATCACAGCATGGGCAACTGTTAAACTGCTGACAAAAATAATAAATAAAACAGCAAGGAAAAGTGGTATAACAAAACACGGCATACACTTATGTGTGAAAACAGTTTTAATCAGGTAACCACTTTCACCAGCAAAACTAGTGGCTTCCTCAGACCATAACAAATACAAAAATACAAAAGGAAGGAACAATTTATATATCCAATTAATCAGATATAACAACCAATAACAATCCGCGGTGGTGGTGCTGCGGTAGCGTTGTCACCTCACAGTAAGACGCTGTCCGGTTCAATTCTCAGCTAGAGTGTCTTTTGCATGGAGACATGCATGAATGGGTGTACCTTCATTGAAGGTTGTGCATCAGGGCTGGTAAACTCGGCACGTAAAAATCAACTACCAATCATTAGCGGACTGGAGTTCCTCTGTGGCGACCCGAAAAACCCAACAACTCACATATTAAAATCCCTCATCCATATAAAAAAACACTACTAAGCGTACTACACAACAATGACATAAATACGTCAATAGAGTCAACCACAGACCTTAAAGAAGCATGACCCTTTTAAAAATACATAGTAGTGCTCTTAATACAATAACCATATAGACACAAAGAATAAATAAAAATAAATATAATAAAAACATTTTAGAAATGCATAGACTCCTATTATATCATGGAAATACATATATATAATACCTGCAGCACTAATGCCTAGATGACCATATAAAAAAGGGCAGAAAGGGTCATGCTCCGTTATGGTCTGAGGTTGACTCTACTGAGGTATTTATTTTATTATTTATTTATTTATTTTACATTTGTTGACCGGGATAGTCCGACTGGATACATGTCCATTTTCAGCAGAGGCCAAGGGAGAAAAGCTCCAATTACACAGATAAAAAACATACATACATGCCAAGCATATTACAAAGTCTGTAAGGTGTGACTCTCAAGCGGAATTTACAATATTAACAGTGTGCAATAGAATATAAAACAAGTGGATTACAGCAATTATTATTTATAAAGTAATGTACAGAACAAGAAGGTCACAACGAGCATTTATGGGCAAGAAGTAAATACAGCACTGTTAAGTTAAGGAGTAGTTATGGAGATTAATCAGGGTTGGTACATGGACAGAGCCAGTGCATTTTAAAATACTGCTTGAGACCTTTTTTGAAGAGACTTAGAGAGGGTTCAAGGGTAAGGTTTAAGGTGTATTTATGTAATCATTGTGTGGTACACATAGTAGTGTATTTTTATATGGACGAGGGATTTTACAGTGTGAGTGAAATCTGTCATTGGCTGTTATAATTAATTGAATATATAAATTGTTCCTGCCTATTGTATTTTGGTATTTGTTATGGTCTGAGGAAGCTTGGTGGTGAAAGCACTTACCTGATTAAAACCATTTTCATACATAAGTTTATGCCGTGTTTTGTTATACCACTTTTCCTTGCTGTTTTACTGTAAATCATGGTTTGAGAAGCCCAGAGAGTCACCATATGGACAAACATGTTTTGTTATGCTATTTGCCTCCCTAATGCAGTTGTACAATATGTGTAGACACAATGTCTTCATTCCTACACAGGCTGAGTACTGGCAGGCTCTTTCTCCATGAAATACATTTTTACAGAACCCTCTGATCCTGGAAGGCATGTGTCTTCAAGTTGAGGTCCCTTCTTCCACAGAAAAGCCACATAAGTCATCAGTTACTGATCGATTTCTGGAATGCAACCTGCCAGTCAGATGTCTGCCACTGGCAGTCTGCATGTTGTTAGCCTGCCTAATCACCATTAAGTTGGCATTGATTGTGTAAGAACTGGACTGAATGTCTTTATCATTTAATTACTCTGAGCTCTGCTGAGCAATATTAAATATCTCAGTGTCTCCTTTATGTTCCAAATTTTCTTGTATCTTTCAGAATAAAAGTCTTTACTCATCAGAGCATTGATAAAGGTGGTTTATTATGTAGTAGCACCATACAGTTGAGGTAGATGTAGCGATTCAACAACATCTGAACAGGTCATATACAGGTTATTTTTCGTACAAGTTCTTCACACCTCTTTAACCTTGGCTCCCAAGCCTTGTAACATCTAAATAAGACTTCTGCATATTCTATTAGCACATTTAATCCTTATCAGTGCTTTGGCCTGAAGGCTATTTCACTGACCTCATTTGGATTCTTCAATGAAATATTCCTTTCTATTTAAACTGCACTTTCTGAAACTTGACATAAAATGTGAAATATAAAATGAAGATACAGGCTTGCTTTAATATGGTTGCATTTCTAGGCCTAGGCTAAGAGAATACTATATTTATGTCGGATTGATGTCAAGTCTATTCTTACAAATTTCAATTATAACCTCTGTTTCTTAATGTTTTATTTGCCTTAACAATTTTAGTAAAGATGCATTATCAATTATGTCAGCAGGTTGATGGCGTTATAGTTTCTGTTTATTCAGGTCATTTACACCATCATAGTCCATGAAGTTGTAAATGACATGAGATGTACCTCCCTGGACTATATGAAGAGAGACATTGTGGAGCTTTCAGACTGTGTCTCAGACTGGTATTATGAGCCTAGTACCAGGCAGCATATTATCATCATCGAGACTGATGCCACAATATCGAGACTGATGCCACAATATGAGTGAAAAATGACTGATTTCAACAACTGGCTGTCTTTCTGGTGCCATTCAAAGGGGATCCAATATTTGTCAGCTTGGGAGGACCTGGTTAACAGACCACATTGCTTTGCCAAGGGTGATCTGCATCTTTACCCTCTAAGCCTTCGAATACTGGCTAAAACTTTATCCACCCACATAATACCGTTTTCTTTAAACAATGGCATATTGACAAACTTACCAACATAGCAAAATCAACTCAATTGAACCTCAACGTGTCACTGCAAAATGCCAGGAGCCTAAATAAAAAAAAATAATAATAATGCAGAGTCTTCCAAGCCCTCCTCACACTTGAGAATATAGATATCTGTGCATTACTGAGACATGGTTTAAAGGGGCAGAGAGTACCCCAACAGTGCAAGGTTTCAGTATCTTCCACATTTTTAGATCAGTAGCTGCACAGTCAAAGGCAAAATGTGGAGGTGTCTATGTATACATCAGTAACAACCATACCTCTAGAGTGGTCAAAAAGTACAATGTGCTGGAGTTCCTCCACATGCAGAGCACAATAGACAAAATCCTGTACCATAACCTAGACAGCTATAGGTAACCCTCCATGTCCCAAGATGCTAATAACGCATATTTGGACCTGCTGGAGACACTTACCATCCAACCTAACACCTTACATATGGGAGACTTTAATTCATAGGTTCATAGGTAGGTTCATAGTTAGGTACCAGGCTATCAGCCCAAGGGCCTACGCAAGCCTAGCCAACAAGGTTCCCTGGCTTATGCCACCCAAGAAAGTTATTTTCCTGTGCCACTGACGAACAGAGACACAGAAGTGATCCCCGGAGTGTATTTCCTATTTCCCATCCACTCATCAAGATTTTTCTTGAAGAGTGCTAATGAAGAACTTTGCTTAACATAGATGGGTAGCCTGTTCCATAGTATGGGAAGTCTCTGGGATAGGAATCTATCCCTCCAGCATGTCCTGTTCATTGTGGTGACAAGGTTTAGGTCCCTACAGCGTGTAGCTCGGAGGGATTGGGATTTCTTTAGGTGTAGCATGTCCAACAGCTCTGGGTTTGACATAGCTTTATATGTTAGGCAGAGATCACCTCTGAGTAGGCGATATACTATGGAGTAAAGCTGGAGTTTTTTGAGGCGATTACACTCTATCGACTGGGAAATCTCCATTGCCTCAAATGTACAGGAGAAGAGATTCCTGGATTTTGTAAATACAAGCACCCTTGACCAAATAGTGAATACTCAAACTAGAGGCTCCAATATACTGGACCCAGTGCTCACAAATATAGGAGAATGTTGTGCCCCAATGTCTCATCCTACCTGGTAAGGTAACCATAAAGCTATCTCCTTCAAGATCAAAATCAACTGCATACAATATATGTACTGTACCTGTGTACTATGTATATATTCTACCCATGTTCCAAATTTCAGCTGTACACCACAAATTTATTAATTACCTTTATTTTTAAATTAATATTTTTGTTTGTTCTCTCCACTGTAACTGTTGATGTGCTGCATACCAGTGTAAAAACATGTCAGTTGTAATTTGTGTGTATACTGATCATGTCTAAATATCTAAATGTATGTGTAATTTTTCTATGTGGAGCTTTTCTTCCTGGGCCTCTGCTAAAAAAGGGCCTTTTTGGCTCAGTCAGACACCCCCATTTAACAAATGTAAAATAAATAAATAAATAAAATAATCCCAATATTCCAAGCAAGTTACCTTTTAATAAGTGATGGTTTGTCAAATTTCAATACCCCTCCAAACCCCAAGAACACACCAGTCTATGGTGAATTCTTGTCAGAAGCACTGTAGAACCACATCAGTGGCTCTTTAGAGGCTGCTGTACCTACCAGAAGTAAGCCCATGACTAACACCTGAAACAAACCACCCTGGTGGCATCCCAAATTAAACAGGATATATAACAAAAGGAAAAAATTATGGCAAAAATCAGGAGGGGTAATTCACATAAAGAAAACTCCCTCATCAAACTAAATAGGCAACTAAAAAGGTTAATTAGGTCAAGCAAAGGAAACTTTGAGGTTAAGATAGTGTCCCATGTGAATGATAACCTTAATGCCTTCTTCAGTTATGTCACAAACCTCAAGGACAGCATACAGAAACTTGCTTAACTGATGGTTAATGATCCCACATTCACTGAGCCTGGCAAAATAGCAAACCTGTTAATGGACAAATTTATTTCCATCTTTACCCCCTTCTCACTCCCAACCATCCCCCCAAAGATACCCTCAAACATAACCCCTTCAGCTATAACTAGGAAGCATGTACTGGCTGAGCTCACTAAAGCCAAAAACATGGCATCAGTGGGCCTTGACAACATCCCAGGATGTCTACTCAACAATGTAAGATATGATTTATCAGGACTCATAGAGTGATTATTTGACTAGTTTTAAATGGGATCTGTGATCCTAGAAAATACAGGCCCATTAGTCTGACCAGTCTTATTGGCAAAGCCATGACAAGACTTTTCATGGCAATTACCACAAGAATCTAGGAGACCTTCAGAGACTGGATCCATCTCAATTTGGGTTTGTCAAAGGATGTTCGTGCTTAATAAATCTGCTGGACTTCTGTGATAAGGTCACTAAGGCAATGGATGAGGGGAAAACTGTGCATACTACCTACATAGATCTGGATAAAACATTTAACACAATATCAACAACAAGCGTTGTCAGCAAAGTTATGCAACTTGGTATAAACCTCGTTATAACACACTGGATAGCTACCAAGCTCACTGATAGGATGCAGAAGGTTAGAATCAGTGAGGTCACATCCACAAAGAGGCCGGTCACCAGTGAAGTCCCCTAGGGCTCTGTGCTAGGCCCACTCCTCTTTGGCATCTACTTCTCAGATGTCAAACCAATGTCAAAGGCCTCTGACTAAGCATGTTCACAGATGATTGCAAACTGGGAGCAGTCAATGAATCCTCCCATGATAAGAGCACCCTTCAGGAAGGTCTAACACGGACTAACTTTTGGTGCCAAAGTCATGACTTAAAGCTCAGTACCAAGAAATGCATTATAGTACCTTTAGGGAAGTCAGCCACCCCAGGTAACTACATCTTCAATAAAATACCCCTAAAAGTTAATTCATTAGTCAGGGATCTGGAAACTCATGTAGATAGTTACCTAGCCTTTGACCAACATGTGTCCAAGGCAGTAAGAAATCCTTCTATGTTGCTCAACTTATAAGCATCTAGGTCCAGAGAGGTCATCATACTTCTGTATTCAGCCATCATCATACCCGCCATAGAGTATAATGCCCCTTCAGTATGTACCTGAAGAGACACATGTAGTAATTGGAATGTCCACAAAGGTTCCTTACAAAAAAGAATGCAGGGAATGATAACAATGTCCTATGCTGCTTGCCTCGAAGTCCTGTCTCGTTACTTGGTATCATACAGACTTTTGAGAGGTGATCTTTGCTTGGCATACATGGCATTCCTGGGCCCTGTTTTGATCAATCTTTTGCACATTCACAAAACAAACATATCAGAACTACTATATTAAAACACCTAAATTTTGCTTGTGACATAAATAGAGCATGTAAAAGGGATAGGTATGGTTCTCAGAGAATTCCCATTTTGGAACAAGCCCCCCATCCATTTGAAGCAAAGTGTCTCCGTATTTCTATTTAAGTGCAACTTGAACCAGTGGCTGGGTAATCAGAAACTGACCCCTTGTCTGCGGCCTATGTCACTGATGGATAAAGGCAGCCAGTAAATCACCCCCATACAAATACAATTTTGGGGTCACACTTGGGTTTCACTGTTAGGCTTACTAGTGGTCATTAGCCTAGTATATACCTATGAACATAATATTACATAAAATTAACCATTGGTAGTTTTCAAATGATAGTTATCTCATCTCTGACTACAGTTGTCACAGAAACACCAGCTGCTCTGTTATAGATGTATTATGGTTTTGTACACCTCTGAACTATACACACCATGCACTATTTGTAAGCAATGAATCTTTTCCTTGTGTATGTAATTACCTTTAACTTAATTGCTTGCTTATTTGAAAACTTTGAGCTTATGGGTGTAACCCACTCTGCTTGTACAATTGTTGGCCTGTAGGAAAATGCAGCTGTAAAATTGCCGTCTTTTTTTTTTAACTTACACTGTTTGTAGTAACTGTTTTTTTTTCTGTATGAAAATTTTTCTTGAAGGTTTTCTCCATGGGTATACACTAAAAAAGGGCTTGTGCACAGTCAGACACCCCCCCCCCCAAACAAATGCGAATAGTCAAATTCAAACAAATAAATAAATAACATAACATGATAATAGATTTTGTTTCTTTTTGTTTATTTAATTTATATTATGTGATTTTTATTATCTTGTGTTAAATGTATTCACCGAAGAGCTGCGCACACACACACACACATACACACGCACGCACACACGCACACACGCACACGCGCACGCACACACACACACACGTATACAGGTGCAACGTGTTTATGTAAGTTTTATATGTCCACTGATGATATCTGCTATCCTGTGCAAAAGCTTTTAATCATCTCTAATAATGATTTGTGTGTTTAAAGCCACCAAATGGCCAAGGACATTAGAAAGGCTGAAATGATCAATAAATGTTTGTAACCATAATTTCGTCATGAAAGTCTTGAAGCTTCACTCAACTAAAGAAGGTTAAACATCACCTGTTCTGTTTCCTTAACCAGGTGGGACCACAGCTAGCATGTGTATGGTATGTTTGATTAACTATAATGTATTTGTTATGAATGTTGCCTTTAACTCTGCAGCTCTGTGGTAAATGGTACGTTAAGGTGTTGACTGGGGTTGGCCTCAACAAACAGCTCTTTATCGGTACATCTGAGGATGACAGTAGGAAATATCAAGAGTGTTAAAGCTGAACTGAATCACTAGATATTTTGGGTCAGTGGATGCAGAATGCTTATAAGACAAACTGAAGATTATTCTAGGCAATGCATTTAACTTTTCTGTCTCCTGAGTACAGTTCCAATTTTGCCTCATTCATTTTATGAGTTGAAAGGAACTTATTAAGGATAGTATACAGTGCTCAGAGAGTAGTTTTACTGCTTAACCTAGATTAATGTATTTGTATAGAACAAAAATATAAGTTTTATTTAGTTATTATGACTCTAAAAATAAATGAGATACTGTGAAAACTGCAGAGGAAATAATAAACATTATTGTCTTGTTTCCCAGCAGAGATAAGTAGGTCTAGACAATGTAGTCTATTTGTTTATTCATTTATATACTTATTTTGTTTAGTCTGTTTGTTTATTCATTTATATACTTATTTTTTTTAGTCTGTTTGTTTATTCATTTATATACTTATTTTGTTAAGCAGATAATTGTATTGAACCTAAGGATCATTTTCACTCAAGAACTGGCATCTGGACAGTCTTCCATATAGTATTCAAGCAAGTCATCTTTAACTCTGGCTTTGTTAATCATATATGGCAGATTAAATGATTCTTAAAGTGCTTGATGCTTTGAAAGATATGTCATGATTCTGAATGATTTGAACGTTTGTGAGTACAGACATCATGTCATTGGTGGTACTGTGATATTTTAGAAATTCAGCCTGTGATTGGTGAACTAAACAGAGGAACTAGATCATAGCTTAGATGCCAGTAACATGCCACAGATTTTCATGTGGAGGACCAAGACACATTGGTCTATAGTGTCTTGAGCTAAAATGGCCCTCTCCTGACTTTTTTATTCTGTATTTTCTTTGGTGGACTGGCTCTTTCCTTCTGCTATGCATTACTCCACAAAAGCCAGGTCTTTCCCAGAGGCTGATCTCATTTTCTATGACTTTCCCTGTAAGACATCGCCCGTCTCCCAAGTAATTGTGGTCTGAAGTCTGATATATTCTTAGACTAAGCTTCACCCTCACTTAGTTTGTGTTTAAAACAGGCCTCTCAGACACTCAGTGATAATGGAGAACACTGAATCTTGTCTAAGTGCAGATCTAGAACAGCCATTGGTGTGTTATGCAAAGCCCAGTTTTCTCTGTTATCATTGTGGGTCCATCTCAGTCAACAATTCTAAGTGAGTAAGCTAGTTATGTAAATAAGTAAATGGCCATCACAATCAGTATTTCTTTCAGTGTAACCCATATGCCACATTTAAAGATCCAGTAGATGGTTAAGCAAGCATTACCATAAGAAACATACTAGTTTCTAGGGACCCTGTATTAATCTGAGCTGGCTTTATGGAGTAGGTGTTCTTGGCCTCCAAAGTCAGGACAGGTCCAGAAACTTAGAAGGACACATTGGAACAGTTTAAAAAATAGTACAAATACAGACAACATTTAAAATATTAATACTATTAACTGGAAGAATAAGAGAATGTGAATTAGGATACATTTTCAGACATTAAAGAAGTCTATAACTAATAATTGCCATCATTTATAAAGTGTAGCCCACCACCTTTTCTCCTAAAAATGGAATTTGTAGGAGGGATTTGGAGGGAGAGAGCAAGACTTTGAACCAAAATCAGGGACAGTTGAGAGGTAAGCCGGAAAAGAATGATAACTGTAGTTTGCAAAATAATTTCTTAAAAGTGGATAAGTGGCAGGATTTACTTAGAAAGTTGATATAAGAATTTTATCAACTATGCCTGACCTTTAGTTTCAGTATGTTAGAGATAATGCCATTCCTCTTAACTTCAGGCAGAGTCAAAATGTTACAGCAGCATTTGTCAATGTACGTTACCACTGTAACATTCTTTTATTTTTAACAATTTCATTGGGTATTCACATATTAATAAACACTGACATTAAATACAAAATAGAAATTCACCAATAATACAAGAAACCAGAAACATACAACTAAAGTATTTACAAAGGTGTCCACTAAATAAAAATGATATGTCTTTAAAGCATATGAATTGTTTTTGAAGATATAATAACTATTTGTCTAGTAAGTCTTTTAGCTTATAGAAAATGTTATACGATGAAGTTATCCTGATGGAGCTAGATTTAATGGTCAACAATTCCAAGTGACATACTTCAGTCATAATAGTTTTGCATTCTGAAAAAGAGGGTGAAGTCTCAGACTTCCAATTTCTAATTATAACCTTTCTAGCAACAGTTAAGATGGACCAAAGCAAAGCATATTTATTTTTTTTTTACATAGACAGGAACTGGTATATTGAAAAGAATCAAAGCGTTGGATAAGACAAACTTATCTGAAAATAACGCCTGGAGAGAGCTGGTAGTGTTGTCCTAATAGGATTTAAGAATTACACAATCAAAAAACATGTGACACCAGTCAGCCTTTGTCTCTGTTTTACATCTCTAACACAGAATTTCTTTCTTACTAATTTTCCCCATTATGTGAGGTGTAAAAAAAGGACCTATACATGAATGTCCAAGCAAACAATCTCCATCTATGTGAGGAATTAGTCAATTTGGATGATTCCAATATTATTTTCTTATCATCATTGCTAGGTGGATTATTATTAACTGAGGAGAAATTGTTCCAGTCATTCTCGAGATAATTTTTGGTTTAATTTCTAATTATTTTATATATTTGTAAGAGTTTGCCATTATTAGGTAATCTATGCTGTATAAACAAAGCCAACAGGTTTAATAATTTAGGGACAGACATTTTTGTACTTGGTGACTTTAGATCGATTTTGCTAAGTACAAACTGTGTACAGGCTTGTATTTCCAAGCATAGATCATTATTTAATTCATATTTAGCAATTAAATAATCAACAGAATTCAATTTGTCATTAGTCAACAGTCGAAACCAATAAATGAGATTTTCTTCCTTAAATACTATCATCTTTGCAAGATTTAGAAAATACATGTTACCCTGTGTAAAAGCAGTAGGAAAAAGAAGAAAATTCCAGGCTTTATAATCTGGATTTTTATAAATAAAGTTTCTAAATGTCTTCAATATAAGTGACATATAGTATGAAGTATGTGTTTGAAACTGATATGTAGTAAGATGGTCCTTTAACACCCAAGTGAATGGATTATTTAGCACTAACAGTTTGTTAGAATTATAGGTTCATAGATTAGTACTAGGCTAACTGCCCTTATGAATCATTTTAAGCCTAGCCAATTATTCCTTGGGAGACTCAAACCCTGCACCTTGTGTTTGTAAGGGAAACACCTTAACCATTAGGCCACACTCCCAAACCTTAGATGGTTGGAAGTATTAACACAAAGAAATTCTTGGAATCTCTTACATTTGGCTGTATAATGTTTATCTACTAATAGAGAAATAGTTTTAATCACAGAGGAGACTGAATATAGTTCCTGATCTGGCAAACCAATTCCACCACTAGACAAATCTCTCAAATGATGAGCTAGTGCTACTCTAGGTTTATTTGGGAACCACAGAAAGTTTAAAATCACTGAACTGAATTATTTTATATATGATTTAGAGGGTGGTAAGGATAATGATTGTACAATATATAATAATTTTGGAAATAATATCATTTTAATAATTGAAAGCCTCTCTTCCATTGTAAAAGGAAGCTTATTCCATTTATTTATAAGATTCTTTATAGAGTATAAACTATTGTTATAGTTAACATCTATTATATCTTTGATGTTTTTAATTAAGACAATTCCCAAATATGTTAATTCATCTGTTTGTACTAAACATTTTGTAAACTTTTCTTTCATCTAGTCTCTTAATATTACAGTAAATAAGAAGTATTCTTGTTTTACTATCATTAAAGAATAAACCTGATTTCCTTTGGATTATTTCCTTTAGTAATAAGAAAAATGTCATCTGCGAACAGTTTTATTTTAGAGGTCACATCATGACTTAATTTAAAGCCCTCGATATCTGGATTCATCCTTATCAAATTAGCTAATGGCTCCATTACAAGAGTAAAATGTAAAGGAGACAAATGACAACCCTGCTTAGTTGCTTTGAGTATCTGTATGTTCTGAGATGTGTAAGTACCTATTTTGATATAAGCTTGACATCCTCTATAAAGTTGAGTGATAATTTCTATAAAGTTATTAGAGAAATTTAATTCTTCCAAAATAAAAAAAATATATAATCCCAGTTAACATAATCAAAAGCACAGTTTATATCCAAGCTTATTAGAGTTAAATTCTCCTTTAAGGTCTTAGCAGAATCATTTATGGTTAATATTCTCTTAATATTGCCATATGTATTCCTGTTTAAAATAAAACCTGTTTGAGCTTCATCAACCAAAACTGGGAGAAATGTCTTTAACCCATCAGCACAAATAGACATAAATATTTTGTAATCAACTTTTAAAAGAGTGATTGGTATGTATGAGGAACATTTAGTAGGGTTCTTATTAGCCTTTAGTATAGTAGAAATGAAAGTATATTTCCAAGAAGTCGGAATATTGGCCAGGCCTTGGCATATAAAAAATGTATGTAACAAATTTAGAGCTTCTTTGGGCATTATTTTATCAATTTTAGGAATAATTCTGTCATTGCCTGGAGCTTTATTTTGTTTTAAAATATTAATTTGGCACTGAATTTCAGCCATTGGAATTGGTGTGTCTAAAGATTTGACTTGTAATTTTGATAATTTGTTTTTGGTATACTTTTAATAAAGGATATAACTACTCACTTAGAGTCTATTGTACTTGGTGTCTGATTAATTTTATTAAAATATTTTCAGAATTCCATCAATATATCTGCTAGATCTGTAACATTTTTTTTCTTTTTTTTTAAGATAGTAGATCTCTTTGATATGGTTAAGTTTACCAAGTATGTTGGTCTCATTAGGTAAATTATTTAATGGCTTGGGGTTAACAGAGAAATGTATAAATTTAAATCTCTTTAAGTTAATCATAGTCTTGTGATTTAAAATTTCTAAATATTTACTGTTTAACAAATTAATTTCTACTTCTTTTTTATTATTTTTATCCATTTGGTTGAGTAATTTTAAATTGTCAAGTTTCTTTTGTATCTCAATTAAATCTTTGTCCCATTGCTTTTTTTTCTTGGCATAGCAACTAGTAATTCTCCAATATAAGTAAGGTTTTAGTGCATCCCATATGTATATTTCAGAAGTATCAAAGGTATTGTTAAACTTAATGAAACCTTGAATTTCTGCAGTAAGAAAGTCTTTAAAATCTTTTAGTTTGGTTATGTAGGCAGGGATTCTATTAATTTGTACATAATAATTTGTACTGATTAGTAGCTTAAATGATATAGCATTATGGTCCAAGAGGGGAAATGAAATTACTTTAACCTTATTCAAACTATTAAAACCTTACTCAAACTATTAGTCAACTCATTTGAAACATACACTCTATCAATTCTAGAATGTGTGCCATGCTTATGTGAAAAATGTGTGAAAAGAGAGATTATGGATCAGAAAAGTCATTAATATCTCTAATATGATATGTGTCAGTGAAATCTTTCAAATTTTGGGCTGAATATAAATTTATCCTTTTACCAGAAGTGTTAGAATCCTTATCTGTTAAAGTACAATTAAAATCCTCCACCAGATGAATGTTTCCTTTAGATACTTGGACAATCTGTTTTAAATGTTGTTTCACAGTGTTAGCCCCAATTCCTGGAATCCAATAGATATTTATAAGAGTAAATATCTTCCTGCTAAGTTGCAATATAACAGAATAAAATATACCGTTGTTGTCTTTATATGTACCAATATTTCTAGTAATGGTTAAAGAATTATTCCATAAAATAGCTAGTCCTCTTTTCTTTTGGGAATGGTGAGAACTAGATAATATGGAGTAATGTCTAGTGTTAAGTTTATCAATGTCCTCAGTCAAAAGATGTGTTTCTTGTAAAAAGACAGCTTGGGAATTGTGTAGTTTCAAGTATTTATGTAAACGTCCCCTCTTACACCCATTATTCAGAACATTGATATTAATAGAAATACATTTAAGAAGAGACATATTGCTTATTGAAGAAGCTTGCATAACATTTGACCATTAATTTGTTTTGTATACATCGACAAAACATCACTCCATTAGATGTGTATCTTAGCAAACATATGATCAATCGTAGACAACACAGTTATAGAAATTAAACGTGTATAAGCAGTAGACAGCAAAAAAGAACACAAATAAAATAAATTAAGACCATAGATCTGTAACCCTACAACCCCTCCATGGAGTTAAATACTCCTAACCTGAGCAGCATTCGCTATTCAAATCAGCCACCCAATAAACAACAACAGTCTACTTTCCTCCACAACTTGTTATTGGATTACTCACCATGTAAGAATGTAAAACATAATAAATTTGTCATTTACATTGAGCAAATTTGTGAAGTCTAAGAGCATGAATCAGCATATTTACCACCAACATTTCTTTTTTCATTTTAAGTAAACATTTTTAAAAAATATGTTATATTCTCATTAAAGAAAAGAAGAACTAGATTCATCATGTTTTATAAAATTAGAAGCATACAACCATGACTAGAAGTCAGTGTCATTTTAAGTGAGGTGCTAACACCTTCTTAAAGAAAAGAAAAAAAACAGTAACCTATGCTCCTGACTGTAAGAACCGGAAGATGGAGCCACACCAAATACAAATGTTTATCCCACTGTAGAGCCATCAAACATTGAAGTGGAAGAAAAATTGGGTTATACTGGCTAAGCTTTTCTGTACATACATTTTAGATAATCATGCCCCTTGCTTGTTTATTATTTCCAGCCAGGGTTTTAGCTGAAAAAGGTCTTTGAACAAGTTCATTTACCTGTTAAAAAAAGTTAAAAATATTAAGTAAAAACACCTCCACGTATGTAGAGGTGCCATATTCATGAGGCAGAGTGCTCTTAGCATTTTGGCATGGGTATAGGGCAGAGCTAAGGAGTGTTGACAAGTGTGAGATCAGTATCTCCACCCAACATACCTCCCCACTGTTCCGACCTTCACAAAATGCCTAGACCCTTGCCTCATACTCCTCATATATTCCTCATAAAATGTTGCCTCTCTGGCAAATTATTGGGGATTGAAAGTAGAAAATAATGATAGAGATTTGAGTTTCAGACCTCATACCCCTCTGAAACTCAGTGTGAATGCAAAACTAGTCACCCCATCAACCCTCCAGATTTGCAAAACAATATTTCAAAATTATCCCTATTTTCCTGTTTTAGGACCTTTGCCTCCTCCCCCCCCCCTTTTATTCATGGCTTTGTCAAGATTTTCTGCTCCAAAATGTTAAGAGGTATGACACCCAGTTAGGGTATACAGTATCCCTGGAATGCAGAATACGACTGCATGATAATTCACCTCGCCTTCCCATCTTGCCACTGGTATGGTCTCAGCCATGGGGAAGAGTACTGGAGATATTATGATACTGTGGCAGCAGCCAAGAACAGCAAGCTGGGTGTTATGTAGATTAGGTGAAAGGCACATAAAGAAGGCCAAAAAAAAAGGATATTGGTGCTTGTGTTGGCATTTCTTTTTCCCTCTGGCATGACATCCCTATTCACAATCTCTAAAACTCTTCATCACGATTTGGTTAATAGAGAAACTTACATGCTACTACTTTCATTTAACACTACAGAATTACTCATTTGTAGTTGTCAAGTACAGCCTTCTACAATTTTCCATGGTATATTCACTCTTAATAATCATTTATACCAGACTACTCTGTACAATGGGTTATCAAACATTTATTATCTATGTAGAAATGGAAAAAAATAAGTAATGTAAATTCTTGTTAACAAACATCACTTTAATAGTTGCCTTAGCCTGTAAATAAATTGCAATAATACAGTATTTTTTTCATATTTCAGCGATTTAAAGAAAATATGTGTATATCCTGAAATAGTATCACACTTAAAAACTTTGCGAGAAATAATGGGTGGATGTTTGGATTGACATTCCCTTTTTAGTAAACTGGTAGCAAGACCAACACCTGTTAATCAAAAAACTCTTGGTGTACTGGACTACACTAAAAATATGTCATACAGCAATTTTCACATCTCTTCAACCTTCCTCCTCCAAATACAACAAAACACGAACACTGCTCGGTCTGGCAGGGCAAAGGCCAAATACTCCCCACAATCGAAATAAGCAACGCCCCTCCAGCCTCCACCATGCTGAGAAAGTGCTACCCACAGCACAGTGAGAAGCTGCAGCAGGAGCCATCAATTACAACACTGTAATGTAGGCAGAAAGCTAGAACAAGCCCGACACAGACATCTAACCTATACCCGACACAGCACTCGCTGTTCCTCAGGAGAGGAACCATCATTCATATATCCAGAGAGCTAATAAAGGAAGCCAATGTGCATAATCTGCACCCCTCAATCATAAGAAGCAGAAAACATCACGTGGGTCAGGAAATAGGAACATCGACTCAAGACACCTGAGTCAGGCACCCACAGTGCAAGAGCCCGCAACTGCAAGACTTCTGCCTACACACTCCAATGTGTCAAAATGTACCACTGGACAAGTGAAGTCCATCAAACAGTGTTGTCCAACATTCCCAAGTCACTATTCAAATGAAAGCAAACACCATGGACAGAACACACCCTCTCACACCTCTCAACTTGCCCACTCATGAAATCTAAATCAAAGCCAAAACAACGATGACAGAACCTGTGAATCAGACTCAGTTTGCAGACATCACTCTAGTTCATGCAGAAAGGCAATAGACCAACAAGTTTTATATCAATGTGCACCTTCCAAAGAAAAAGAAACAAATAACACCTACATGTAGTAACACCATTCGCTGACTGAAATCTACCTTGACCTACCAAAAAACACAAACTGCAAGTCACGAGTAACATTTGAATATCACATATTTGTAAGAACAACTAAACTTTCCTAAATCAGTCACTAAGTCACAGACCTTCAGTTAACAAGTACATTTTTAATAATGAACCTCCACTAAAAGTAAGCTGGATGCAGCAGCAAAATAAAATAAAAGGAGGTATACATACATAAAAAAGTCATTTAAAGTTTCCTTCTGTGTTGTAGAATGACATTATCTTCAGTCAATATTCCTTCCTTGCTTGTAGTTAGGTCAAAGTTCAAGACGCACTTCCTGTTTGTTCAGTACACACGCAAATTCTGTATAAGACATTTCAATACTCTATATGGCTCGTGACTTAACTTTTCACAAACCAAAAGGCAAAAGAAGAAAAAAATGACATTCTAGCAGGAAACAAATTGTGTTAATTATATCACGGAGATGTAAAGAGCTTGAGACTGCAATGGTAAATTGAATAAATAAATAAAAACAGATGAAACAGACTATCAGATTAATCTTATTAAACCGTGAGACTCGCAAATAGCTATAACAGAAACAGCAATTTTAAGACAGTCAAGCAAACCATACCTATTTGTTCATTAAAATAAAATAAGGCAAATAAAGTTAACCAACAAAAAACATTTCTTTTTACCTTTTGTATGACCCCACATCACACCGATTCTGCACCAAAAAATATGCCCTATTAAAAGCACCCACAGATCACTTCTTCAGTTCCAAAAGCAGAAGTTACCAAGATGAATTCAAAATGTCTTCTTTTCCTAGCTATAGAAATAAAAGGGGGAAACAAAATAGGTTAATTAAAAGGTCATTTATCTTTCAATTTCTTCTTTTTACAAGTTGACTTCCAGGCATTGTTTTCTGCAACTCTCTTCAGAGACACACTATCCCATTCCATACCTTCAGTTTTGTCTAATACTTTATTAGATCTTATGAATGACATGGCTGAATCCATGTCTTTGAAAGTTTTAGATCCATCAGCAATAAATATTTTCAGTCTAGCAGGAAACAAAAAGATGAAACGATGAGCCGTTATTTGTTTCTTTTAAAGTTCTCTGATCAAAGGCAAAAAAAGTTTCCATTTAGAAATAACAGCAGCTCCGTAATTATTGTCAAAATGAATGGTATTATCATTTATTTTAATTGGTGACTTGTACCATGCAGCTTTAACAACTAGTTCTTTATCCTAGGTAGAAAGGAATTTTACTATTACAGAATTAATGGAAGTGTTATTTTTAGATGAGGATGAAGCAAGTGATCTGTGTGCCCTTTCAATATCATAAGATAAATCCTCAGGAAGATCTAAAACTTTATTCAGCCAAGATGTTAAAAAAATTCACCATACTATTACCTTCAATATTGTCTGGAAGTCCAAAAATTCTTATATTATTCCTTTGCGACCTATTTTCCAGGTCATCAGTTTTATGCTGGAGTAAAGTATATTCTTCTTCAATAAAAAATCGGTATTATTCTATCCTTCATGTAATCTTCCATCTGTGTCATTCACTACCAGTAATCTGTAATTTCTGTAGTTGTAAATCTTCATGTATCAGTTCCATCTGCTTTTAACACTTCTGATTTTTGTATCCATTCTAATTTCAGTGACAACTCCTGGATATTTGTTAGTAGAGACTGAACTTCTTTTTTAAGTGCAGAACCCTGAGAATCAGCCTTGGAGAAACTAATCTTTTAGTCAGGATGATGATAAGAAATTATCAAGTTTCTGTTTGACATGAAAAGTTCAAAAAATGTATAAAACTTTTTGATACAATCCTAGGTGACACTTATAGGTATCTTATACTGTATAAAAAATCCTACTAGAATTGTTTGAAATTAATAAATCCTGTCTGAAATCATTGAAGTGGCAGAGCTGAACAAAACTGCTGTTAACTAGAATGCATCTTGGCCACAGCCCCACCACTTTAACATTCTGTCAGCTGCACAGAAACACTGGTGTGATCCAGTGTTCTCCATTATCAGCAGATACTCCTGCTAAGCAGTTGTGCAGAGGACTTAACCATCTGCACAGGATACACTATTAATTTATCTCTTTACCTCGGTCTAAGCTACAAAGTTTCTGTTCAGTCTTAGCTGCTCACCTGCTCATCTGCCTGCACTGTCCTTAATAATTTCTCCAATAAGATGACCAGAATTCATAAAAAAACACCAACATAAGCAAAATCAATGAAAAACTACACAAACCTCCAAGCCAGTAAGTCACAGACTAGAAATAATTTCAGTCTTTTATTAAAACAAGAAAAAGCACGGTAAAATCCTCCTAGCGCCTCAGCTACCAATAACGTTTACAGAGTATATCTTTCCTTTCCATAAAAGTCCTTTTATACATAATGACACACCCAACATTTAATTATACAATAAAGATGATTTAAAATCTTAAAGTGGACTCATAAGAAACATTTCCAGTTGCACTCCTTATTAAGACCTTTAGGACAAAGAGTGTTATATTTTAAAATGAAAACAGATTCCTTTTTCCATAAATTATACTTAATACCTTCCAATGTAAGATACTTATTTTTGAATTGTTCTAACACTGTAGCCTGCAAACCAGTTGGATCCACATTATGACAATTATAAAAATGCTCTGCCACTGAGATAAACTGTTTATATTTCTTTATATCTCTTACATAATCTTTAAGTCTCATAGCAAAACTTCTTTTGCTTTCCCCAATGTAGTACTTCCCACAAGGGCATCTGATCTCATATATTACCCCCTCACTATTGCAGGTAAAATGACCCTGTTCCTGAAAATTTTTCCCATTAACTGCAGGGAAACTTCCAGCTACATACTGGCAAACTGTACAAGTGCCACATGGTGAAGTTCCTTTAAAAAAACAGATCTTTATTATTTTTAACTAAAGGTTTTTTAAACGCCCTATGTACCGGTATGTCCTTAAAACATCTTACTTTTTTATAAGAGAAGCTTAATTTGATATTCTTCAGAAAGGTTTCTTCCCTTTTTATAAATGTCCAATAGTACTTTACTAAATTTTCCAACCTTTCTGCAAACAATGTATATTTTGAAATTGTTGTTGTTGTTGTTGTTTGTCTTTCGGCTTTTCCTGGTTAGGGGTCGCCACAGCGGAACTCCGGTCCGCTAATGAATGTATATTTTGAAATAAATACAAAATGCCCTCTTCATTCTCACTATCCTGCCTTCTATAACTACTTTGACTGCTATACCCTGTAGTCTTTTTGTTAACCTTCCTAACTTTATTATACCCTTCCCTTACTTCGCACTCTCTATAACCCCTGTTCAAAAATGGGTCTATATTATGTATTCGAATTATCCAAACTTCGAATCCCATATGTTCGACAACATATGATTGAAATTTAAAAGTTCGAATATATAATTAAAAAAAATTACCTTAACAGTGCAGGCAGGGGGGCAGGCCCACCTGCACCCCCACCCCCCTACTTAAATATACCAACTCCGAGATTGCACTTCAGTGCAGAAAAGAGAAATTCTCCCATTCTGTGCCATTACGTTTAACCTTTGAACGCTTTAAATTTCGATCATATGGTGTCGACCTTATGCCATTCGAAATTTCAAGCGTTCGTTGTTCTAATAGGAACCATTCAAAAACATAGCAATTGCTTTTTCTCATTTCTATTTCACATTCTTGTACATCACTACATAACCCGCTCACTCTAAGAAATGCCCCATATGGTATAGATGTTATTTTGTGGGGCAGATGGCAACTGGTACCATGTACTATATGGTCTTGTTGTTCACATTTTTTATATATTTTTGTTTTCACTTGACCATTCATCTCACTTACAATTGTTATAGCTAAACAATTAACTTTTCTCCCTTTCTGTAATCCATCAAATTGTATTCCAAGCCTATTTTTATGTAAACTTTCTACAAGCTGTTCTACCTTTTCATATCCCCCTTGCATATAAAAATGAGGCCATCAATAAACCTAAAGTACTTTATTACAAACTTCCTATAAAAGTCATTTCTATATATGTAAATGCTCTAAAAAAAACATAAAAAGATTGGTGTACATAGGGGCAAAAGCTACCACCATGGCTGTACATTTCTTTATATAAGGACCCATCAAATTCAAATACATTATTATTTAACAAAATAAAGTGAGTTTTTTTACATACTGAGTTTTTGGGCTATCCCTCTAAAAAATAATTCCATTGCCTCCATTCCATGTAAATGCTGAATGCTGGGATAGAGGCTAACAACCTCCATTAGTTCTGGTTTAAGTACTTGGGCTTCAGGCCAGTAATTTTACATTAAGAAGGTTTGCGGTCTGCACTCTTGTGGGAGGAGAGGCTGGACTCTGCCCTTCTGAGCTGGGAATTTCTGGTTAGAGGCTTATAGTGCCTGCCTATTTGAATTGTTTCTTATTGAAATTGGTGTGCCTTGTTTGCTGTCACATAAACTAGATTCAGGCCTGCTGAATCTAGCTTTGTTTGTATAACTTGAGCACTAATCCAGGCCTTCTTTTTTGGAGAAGGTTCCCCTGCACCCCAGTGGCAGGAGTGTGCAGTTAGAACTTGTCTGATTGAAGACTACAGGAACAGTGCTTAATTTTGAGATTTTTTTTTACTGGTTAATTGAGTAATTTGTTTAAAAGCCTTTTCTGATTGCTTGTAGTCATCTAAAGCTGTTTAAAGTGTATTTTTTACTGTTTCTAGTCGTTTAAAGCTATTTTAAGTGTATTTTTTACTGTTTTTGCCTTATCTTTTCAAAAAAACATTTTTCCTTGTTTGCCACCTTTCTAAGCTAGTATAGTCCAGTTTTCAGGCAAGTGCTGAATTCAGGGCTGTGTTACAAGTTTCTGAGTTACCCATATCTTACTTGGATAGAAGGAGGTTTCTCTGTTCACCTTTGAGAGCGGGAGCTTTGAGCAGACATCTGTCCCTGGAGGAGTGGTTCCAGCCCAGAAGTTAGTAGTTTATAGGCCATTTTGTGCTAATTTCTATCTCTTTCATTTCCCTGCTATAAAACCATATTTGCACAGTATTGCACATCCAGGCAGTGCTGGTTAGCTAGGGCTAAATTATTCCCTGTTCCACCAAGTCTCCTCTTCAGTTTTTTCCTTGAAAGTAGTCTAACTCTCAACCTAAGCACTTTAAAAGCATCTGACAGTCTAGCACTTGCTCAGACCTAAAAGCAAGCACTAATATACCCCGACATTTGATTGCCCAGCAGAGCAAGGCTCATTATTCACCCCTCACCAACCAAGCAACTAAGCAGCTCACCCTACTATTCAGGCATGAGCAAAGGGCAATTTCAGGTATACTCTCCAGTCCAGCTGGTGAACCTGGGTATCCTGAGGCAATGTTACAACTGCAACATGTACAGACATCCCTCTCCTCCTACCACAAAACATTAACATATGCGAGAGATGTAATTATATAGCTAAATTGGAGGATAAGCTCTCTCCACCCAAGACTGGAACAGGCAGTCATGAGGAGAAGGTTAACACTTTCACCACACCTCCAGCCTCACATAGACATACTAAACCAGCACTGGCCAAAAACACATATAAATACACAAAATCATACTCAGAGACTCTAAATAAAAACCTGCAAAAGCATCACAAACATCCAAAGCAGACACCCAAAAAACCTGCACCTCCTGTCACAAGCCAGACAACACATAAAACACAAAATCAGTGTGCTGCACAATCACAGCCCTTAAGGCAAAATAACATACCTAACACACTAGTAATAAGTGACTCAATAGTCAAGCACATTGATGTCCCACTCACTAGGCTGGACAAGGAGAAGGTTACTGTCAGCTGCCTGTCGGGAGCCAGAATCCGCCACATAACACAAGCACTCAGGTCACTCCGGAACACGTACAAATTGTCATTGTTCATGTTGGTGTGAATAACCTGAGACGTAACTCCCTGGACTACATGAAAAAAGGCATGGAAGAGCTCTCTGATCATGTAGCCCAGGTGGATATGACCCTGACCCTGAGTTGCATCCTGCCCTCACCAAGAATGATAATCGCAGTATAAAGAAATAATGCTCAGTTTCAACAATTGGCTAAGCTTCTGGTGTCATTCAAAGGGGATCCAGTGTCTGTCAGCCTGGGACGACATGCTTAACAAGCCTCATTGCTTCACAAGAGATGGCTTGCACCTGTCACCCCTAAGCTTTTGAATACTGGCCAAGTCTCTTGCTGCCCCCATAGTGCCTTTTTTAGGCAAGGCTCAAAAGTCAAACCCACCTCCGTAAACAGCACAAATAAAAAATGAGGGTTATGCTACTCAACGCCAGGAGTTTAAATCTCAAAATGCATGCGCTTAAAGCACTCCTCAGTATGGAGAACATCGACATCTGTGCAGTAACTGAAACCTGGTTCAAGGCTCCACAGATCACCCCAGCACTACTAGGTTACAACTCATACCACACATTTTGGCCACAGAACATGGACCGAAACACAAAAGGAGGGGGTGTATCCATATTCATCAAGGATACCTACACCTCCAGGTTAGTGGTGCAGCATGATACCTCTGAGATCATCCATGTGCAACTAACATCGGGCAAATCTGCAATGCAAATTGTGGCCTGCTACAGATCACCCTCCATGACCCAGGACCACCACTCCACCTTTCTGGAGACACTGAAAAACATGAAGATCCTACCGAACACCCTGATATTGGGTGATTTCAATTACCCTACCGTTAACTGGGAAAACTACTCAAGTACAAACTCCCAGGTCCAGCACTTCCTGGAATTTATCAACTCAAATGCCCTGGATCATCTGGTGAACTCCCCTACCAGAGGTGAAAACATACTGGACCTGGTCATCACCAACATGGGCGACATGTGTTCCGCACTGGAAGTCAACCCATCATTGGTTAGATCAGACCATAAACTAATCACTCTGGATGTCCACATCACACCACCACCCCCAGCCAAGGAAACCACAGTGAAAAACGTTTCTATAGCAAACTTCACCTTACTTAAGACAGAGGTGGTAAGTTTCACAACTCCCATGCTAAAGGATAACAGTGTCCAAGATGCAGGAACCTTTACAAATGCACTCTATAAGCACCTACAAGGATGCATGGATCATGCCATCCCTAGCACAACTAAGATTCACTCCCCTAAGAGAAGGAAACCAGTATGGTGGACCCCTGCCATAAACAGGCTATACAATAGAAGGAGGAAACTAGTTCAGAATAAAAGCAAATCCCAAGAAGGAAAAACATCTCCGATCAGTATCAGTAAGAAACTAAGGTCCCTCATAAAATCATCCAAGGTTAACTTTGAAAGAAAAATAGCCAAGGATTTGAAAGATAACCACAAAGCCTTCTTTAGCTATGTCAAGAATCTAAGTGGCAACTCACAGATATGCTCTGAGCTAGTGCAAAATAGTACAAAATATACTGAACCTACTGATATTGCCAACATCCTGGCAGATAGATTCAGTGCAAACTTCACCCCCCCTCTCACCCCCAAAAGGACCCACAACAATACCTGAAAAGTGTAGTGTCCCGGAAATCACAGATGCACAGGTGAAAACAGCCCTTTCAAAAGCCAAAAGCACAGCGTCAAAAGCGCCAAATGGTGTCCCAGGCTGCATCTTGCACAAACTACAGAATGAACTAACCCCCCACCTAAACACACTGTTCAACCTCAGCCTCTTCACAGGCTACATGCCCATAGAATGGCACACAGCAATGGTTATTCCGCTCCACAAAGGAGAGGCCACAACTGACCCTGGTAACTATCGCCCCACAAGCCTAACTAGCCTGGTCTGCAAGGCTATGGAGCACATCATCATGAAACTCATTAACAAAGACATTGGGAACCTCCAAACACTTAACCTGACCCAGTTCAGCTTTGTTAAGGGCAGATCATCCCTACTAAACCTGGTTGACTTCTTCAAGACAGTCACCAAAGCCATAGATGAGTGGAAGGTGGTTCACACAGCCTACCTTGACCTCAGCAAGGCTTTTGACACCATTCCCCACTCAAGAATTATATGAAAACTCACCAACCTGAACATAAACCCCTTCATCACGAGATGGGTTGCCAACTGACTTACAGACAGAACTCACACGGTAAGAATAGCAGGCTCTAAGTCCGACTCTAAACCAGTCACAAGTGGTGTCCCACAAGGCTCGGTCCTGGGACCCCTACTGTTCGGCATATACATCTCAGAAGTACAGGCAAACACAGGAGAACTATGGCTAACCAAGTTCGCTGATGACTGCAAACTGGGAGCCATAATTGACTCTCCGGCTGACACGGACATTCTCCAAAAGGGCCTTACTGAGATGGGCACTTGGTGTCAAAGTCATGGTCTCAAGCTAAATGCCAAAACATGCATAGTCATTCCGTTTGGGAAAAACAAAACACCCATGAATTAACACATAGGTGGCAGCCCCCTTAATACAGAAGAGGTAATAAGAGATCCGGAGACCCAAGTAGCTAGTAATCTCTCCTTTGACAATCATATTGCCAAATTATTTAGGAAATCCTTCTATGTAGCCCATTTAATTACTAAATGGTTCACATCTTGAAATAAAGAGGTTATAGTGCCCCTCTACTCATCACTCATCAGACGCATCATAGAGTACAATGCCCCATTTGGGATGTACCTCACAAGACACTTCCAACAGCTGGAAAGACCTCAAAAGTACCTCACCAAGTGGATTACTGGCCTCAAACATATGTCCTATGCAGCCCGACTGGAAAATCTCTGGCTGTACTCAGTGGTATATTGCTTACTCAGAGGTGATCTCTGCCTGACTTACAAAGCCATGTCCAACTCAGAATTGATGGACATGCTCCACCTAAAGAAATCCAAGTCACTGTGAGCCACTCGCTCTAGTGAGCTAAACCTCGCCACAACAATGAATAGAACATGCTGGAGGGATAGATTCCTGTCACAGAGACTCCCCATGCTTTGGAACAAAATTCCTAACTACATTAGGCAGAGCCCCTCACTAACACTCTTCAAGAGAAACCTTGACAAGTGGATGTGTAACAGATAATACCCCCCTGGGATCACTTCATTGGCTCTTCTTGACAGAGGCTCAGTTAATTATTCAATGGGGCAGTGAAAGCTGACACACTCTGGCTAGGCTTATAAATGCCCTCAGGCAGATAGTCTAGTACCTACCTATGAACCTATGAACCTATTACCACAAAATACATATCTTTTTCCCATTGTACTCCTTTCACTTTATCCAAAAAATCAAATGAGTCCTTTATATGGCAACTTAACTACTTCTTTAATCAGATAATGATGTAAAAAACATGCCAAATTATGGGTAAAATACACACATGCAAAAACTCTGGGTTGGCCTGGGGGTCCCTTAGATCTTTATGAATTTTAGGCACACAAAAAATCTTGGCTATCGAATAATTCTTGCTAATAAAGTTTAGTTGTATATCATTATAATAAAATACTTCAATCTAATACCTTTATGTAGCAATTCTTCATATTAATTTAAAGCTTTTTCATATTCTTTTATGTCCACCTTTGTGTACACATTCTCGTTTATCAAATGTTGATTACACACCTTTAAATATTGTGTAAAATGCATTATTATTAGTACCCCCTTTAACAGCCAGTTTGAATACTAACTCATCTTTACTACTTAGGTTTTTAAGACTACACCATTCATCCTTACTCATATTGTATTTAATATATTCATATCCATATAAAATCATATTGTATTGTATTTAATTTCATCTTTAAAAACCAGATGATACTCTCTTTCCACAACATGGTTTAATGTATAATAAAATTGCTACACATTTTTATTTCTGAAAGGAGGAATAAAATTCTTTTACATGCAATCCCTATTGTATCAAAATTGCAATATGCATTCATTTCTATTTCCGAATTACATGAAAAGAAACTGTCATCACTTGATTCTGGATTGTCGCTACTTAACACTTCTATGACATTACTTTCTGTGCCATTCTCAAAAAAAAAAAAATCACAATATGTAGCTTATGAACCAGCCTGATTTCATGCAACCTTGGCAATGCCATGGGGATAAATTTCAGGCCTCTATTTAATATCGCCATTTCTAAATCATTAAATTCATAATTAGACAAATTAACTACATATTCCGATTTTTTACTGTTGACAACATTACTAAATTCCATATTTTCAAGTCGATTTACCTCTCTTGTTTGTACGGGAGCCACACACATACTCCTTGAGAAAGTCCTGTGCATGCCAAGCTCTCTTTGTATCCCCTTGCTTTTGTCACTGGTGCTCTGGAAGAGTTCTGTTCACATGCTCGCCATTACTGACCCTCGATAAAGGTGGAAATTCTTGATTTTGTTCTCCTTCTGTAGATGAAGCTCCGCTTGTTTGATATAATTGCTGCTTAATCGTTTTTCAACTAAATGTTGCAAGTTTGATTATAGGATTACAGACAGATAGATTAATCAAACCTTACTCTAAGAAATATCCCAGTGTTTGTTATCGCTAACCAGTGCTCTAATTAAAGGACGCTTGACACATTTGTCACTGTGATCTCTAGACTTCAAGGTGTGTTTCAAGATTAAAGGAGACTGTAACTGTTGAATCCTTGCACTATGATTGTACTCCAAGTCAGTATGTAGACAAATTTAGTGGCAATTTTATACCACAATGTGACATCTCAGTTTGCGCCATTGTTTCTTACGTCTGTCAGTCAGTGTACTTGGAGGTAACACATTATGAATGACAAAAATCACTTTCAGTGCTGCGCTTCCCTCTTGTACTAAAGACCTTTCTCATCTAGTACTTCTTTTCAATGCTTGTAGAGTCACATTGTCTACATTCAGCAGCACTTTTCATCTGCTACGCCAACTTGTCTGCTAATGTAGTCCATCATCATATGGTCAGGGATAGCCTCAGAACTGAACACTGATTCATACTTACTCTTAATAGGAACCCCTCTGTAATACTCAACATATTGCACTGTGGCCTTGTAAATAGCCTAACATAATTCTACCAATGATTCTGGGAATTAGAACCACTGGAGGACAACCAACACCACCTTTTGTGGGCCCTTGCCATATGCTTTCAACAAACCTAGGAATGCCCGGTTGGCTTTCTTCCTCACTTCTTCACTGTTTGTCCTTTGCTAATATTGGGTCAGTTGTATCACATCCTGATCTGAATCCAAACTGCTTCTTTCCCATCTTACTTTCTACCACTCTACATATTCATTTATCACTCACCTTCGCCAACACTTTTCATGCACTGTGAGAAGAGTTGTTATTTTATAAATAAAAGTTTTTTAAAGTTTAACTTTATGCTCATCTCTTATTCTTCATGGAATATCACTGATGGTTTGAAGAGACGTATTTGGATTAATACTCATGTGTTTGCTACATTTGTGCTTTGGAATCCTTATGGAGTCTAACTGATGGTCTGAAAAGATGTAATTGACTGAGTTTCAACTTTATTCTTGGTGACGACAGCCTGGTGTGACCCCGAACATTATTGTTTTATTTTTTCATGTATAGGGCATCTGTTTAAGGCCGGTAATCCTCTTTGTGAGGTATTTCTCTGGCCTTTCCAGTTGTTGTAGATGTCTTGTGAAGTACATGCCAAAAGGCGCACTGTATTCTATAATGGGTCTAATGAGTGATGAGTAGAGGGGAACAATGACCTCTTTTTTTCCTGGATGAGAAACCTTTTGTGATGAAGTGTGCCATGTAGAAGGATTTCCTGACTACTGTGGTGATGTGATTATCAAAGGAGAGACTACTGTCCACCTGTGTCCCAAGGTCTCTTATCACACTTTCTGTGTTAAGTAGACTACCACTTATGTGGTAGTTCATGGGTACAGAGTTTTTACCAAAAGGGATGACAATGCACTTTTTGGCATTGAGCTTGAGGCCATGGCTTTGACACCAGGCATCTGTCTCAGTGAGGCCTTTTTGTAGGATGTCCACATCATTAGGAGTTTTGTTTATGGCTCCTAGTTTGCAGTCATCTGTGAACTTTGTTAGCCAAAGACCTTCTGTGTTAGCCTGTACTTCAGAGAAGTAGATACCAAACAGGAGCAGACTCAGGACTGAACCCTGTGGTACTCCACTTGTTACTGGTCTGAAGTCGGATTTGGAGTCTGCTACTTTCACGGTGTGGGTTCTGTCAGTGAGCCAGTTGGCAACCCATCTTGTGACATAGGGATTTATACCTAGTTTAGTGAGTTTATCTATAATTCCTTAGTGGAGGATGGTGTTGAAAGCCTTGGCGAGATCTAGATAGGTTGTGTGAATGACCTTACCCTCATCTACGGCTTTGGTGACCACTTCAAAGAAGTCTATCAGGTTTAGGAGACATGATCTCCTTTTACAAACCTGAACTGGGTTGGGTCCAGAGTTTGGAGATTACCAGTGTCATTGTTTATAATTTCCATGATGATACTTCCATAGCCTTGCAGACCAGGCTCATCAGGCTAATGGGGCGGTAGTTCCCGGAGTCTGTGGTGGCTCCCCCTTTGTGGAGTGGGATAACCATCACCGTGCACCATTCAGTGGGCACAAAACCTGAGGTGAGGCTATGACTGAACATGATACTTAGTTGGGGGTGCCAATTCGTTCTGTAGTTCATGTAGAACTCAGCTTGGGATGTTGTCAGATCCCATGGATGCTGTGTTCTTGGCTTTGGAGAGTGTGTTTTTTACCTGTGCAGCCGTGATTCTGTATATCTAGTGCCATTGTGCTGTAACAGCTTCTGAACAGGATAGGCTTCTGAACAGGAGAGGCAAGCAGGCTGTCACTGGTTTACCTTATGAATGACTTCTAATTACTACTGACTTTATTTTTCTGCCATTGCCTTACAGCATGATAGAGCTTATCTGTGCCATCTGCTGAGTCACTTTCCAAAAGCTGTTAGTTTCTCTGATGCCTTGATCTAGTAAGATCTACTGTGATACATACACTGAGTTGGAGGGAATGCTGGCGTAATACATATCTCTACATGCAAATGTTTCTTATTTAGCCAATGAACCTCTTAAAGGGCATTAAATTAAATCAGTTTTTTTTTTCTCTTTTCCTCTTTTTTTTGCAAATCCAAACAAAGAAGCAGAAAATGAAAGTAAATATTGCATAGAAGGTAAGAAGTCACACAGCAGCTGCATTTGACTGGTCAGTATTTGTTATTAATGTACTTACAAAGGTATGACTGCTACTCCCTGTTTGTTTCTCACTCTCTTGTTACTTTCTAGGGATATAGACAGTGGTAAAGCCACACTATATGAACAGCAGTCATATTTAGCTAATGAAGCATTGTTCTGCTGTTTTATTGAAACACAAACAGCTGACTATCTGTCAAGAAATTAGAAAGCCTGATTAAATAAGACAGTTAAGTAGTTATTGTTGCTTAACTGGTAATAACCCAAGTGTTAAAGACAATGTTACATTCATCAAAGGTAGAGTGAAACAGAGCTCACCCTAGCAATGTAAATACAAATTCATGAAACCCAGATGCTGGTATCTGTCAAATATGATTTTAGCAACTACAGTTATCATCATCATCATCATCATCACCCCCTTTCTTCCCCGTTTTCTGCATGGGTTCAGGGGTGATGTGAAACCATTGCCATCTTTCTCTCTCTCTGTCCATGATTCAACACCACTATCCTTCGTTTTTCAACGGCCATGTTAGACCGATACGAGTCTTGTCTCACACTATCCATCTATCTCTTTGATGGATGCTCTAATTTTTTCTTGCCTTCTTCTGGTCTGTTATAAACCTTCTTCGGTAGATTCTCTTCTGTTTTTGTTCTTGTTGACCTTCTCTGCAATTGGAGCTACTTTGTCTTCTCCTCTAATGTCATAATTTCTTCACTTGTCCCACAGCGTATATCCTATCACCCATCTCAGGCAGTTAATTTCCATCACTTCTACCTTACTCATCTGCTCTGCCTTTACTAACCAGGTTTATGCTCAATACGATAGTTCTGGTCACACCTGTGTTTTGTATACCTTACTTTTCAGCTTCTTTATCAGCTGTGATGTGAAAGGATTATCAATCCCTATGAAAGCCCGAGCTACAAAATGCACAGATTACAACAGAAACTATGATAAAAAATGGGGCTATATTATTACATCGAAGCATCAGATCATCATACGACATTTCATTGGAAATGCCATTCATCAAACCTACCTCTTGTGGGGGGCTGTGCCTCCAACACCTCCCACTAATTATATATACCAACTCTGAGATCTCACTACAGTGAGGAAAGAGTACATTTCCAAATCACCACCATAATGCAATCTCAGTCAGAACTATTCGACAAATGGCATGTTCAAGAAAATGTCTAAAGTGCCATTCAGTGATCTGATTCTTCGATGAAATAATAGGTATCATAAAAAACTTGGAACTCAGTCTTTATTAGCATGCAAAGGTCCTTACATCTTTAGCTGTGCTACCTCTTCCTAAAAAAGGGAGGGGTCAATTTTCTTACGTTACCCATTGAGCTGGAAAATACAATACACAAGCTATGGCAATATAATCTGATAGCTTATTATAAAGGTGCAGTCTTCTATAGGTTCCTTAATAGTTGCTAACTTCTGTGACCCCAAATTAAGATATCATCAGTCCTTCAAGTACATTCATCCACACAATCAAAAGTATGGCTTCTCCTTTATCACATTATCATTACTTATAGTGGGTGGAACTTATAAGACAGTACTAGACTCCTGGCACAAAACAAGCTAGTTAGTACATCAAACTTCATAAAATAACCAGAAGACTTAACTTCTTTCACTGTGAGCTCAGTTTAGTAGGTATCTTGCGAACCCATCACCTTTTTTAATTTCTCCAAATCTTTTGGGTTTCTAATACCAAGATGGGAATGGACCCCATTCCCAAGTCAAAGTACAATTAAAGTTCATGAAATTAGTATTGTTTCAGTCTTTGATGTCAGCTAGACGTGCTCTTTGCAGTGCCCACAATTTGCCCAGTAATGACTCCTTCTGCAATTCATACAGGGTTACATGTATTGGGAGCGTATCTAAATATGATCGTAGACTCTTTTTTATAAGACCCGTTGCTCCTAGTATTATTGGAACTGTCTGGGGTCTTTCTTCCACATTATTCTCATTTCTGCCTGCAAATCCTAATATTTTATGACTTTATGTCTGTCTGTACACAAGACACTTTAGTCACTGGCTGTGGCAATTTCAGTGAACAATGCTACTTTTGTCTTCTTTTCATGGACCACTATATCCAGTTGTCTAGCATCTATCTTTTGAACTGCTGGTAATGGATGATCCCATGTGATGGAAACTTCAGCATTTTTTATATTGCTTTGTGGCTCATGTTTCCAGTGCTTTTTAGCACTTCAATACCATAATGTTTGCACAATCCCCAGTGCAACAATCTTGCCACATTATTATGCCTGTCAGTATACAGTCCTTCTGCCATTAGTATGCCACAACCAGCAACAAAGTGTGCGACTGTTTCCAATTCGGTTTTACAAAACCTACATTTGTCTGTTTCTCCCACATGTTCAATGGACTTTGTAAACCAACATGTACTCTGCCCACCAGCTTGGTCTGCCAATATTAACCTTTTATCTCTTGGTTTGACTTCACCTCTCCTTTACCATTCCTGCGTTCATTCCTGATCGACATCTTTTTTTTCCAGAAGTTTACTATACTTGCATCTATATTTATACATTTTCCACATTTCTTGCCTTCTCATCTGGTCCTTTACTTTATATTCTTTCTTTTGTTTTTTGGCACATTTAGTTGCTGCCTGATTTTTATCTACTTCTGGTATGATTTTCATTCCTGCCTGATGCCGATATGCTTCTGCTAGATTAAGCAGAGAAGTCATCTTAGATTTATTCTCCTCATGTTTCGAAACTTCCACTACGTTTGGGTCTTGTGAGTCATGTTTCCTGTGTAGTTTCATTAGTAAACACAGTGACTCCTTTGCCTAGATGTGACAATTACATTTCATTGAACTGCCCTACATTCATGCATGATGTTACCTGGAAAAAGTTTGAAAAAATAGACCTAGTGACTACTAAACAAGGAAAACTCCACTGTATTTTGTAGGAATTAATACAGATATTACCTTCTTTCACCTTCTTCTGTTTGCTTCTGGATCAAACAGTCCTCTAAATACTAGCTGGCAATATTCTATGAAACTTCTGCTTAATAAAATACCTAGTTAGGTTTAGCTAAGGTCTCTGGCACAAACTGTTTGCATAATCATGAAACCGCTTCAGTAGAAAACATCGACTAGACTGCAGTAAGCACCACCTGTTTTTTTTTCTACAAATGCTGGTGGTTCAATAATTACTTCTGACACAGTACAGTTGTAAAACAATTGCTGGTATGTGAGTATATTTAAACTCACAAGAGGTTTCAGTGGTACTTGTCTGAAGAAGTGTATGTATCCTTGTACACGAAAACGTTAACAAGTAAAGGTTTTTGGATTTACCGTGTGGCTGTGTTCTGTTGGACTCACTTATTGTTTTCGCAGTGGTTTAAAACTTTTTGAAGTTTTGTGTGTGTTTTGATGGCTGAAAGCGGTGAACCTCAGCAGTCGCAGTCCATGTTTTCTCCAGATCCTGATACAAGTGGAACCTCTACCCGAGACGCTGATCCGATCGGGAATTTAACGGCTTTGATCTTGCAGTTAACGCAGTGGGTCGACGACCTGGCCAGGAAAGTTAACAGTCAATCTATTGAAACCTCGCAAGTGGTTAGACCAAAACCAGGCGTGAGTTTTTACCCAATACCAACGTTTGCATCAGTAGCAAACAGGAACAATCCTGGGTTTCAAAATACCCAAGTGAATGGCACCATTCCTTTAGCACAACAAGTGCGGCAAGCTACTCCAACTTCTAACACAAATCCAGTTCCGGTAATAAATGATAATGGGCAAGTACATTTTTCAAACTTAGTAATACCTGCATTACATGAGTTTATGAATACACCTAACAATTTCCTGGACGTTTTACATGGTGATGAGAACATCTATGATGGTCAACAGGAAATTACCGGTAACATTGTGTCTAATTTGAAACAGTTTGACATTTGTTTGTTAAAATATAAAAAAATTGCAGTTGGAGATTTTATATTTTAAAGAGTGTATTAATTTGAAAATCGTCCCTAAAGATCTCAGACAGTGGAAATATCCAACAGGTGTTATCAAACACTCTGATTTCCACAAACATCTTGTTCAATTCTTCGACCAACAAGGACTTAATTTATTAGGTCTATTAATTACAGAATATACTCAGCAAATGCAAGCACTCAAACAGCAACTAGATATCTTTGAAAATAGCATTAAAACAGACTGTAACTTTAACAGATATGAATTTGACTACGGTCGAATATATTCCAGCATTGATTCTCTTCTTACTAAAATTAGTGAGACAAAGAAGCGTAAGTTGATTAGGGATAAAGCAGCGTACGCTAATGATAAGGCGTACCCAGATCCACCTGGCAACAATGCTTCTTTAGATTCACATTCTGCAACGTTGAATGATGTAGACCGGACAGGTAATAACGTAGCACCAGAAGATGTTAATGGTTCCGAATTATTCAACCCTTCAGCTTCCCCCGTAGCTCTTTCATCTAACCAAGTTCGGAGGAGTGAGAGGGTCCAAAACCAACAAAATCGACATGAATATCATCCAGTAAATCAAAATGTTGATGGGCAAAATTGTAACCAGCAGGATTTTCAACGTGTGGGATCCAACACCAAACGGAAGAACGGCAATTGGCCCAAGAAGACACAGAACAAGAAGTCTTACAATCGGCGCAGAAGGTAGCACCAGCATCCGAAAAAGACTACCCGTATATCATTTATAGTGACAGTAATGACTTTTGTGTTTATAATTATACTTCCTTTGATGTTCCTCATAGTTTTGTTGTGTTGTTAGCAAAAGGTTTTAATTTTGTACCATCACAGAAACCAGATTTAGCTAAAACACTGTGTGACTTTAAACTCTATGTCCGTAAATTGAATTTACGAATGCTTCTTGGGGATAATAATAGCATATTTAATACGGAGCGTGTAGCAAGTACTTATAATCCACCTCTTGAGAACAACTTGATGTTATTTGAAAAAATAAGTGAAGTTCATTTGAGGGCATTAAATAATGAATTTTATAGGCATAGACATTTTGATTTAGAAAATCAAACTCTTATTGCGTCTGTAAAAACTAACAACATAAGAACGATGAAACCGGACAAAGGGGGTGGGGCTGTCCTTATGTATGAAGAAAAGTATGAGGCTATTATGAAGGAAATGCTGTCAACTGATAATTATAGATGTGTTTCAAGGAATGAGTTAAATCAATCTTATAAAAGAGTTAAAGATTTCTTGAGTGATTTATTTATTGAGGGCAGCATTAGTACAGAGTTATACCAATACCTTACCATGCCAGCACCAATGATTCCCGTTATTTTCGGGATTCCGAAGTTACATAAGGACATTAAGGCCCCCCCTTTTAGACCCATAATAGATGGGCGTCAATCAATCACTTATGCATGTGCTAAGTGGGTGGACAACAAACTAAAGGAAGTTCTTAAAAATGAATCCCAAATTTGCAAAGACTCCTGGTTTGTTCTAGACAGCCTTAATCACATTCCCTTTGATTCTAAGCTTAGTTTTTTAACGGCTGATGTCAAGGACCTTTATACAACCATCCCACAGGAGACAGGTATTAATTGGGTTAGAGACTACCTACTTAGTAAACATCTTCCAGGAGAAGACATAGACTTGGTTGTTGGATTATTAGAACTTGTTTTGAGTAATAATTTCTTTCTTTTTAAAAAAGAGCTGTACTTGCAAGTGACAGGAGTAGCAATGGGTTCCCCATGTGGTGGAACCTTTGCAAACTCCGTCATGGCTTATTGGGAGCATACATACTTATTTTTGCATCAATTATATAAAGATATGGTCATTTGGTACACAAGGTACCAAGACGATATTTTGATGATCGTGAAGGGAAGTGAAGAGGAGGCTATGAAATTGATTGAATTGATGAATTCTTTTGTTCCTTTCTTGAAATTTACTTTCAATTATAATGATGCATCTATTAATTTTTTAGATATTGAGATAAAAAAAGACATGGAAAAAGAGAGATTCACCACATGTATATATAGGAAACCTCATTATAGCAACTCCTTTTTACACTTCTCCAGCTCCCATCCCTTGTTTCAAAAGAGGGGGGTAGTTAAAGGCCAGGTTGTGCATGCCTCTCGAATGTGTTCAGAGGACAACAGCTTTAGAGATGAATGTCACCTTTTAGCTGGTATGTTTAAAAACAGAGGTTACCCTAGTAGACTGGTTAATCGAGTTATTAATGAAGTAGAATTGAAAAGGAAAAATGGTCAATTGGGCCCTATTTTTAGGGGTGTAAACGAAATGCTAGTAGTAGATACTGTAACTGGAATAACTTTAGGTGAAGATCTTACCCATACAGATGAGAGACAAGTTAATATTAATATTTATAGTAATGAAATTAAGGTTAACTATAACATCAGTTTTCTTACTCAATATAATGAATTGGCAGCAGATACTCGTCGTATCTTAAACAATAACTGGGAATTTCTAACACAGAGTTTGTATTTAAACAATAATTTAGGAAATAAACCAGTAGTAGTATATAGAAAAGCACCTTCATTAAAAACACTACTTGAATCCCCCCTTAGAACATATAGAGCAAATAAAGGCATGTTTAAATGTGGACGTTGTCCTTATTGCAAGTACATTAAAACAGGAACCACTTTTTCCATCAGAGGAGTGAAGTACTACATTAATCAAAGATGTGATTGTTTCACTCAAGGCGTAGTGTACCTTGCTACCTGTACACTATGCCCTGCTTTCTATTTTGGTAAAACCGAAAGACATTTGAAACAACGCATCTATGAGCATATGTATACAATCTCGAAAGGGGTTATAACGAATGCATTAGCAAAACATATTATTGAAAATAGCAATCATAGTTTCTTGTTTAATGTGGTTCAAAAAATAGATATTAACCCTAGGGGTGGACCATGGCATCTTAAATTGGAAGAAAGCGAGTTGTTATGGCAACTTAAAACAAATGCCTATGCCCACCCAGGGATTAATGGGACGTGTTCTATTAAATGCCTTTTGAAACAAAAAGCTCTTATTAGGTAATTGTATATTTATAATTTTTATACATACATTTGTATTATATTAATATATTTTAAAAAATTTTTTTTTTTTTTTTTTTTTTTATATTCCAAGCTTGCATAAATTTGATATAAAGCTATGAAAGTTTATTATTTTTTACTTAGTTTGTTGAATGCATTATGAATTTATTTATTATGAATTTAACATGAATTTATTATGCATTTATATATTATTATTAATTTACTATATATATACTTTTTGACATTTTGCAATATAGTAAAGAATGGTGTTTTTGATACATTAGTTTTTAACTAGGAATATACCTTTTCTAAGTGAGCACTTTATATTAAGCTGTGTTTTTTTAAAGAGGTTTGAATGAATGTATATGTTGATTGTTTAATTGATAAATTGCTTAGTAAATTGATTAAAATTAAACAATTTCTGGTATGTGAGTATATTTAAACTCACAAGAGGTTTCAGTGGTACTTGTCTGAAGAAGTGCATGTATCCTTGTACACGAAAATGTTAACAAGTAAAGGTTTTTGGATTTACCGTGTGGCTGTGTTCTGTTGGACTCACTTATTGTTTTCACAGTACAGTTGTAATTATGATAACAACATCCCAAAAATGACATGTCTTGTGCATCTTGATTCGTCATACTTTCCTTCCAGACTGTCAGTGAGCAATATGATTGAACAAAAGTCTTCCTTTTCTAGGGGATCATCTCATCACTAAAAAGCAGATTGTTATCCCACATGGGCAACATTGTTCTCAGCTGAGTTCAACAATAAAATGTATTATTCATAAGAAAATGACTTTGTTAATATTGCCGATTGTCTGTGGGTGCTTGTTAGTTCTGTTGTTTATTGTAAGTTTCATGTCTTCAGGCCTTTCCAAATAAATAAATCAGTACCCTGAGATGATATTCACATGTAGTAATGCACATGTAGTCATTCACTCA
>NC_056745.1:1516876652-1517089152 GCF_019279795.1 Protopterus annectens
CCAGCTGGTTCCATATTATTGGTGAGTACATCAGATCCCAAGGTTAATGTTTTTCCTTTCTTGTCATTACTGGGGCTCATGCTGGTAGCACTGCAATGCCATACTGTACTGTTCTTTGGTCTCTATAAACTGGCTGTACTGGTTTCACTTCAGTATGGTGTTATGATTTTTCAGAGAGAGCAGGAAACTTAGTGGGCATAGTCAATGGTCTCTAGGATGGACTGGCACTATTAGTAGATTTTACAAATGGACCTATAAAGTCCGTGGCTATCCACCTGACTAGAACTTCAATAATATGCATTACGTCTGTGTCAGTACTCTTCTGAATCAACTATGAAAGTTTGGTTTCTGACAGGCCACCTATTGTGACCTTACAGGGGGAAGAAGGGGCTCTATTATATTTTCTTTCTTCTGTTAGTGAGATTTTATGCTCACCTTAGTAATATGTGTTATCACTAACCTTGACACAAAGGTTCTTTCACTCTGAAAAGGAAGGGAGGTCACGTATTGACATAGGCAAGGCTCACAACCCCTGAAAAGTATTCAAGAACTTGAAGTGGCTTTGCCCTGCCTGGATAACACTGACATCATCAAGAAATGGGAAAAACTATGGGATGGTATTTATACTACTGCAGCATCTATCTTTGGGAAGAAGACAGTCAAGTGTGCTGATTGGTTTGAAGCCCACACTGAAGTGCTGACACCTCTGATTGAGAAGACAAAGAGACAGGCACTGGCTGCATACAGGTCCTTGCCCAATGAGGAAAACTTGTAGGCACTTTGGTGTACTCATAGTCAAGTGCAGAAGGTAGCTCAGTGTTGTGCAAATGATTACTCGCTCCAACTTTGCTTCAAGATTCGACAGGCTGTGCATATTGGCAACATGTGAGGAATGTACGATGGGATCAAGCACGCTATCGACCCATCACAAAGGAAGATCACCACACTTAAGTTGGCCACAGGTGATGTCTTGAAGCATAGAACCAAGCAGATGGAATGCTTGGTGGACCACACCTCACAGCTGTATGCCAGAGAGACCATAGTTATGGAGACAGCTCTGAACACCATTAAGCCTCTGCTAGCTATAAATGAACTCAATGCTGACCCCACCTTGGAGGAACTGAACAATGCACTAAAAGCACTCTTTTCAGGAAGAGCCTCCAGGAAAGATTGTATTCTTTCAGATATCCTTAAATGTGTCAGCAATACCCTAATCTCAGAGCTGCAAGCAATACTTTGTCAATGCTGGACAGAAGGTAGCGTACCACAAAATATGAGGGATGCTAATATAGCTACTATCTATAAGAATAAGTGTGGCAAAAGTGATTGTAACAACTATCATGGCATCTCCCTTCTCTATACCATGGGGAAGCTGTAGGCATTTGCTGCCCTGAAGATGCTCCGTGTTCTTGCAGAGAGTTTACACTGACTCTCAGTGAGGGTCAGTGCTGGATGGTCTAATATAGACATGGTTTTCTCTGTTAGGCAACTACAAGAAAAGTGCAGGGAGCAGAACAAACTTCTGTATATTGCCTTCATTGATCTGACCAAGGCATTTGGCTTCATCAGTAGGAAAGGTCTGTTTGCAATTCTGGCAAAGATCAGCTGTCCTCCAGTACTGCTTAGCATTATTAGGGCCTTCTGTGAAGACATGAAGTGGACCATCATGCACAATGTTACCACATCCAAACCATTCAAGAGTCTCAGTGGAGTAAAGCAGGCTTGTTTACTGGCATCAACATTGTTTGGCATCTTCTTTCAGTTCTGTTTAAATCTGCTTTTGGACCTGCTACAGAGGGTATATTTCTCCAAACCAAAATGAATGGCAACCTCTTCAAACTGTTAAGACTTAGATCGAAGACCAGGGTGCTTAGGAAGTACATAAGAGAGTTTCTGTTTACAGATGTTGCATCTATTGCAGCTCACACTCAGCAAGAACTTCAGTCACTTATATATGGAATTTGGCCTCACTGTCAGTTTAAAGAAGGCCCATGTGATGGGCTAAAATGTGGGCAATGAGCCATCAATCATGGTGAGTGACTATGAGCTGGAGGTTGTCCATGAGTTTGTGTACCTAGGCTCTACAATCTCCAACAACTTGTAAGTTAATAGTGAGATCAACAAGTGCATTGGAAAAGCTGCTGCAATGTTTTCCAGGCTGACAAAGAGAGTGTTAGCTAATAATAAGCTCACTTTTCACACCAAGGTGTAGGTTCACACAGCTGTGTTTTGAGCACATTACATTAGCGGACCAGAGTTCCGCTGTGGCGACCCCTAACTGGGAAAAGCCGAAAGACACAAACAAGCAAACTGTATGCAAGTGAAACATGGACTCTGCACTCAAAACAGCAGCAGCAGCTCAATGTATTCCACACATGCTGCCTAAGGCACATATTTGATATCTCATGGCAAGACAATTCCCCTACAGCACAGTGCTTGAAAGGGCAGACAAGACCTCCATGTTCACCCTCCTGAAACAGAGATGTATGCACTGGCTGGGTCATGTCTCATGCATGACGAATGGCTGAATAGAGAAAGACCTCCTTTTGGAGAGCTGGAGCCTGGAAAGCGGCTGAAAGGGTCACCCAAATTGCACTAGAAGGACATATACAAGTGTGACCTCCACACAAGCATCACCAAATTCGATCTTCTGTCCAACTTAACCTTAGTCTTCTCCTAATCTTAGCCTGCATGCACTCAAAAACAGACACTACTAAGGATTTCGATTATGTGTCTGATGTAATAAAACACATCCATATGTCTGATTTAATAAAACACATCCATACGTATGTGTTTGTGTGTATCTATATCTATATATATCTATATATGGTTCCCCTTCACAATCTTGAATTACTGAATGCTCAAAATTCAGTAACTCAAGACTGTAAAGTCGAACCAACAAAAATCCCAAAACCCACAAGCACGAAAACAAAAAACCCCGAACACACAGAACACATACACCACACAACACGCACACCATACAAACCACATAACATAAACTACAAGCCCTACACTACCTGCCCCCCCACATCCCCTACTTATATATTCTAACTCCGAGATTGCACTAATACGGAAAATAAAAAACACCACACAGACATTTTACACTGCCTCACACACACACACAAATACAGACACATCCAACACTCACACTCATACTCCCACCTCCCTACCCTAACCCATACACACAACTTACAAAACACACACATACACTTACTTACCTTCACTTCCGTAAAACATCCCGACTCACACACTTCCCATCCCGTAGCTGACATGCATAAGTGCAAATATGAGATATTTGAATTTGCGCTTATGCAGATTCGCACTTATGGGTTTTCGACTTTACAGTCTCGAGTTACTGAATTTTGAGCATTCAGTAATTTCGGATTTTGAAGGGGAACCCTATATATATATGTGTGTGTGTGTGTATATATAGCTTTCTCTCTCTCTCTCTCTGTCTAGATATATATATAAATATATCGAGACAAATTTATCAAAGATGCAGAACAGCAAAACTCCACATCGTCGAACTTCACTTCTTTGAACACACCCCAGGACAAAAACATAAAAGTACACAAACTCCACCTACAACATACTCACCCCCCCCCCAAAACACCAGAAACCTAACTTATCCCATCCTACTGTTTGCAGGGAGGAGGTGGTCCCCCTGCAACCCCCATACCCCCTGCAAATAAAATATACCATCTCTGAGATCGCACTACATTGTAGACAAGGGCGTACACTCACACCACACCTACATCTACCAGAGAGCTGCCCAGTGACCTGTGCATGTACATCATCTCTGTAATGTTCACTACTGTTGCTACAGAGAATCAGGAAATTCATTTCGATGATATGGGGTTTGACGATGTAGAGTTTCTCTCTTCTGTAATTTCGATGGATTCGTCCCGATGAAATGTAAGTTGACGATCTGGGGATTTGATTTTATGAAGTAAACCCATATATATATATATATATATATATATATATATATATATATATATACACATACATCTAAATATATGGGTTTATTTGTTCTGAATAAATGGGCACAACATCATCATCTATCTAGGTAACACCAGATGGCCGACAAAAACAGGTGGTTGACATGTAAACAGATGGACAATTCTTGGAGAGAAGAATATTCCCTTTCCCTGAGGTCATGAAGAGTTGCAATCTTAGAGTTAGTATATATAATTAAGAAGGGTTGTGGGGTGCAACCCTCACATGGGGAGGTGCAGAGAACTTGCCAGCTGGAAAAACAATTGTTGTCAGTTTAACCTGCTCTGAAAATAAAACAAGCACACTCAGTAGGGTAAAGTGCCTCTATGATATAAAAGCCTTCAAATTCAAAAGAAAATCTAGAGGCAACACCATCCAAAGCAAAGGAGACCTTTATTAAAATAACTCATAAAAATATAGAATGTAGTAAGCATTTTCACATTACTGTGAATGCTTCTTCAGACTTATTAAGTCTGAAGAAGCGTTCACAGTAATGCGAAAGCACTTACTATGTCATATATTTTTATGTGTTATTTTAATAAAGGTCTGTTTCGCTTTGGATGGTGTTGCCTCTGGATTTTCTTTTCAATTTTAACCTGCTCTGAGATAATCTAAAGAGCATTTGCATAATGTGTTGGCATTGTGTGCTTTGACATTAGTACGTCAATATTCTGGACATCAACATTGTGCCCGTTCCATGAGAAATAATAGCTCCGTATATGTAGACAGACAGATGGATAGATAGATGGATAGATAGATAGATAGATAGATAGATAGATAGATAGATAGATAGATAGATAGATAGATAGATATAGATAGATAGATAGATAGATAGATAGATAGATAGATAGATAGATAGATAGATAGATAGATAGATAGATAGATAGATAGATAGATAGACAGACATATAGATAGATAGATAGATAGATAGATAGATAGATAGATAGATAGATAGATAGATACACAGATACACAGATAGATACACACACATGCACACACTCGTATACATGGTATATATGTATTTATATGTGTGTGTGTGCGAATACATATATAAATATATATATATATATATATATATATATATATATATATATATATATATATATATATATATATATATATATATATACACATATCTCAGAGGAATATATACAGGTGAATACCATTGTTTAAGAGAAAAAGAGATAGGCAAGAATAAAAAGACACCATTTTAAGCAGATACATATGAATGTAATATTTCATAAAAGGAATAACAGCTTTGCTGAAAAGGTGGTAAGATTATAAACAGCAATGAAATTGAAAAATGCAGGAAATAAGTGTGAGGCAATTCTTGTGAAAGGGTAGGTGGGAAGAAAAGAGCTGTTAGCTAATAAGTACAGCAATTAGCAAATGAAATGGTCCATGCCTTCTTTAGCTGCTTAAAAAGTGGTGTTGTGTTTCATTTTAAGCAGAAACCAAATGTCCATGTAGACTGAGAATTTGACAAAAGTCTTGATTATGTCCTTTGACAAAAGCATATAAAGCAGTGTGCACAAATATTAGATCAGGCTAACCCCTCCCCCCCATTATTTTTCATTCAGCAGTTGGCCATTAGTGATTTTCTGCTTTTTCAAAAGATACACCAGTGACCTATCTTAAGAGGAAGGATGAATTCTCTCTTTATTTTCAGTTTTGCTAAGGAACAAGTATTTAGTAAAACCGACAAGTTCTACTGAAAACCCACCCCCATTCTTCATTCATTCGCAAGTGCTTTGTAACCTATCAGTGTAATGCTGTGACCCTTCATCTTTCAGTTGTCATGCCAATGAATACAAAGGGAAAAGCATTTCAGTTTTTTTTCCTTAAAAAGTTTCACATAATTCCAAAGACAAATGATAGAAAAATAATGTTTGTATTGTCAGATTCAGGCAGTTGCATCAGAAGCTTCTAAAGCATATCTCAGACCTTCTCAAAAGCAGCACAATTTTATTACCATAAGGTGGCCCTAAAGAACCATTTAGGCTGTGGGAGGGTTACAGAAATTTCACCAAAGAGGCTAAACGTGCATTTCTTCATACTGCATTTTCAGCAGTCCCGGTGTTCCCAAATAATAAAACTGAAATAACTTTTCAAAAAACACATTTGGTATGCCGTTCATTCTAAATATCAATAAACAGTGACCTAACCAAAGCTTGACATCTGTTTTACTTGTTTCTAAGTAAAGGCTGAACCAAAACATTGCACTTCCTGCTACAACTGTTCTGGAACAGCCATAAAAAAAAACTATAGGAAATGGCATGTATTCAGGGGATATAAATGCACAGCATAGGAACTCTTGTGACTAGGACAGCTGTTGCAAAAAACTTTTGACCTCTTGACAAAGAGACAAAAGCAAAAATCCAAATGACAAGAAATAAGGGCTTAAAGAGTTATGTTTTTAGGATTCAAGAAAACAAAATCTTTCTTCTATATGGAATGTTTTGTAACAAGATTCTTCATATCATCAAAAATCCATGCTGGAATGGCAAGACATTTTGAGAAATGCTACAAGCTGTCTTATCTGGAATTGTTTATTAAAGTTCTATAGCATTAGCCCCATCCGTTTAGATTTACTTAGATTATTTATGCTAATTCTGTGAGATAAACAAGTTTCCAGAATCTTGATAAACAAGTTTATATGAACTTTGAGTTAGTTAATGAAGGCATTGCAAATGGTGTTGTTAAGTATATACAAGAGTCTAGAGTAGGACCATCCAAAGTTTTTTTTTTTAAGAAGGGGTCACATATTACATTTGCTAAGGTCTGGGAGGCCACATTATCCACTGTCTACTGATTAGTCATCTGATAACAGACACAGAGAAGGAAATGTCAGTGATTTATGGAACAGGATATAATAGTGCCTTCTTCTTCTTCTTTTGGTTTTTCCCGATTAGGGGTCGCCACAGCGGATCACCTGTCCGCTCATGATTGGCAGTGGAGTTTTACGATGTTGAGTTGCCAGCCCGGCGCCCCAACCTTCCACAGAAGGCACACACACACATGCACTCATGCCTAGGGCCAATAAAAGGGCACATTATGAATGTACTAAATGTCATCCCTTTCATTGGACTATGATAAGCAGGGTCGCTCCAATTTACAAGTGTTTAGCTGAAATTCATCACATTCAAAATGCCATTTCATTCCCTTCTTACCTTGACTATGTTACTCTGTACTATTGTCTGTTTTAAACACTACTGACCAACAACACTGCTGACCAGCTGTCTGTCCTCTGTCCTAGTGCTTTATTACACAACACCAATCACCCCCTTCCCATCTCCCTACCAGCACTGTGTTATCCATGTTGAGCACCTTTTCTTGTATGCATTTTACAATTAAATTCTTTCTCTGCCAAATTCCATTATTTTAAGTTACTGTACTTCCATTTGCAGTAGCTTCATCCCCGAGATGCATTTTTATGATTTTGTGAAACTTATAGAGACAGGGAAGGGAAGTGAGTTCATGGGGAAATGCACTCTAGATTCAGAATTGTAATATGAAAGACATCTTGACTGTGCTCTGGGGTACTTGCAGAGGAATGCAGGGGTTTCACTTCATGTCAAGAGCTCAGACTTCTCCAGATGTATTGTGTTGATTCTCAGCAGTGGTCTACAATGGTAGAACATTAGCACTTTACATAATAAAATGTTAATGAGTATGCTTCTTCCGTAAAAAATATGGAAACATCTCCATTCATATTTATTTATTTATTTATTTATTCCAGTTGGTGACCGGGGAGGTCCACTGGGCTCAAGAGCCCGTTTTCAGTGGAGGCCCAGGGAGAAAAGCTCCACAGTACAATGTTACATCACATAATGAAAATACAAGTAAAAAAATACATAAACTTAAAATACAAAGAAAAAAAATTTTTGTTTTACATTCAAAAATAGGCGGAAATTCCACAGACAGCTGGTAAAAGCATTCAATACTAAAGTGATCCATAGTTAAGTAACTAGGATGTTTAATGAGAATTGTCCTGGAGGAAGAGAGGCATAAAGCATAAGGTTGGATGCAAATATATTAGTTACATTAACAATGTAGGATTAAGGGGAAAATTAGCAAGGTATGAAGTTTAGCCAGGAGAGTAGGAAGATGAGAGCTTGGGTGGTAAAGAATAAAGAGTGCAGTAACATTTTCTTTGAGTTTGCAGGTAGCAATGGAGTTGTGTTTTGAAGGAGTGTAGGTTGTCAGCAGTGTAGTGCTGTTCTTTAAGACAGGTACCAGTCAAAAATTGATAAATTTAGTTTTGGATCATGTCGAACATGCTTAAGCACTTTTTAGATGGCCCACAGGTACTGGCAGCACATACACAAGGGGAAATGTAATCCTCCTTTCGGACAGGGATTCTCTGGCTTCCATTGAGACAAGGCCATCTATTTGATTGCAAGATGCCAAGCTAACAACAACCTTGGAAAACATTTTGTTACTTTACAAGGAGTAAGCTATATCCTAAACACTTTGATAAGTTCTGTCTACACCTTTTGGGTATTACAGTCCAGTTTTATTGTCACTTTTAGCTAACGTTTTGTGAGTGTTTAGCAGCAACATTTCAGGTTTAGACAAATTCATATTCAGACCTAGACTGTCCAGCCTAAGGAACAAAATAAGTAAAAGAAAGTGAATAAAGACACCTCAGTTTTGCAACAGTCTTTGTGAAATGCCTAAAAGAATATATGACTGGCACAACAAATGCAGTGTTTTAGTTACTGATGATGACACAAAAAGCCTGTATGAATAATGACAAACACTGAGGCTCCAGGACATCTCTTTTTTGACTACCTGTAAAGAACGTGCTGATGGTTATGGCATCCCTGAAAGCAGTGAGATCTAAATATAAAGGACTCTGGGAAGCTCTCCATTGTCTATCACTCTTAGCACAGAGTTAGCCAGTGAGAGAAGGGCAGTAAAAACACTAATGAAGATATGTTGTCTATCACACAACCGGCTATAGTAGTTAAGATATTCTTTAATTTAAGTGGGAATTATGTTCTCTAAGATTTTTGACAGGGGAGAGCAGCAAAACTAAGCTAAAGGATACACCTTTTTTTGGTAGTCTGTACCTTGTTAAAGGTACGAGGTACAGCACTTGCCACCTTTTTTGGCAGTCTATACCTTGTTAAAGGTACGAGGTACAGCACTTGCCATTTTCTACAGCTGTGGAAATCTACCTATAGAAAGCAAGACGATACTGTATTGTAAGGGGAAACGGCAGGAAGCTGTCATAGGCTTAGAGTTTGTTGCTCAGATTATCCAAGCATGCATCACAGCTGTTCACTCATAATAGAGGGAGTCTGAAACTGCTCACTTTACTTTTGCATGAGAAACACCAAAGTGAGGTTGTATTACTTGTATGTGTCTTCACACCACCTCTCACTGATTGTTTTTTCTCTAAGGTGGAGTGACCTCAGAGTGAGAAATTACATTTGGATGCTGGAAGTGTAAAAATGATTTTAGAAAGATGTTTTGTTTGTTTATATAACTTATGAGATCATCAAGCACCATTTAGAAACATTTCTGAATAGTCAAACTCATAAAATATGAGGAAGTATCAAAAAGTGTTTGTGTTGTGAGTTCGGGTTTCTCATGGAGACACAATGGAACCAGTGTCAGATGCCTATATGACTTTATGGTAAAAACATCTGCTGCAGTTTGGTCAGATGTAATAATTCCCAAAGATATTTTTCTTAGGCAAAAGCATCTGCTGAAGTGAAAGTTTAATGAATATCCAAACAGGGTCGGCTCCGTTTTCATACAGGGATGAAGCCCTCATGGCAGGCTAAGTGACAGGAGTTTGATTAGTGGCTATAATATATGTTGCTGCTGATAGGGGTTAGAGAAGGCTCGATGGTAGATCTGCCCACTCATCTTTCCAAGTGGAAGGATTTGGGGAGTATATTACTGCACCTCTAGCTCTGTTGAAGGAGCCACAGAAAAGAAGGAAAGCCAGCTGAGTTGTGGAGGGATTAAAGGTTTTCCTGCCCCTGAGGTCATGGCAGGGCTGCTCCCAATAACTAAAGCTCAGTGCAATAACCTAACCTCAAAAGATATCAGCATGTAGAGGCATTAGGGTCATTCACTCAAGCAGTCAAAGCTGCAGTGAGCAACAGCAGAGGCTTTCTGGGTCTGTTCCACACTCATGCAGCTCATATACCAGTTAGACTGGGGAGTAGCATCCCATAGCCTGCTGATGAATATAAATACCAGGCCACTCGGCTGAGTGAAGGGGGGCATAAGGGAGAAGCCTCACTCCCACAATAAATACCTTTCACATAACCCACAGCAAAAAAAATATCCAGACATGCTTTCTTCTATTGCCATAAAGCAGCTCAGCTGTTGAATAAAGAAACTGATAAGGTGTCCTACAAATGTTCTAAGATCATCCATCACTGGTTTATGGAAAGTATGTACTTCTTGCTGTTTGCTCATTCCTACCAAGTTGTGCATTTCTTTAATAAGTGTTGTCGGTTTCCTCATAAAGTAGGCTTCCTTTTTAATGATGATAGCGTTTGTTTTGTTGACATTTTTGCACAAATCCTTACAACATCAGTGGTAAAAATCTTCCAACCTGCTGCTTCATTTCTGCTTCTCCCACGTGAGCGCTCAAGAAATGTTTGCCAAATCCCAGGTGACACCCAAGGATGAGAAACTCATTTTACCCTTATTGAAATTAACAAGTTGAAACTTGATGTAAAAAAATATGGAGTGCTTTTTTTATTTTATTTATTTTTTTTTGTGGCAGTTGACTTTCTGTATTGTTGAACTGTTGTTTTGTAGAACTACAGTTCTGCATTGCACTCATTGATGATTTAGTCTGAATCATTGTAACAAAGTCCAAAGCCATATTAAAACCCTTTTACTTTCTGACTGGAGATCAATCTGTAGGTATGTGAATATCCAAGAGATGGCCTTGCTGTAGTGGCCATGCCTTCATAGAGCAGTGTACTTGATTAATGCAACCTTTGGTTTATGTGCCCTGGCAGATAAAACTATAGCCGTGATTGAGTGGTTAATGAAATCTGAGCTATCTGTTCTGGTAGATTGATATCTTACTCATTTGTTGGTATTATTCCTACCAAGAATGGTATTATTTTGTGAGCCTGCGTATGCTGTAGTAAATTAATTTAGCCACGTCACAGAATGGCTGGTCTGCAAGGGTGGTTACGGGATTTTGATGCAGGATAGTTTAGTACTTAAGTTAGATCTCACACAAGAAAGGCACTACTGTAACAGAAGAACAAATTAAGTTACTTGAGAGACAAATTACATTAAAAGTCATCCAAGAACAAATTAATACACTCAAACAAAACAAAGCACCCCGTAATGACGGCATTATTCCTGAAATCTACAAAATTCTTCTGGATAAAGCATTAACTTTGTTACTTTCAGTTTTCAATACTATACAAAATAAAATTACCATCGCTCCGTCATGGAAATATACATTAATTTCTCCCATTCTAAAACCTGAAAAAGACCCTACAAAATGTAATTTATATAGACCTATATTGTTATTAAACACGGACTATAAAATGTTTATGTCTATATATGCAAAGAGGCTTAAAAATTTTCTTCCCAACTTAGTAGATGAAGACCAAACAGGTTTCATAATAAATAGAACAACTTATGATAACATTAAAAGAATGTTGCGTCTTTCGGCTTCTCCCGGTTAGGGGTCGCCACAGCGGAACTCCAGTCCGCTAATGATTGGCAGTAGATTTTTATGTGCCGAGTTGCCAGCCCTGACGCACAACATTCAACGAAGGTACGCCCATTCATGCATGTCTCCACACAGAAGACGCTCTAGCTGAGAATCGAACAGGACGTCTTATTGTGAGTCAACTAAAAACTTAAGAAATAACCTAACTAAAGTTAATTTAGATATAAATTGTGCTTTTGACACAGTTAATTGGGATTACCTTTTTATTCTTTTACAGGAACTCAATTTTTCTAATTATTTTATAAATCTTATTACCCAGTTATATATAGGCTCTCAAGCTTATGTCAAAATTAGTTCTAATATTTCTCAGTTTATTCCTATTACTAAAGGGACTAAACAAGGTTGTCCATTATCCCCTCTTTTATTTACTTTAGTTATGGAGCCTTGGACAAATTTAATTAGTGATAATAGCAATATTAAAGGTTTTGATTTAAGTCTAAATAAAACTTCAAAGATTCAAATGTTTGCACGTGACATTCTGATTACTTTGGGAGGTAAGAATCCAACAATTCACGAATTATTTAATGATATAGAATATTTTCAAAAAAACTTAGGTCTTAAATTTAATCACAATAAAACACAAATCTTGTTATCTGGTTCAAAAAAAATAATATTCCAAATGAATTTGAAAAATATATACCACAGTCCCAACAAATAAAATATTTAGGAATAATTATTGCTAAGAATATAAAATAAATACTAAAACTGAACTTCGATAAAAGCTTAACAGAAATATATAACCTAATACATAAATGGTCTAAAATAAAATTCTCAATAGAAGAGAAATTATCAGTTATTAAGATGATACTTCTACCAAAAATCTTATACATAGTTCAATCTATTTCTATTTCTCCACCCATACAATAATTAAAAAGTTTAACACTATGATCAAAAAATTTCTTTGGTACCCAATTAAACCCAGGATCTCTTTAACATATCACGTGTACACAGTTGGGATAATGGAGGTATTAGGTTCATAGGTTCATAGGTTCATACTAGGCTATCTGCCCTAGGGCATTTATAAGCCTAGCCACAGTGTGTTTGGCATTCGCCACCCATTTTAAATTAATTTTGCTATGCCCTTTTTCGAGGTTAGTATACTGTGCCTCTGTCTAACAGTGACAGAGAAGTGATTCCCGGGGTAAACCTATGATCTCCCATCCACTCATCAAGATTCCTCTTGAAGAGAGTCAATGAGGGACTCTGCCTAACCTGGACTGGGATTTTATTCCAGAGTGAAGGGCGCCTCTGGGTTATGAATCTGTCCCTCCAGCATGTCCTATTTATTTCAGTGCTGAGGTTCAAGTCTCTCAAGCACGTAGCTCGATGGGATTTGGATTTTCTGAGGTACAGCATGTCCATTACATGGACATGGCTTTATACGTCAGGCACAGATCGCCTCTGAGCAGGCGGTATGCCACTGAGTAGAGCTGGAGTTTCTTTAACCGGGCAGCATATGGCATCTGTTTGAGTCCTTTGATCCTCTTGGTGAGGTACTTTTGGGGTCTTTCCAGTTGCTGCAGGTGTCTGGTAAGGTACATCCCAAAAGGGGCATTGTACTCAATTATGGGCCTGATGAGGGATGAGTAAAGAGGCACGATGACCTCCCCTGATCTAGATGTGAATCCCTTCATGATTAGGTGGGCTATATAAAATGTTTTTCTAACCACTTTGACCACGTGGTTGTCAAATGAGAGATTGCTATCAACTTGGGTCCCCAGGTCCCTAATTAGTTCTTCTGTACTTAATAGATTACCACCTATGTGGTAATTTGTGGGCACTTTGTTTTTGCCAAAGGGGATAACTATACACTTTTGGATTTAGCTTGAGGCCATGGCTCTGGCACCAGTTGTCTGTTTCTATGAGGCCCTTTTGGAGGATGCTTGTGTCGGCTGGAGAGTCGATTATGGCGCCCAGTTTGCAGTCATCTGTCATTTGCATTACCAGATGTAGAAATATATTCAATTTCCTCAGTTATTAAAACAATTTCATATATTTGATATAGTAAATATTCAGCAAAATGGAAAGACTTTATTCTATCTTCATCACAAAATTTAAATAACAATAATGACCTCTTTAAGATAAATCTAGTAAATAACACTTTCATTTGGAAACTAAAGGAATATTTTTCTATTTGTCCTACTCAAAATTGTATATCAACTTATATTAATATAATTTTAAAATCCTTTAAAAATGTCATTCTTAGATTTCAGTCTTATGAAAGTTGGTTATTCCTTATTTTGCCCATAGCATACACACAGGGGGTTATGCTCACCACTAATTTTCATAAAATGTCAATGTTTGAACAAAAACATCTGATTTACTGGTATCAAATGTTGAAAAACAATGAATTACAACCCATTAATACTTTATTGAAAGAGAATTACCTTGATTCAATACTATGTCTTGACTTACAAAAAGCTAGAAATTATATACAAAATAAACTTGATTTAATACCTTCTTCAGTTAAAAATTTAATTGCCAAAATCATTCAGTACTTGATTGCTCTTGCTCAACAGAACAACTTAACTAAAATTAGTCTGTCAAGTATATATAAAACTGCTAATTCAGACCTAGATATATTCCTAGATAATTATTGGAAATATTTCTCTGACATTAATAATTGTAACCCTTCAGATAATGATAAATCAAATTTTCTTCAGTCTGCTGGCAAAACTACTTCATCTCTTAAATGGATAATGTTTACTTTAAGATTCTTAACTAGATCATTCTTTACTCCATATAACATAAATAAGATGTTTAAAGAAAATATACTTTGTTGGAGTGGTATGAAGGTACAGAATGCTGATTGGGCACATATTGTCTATGACTGTTTACACATGAAAAAAATTTGGGAAGAATTTCTTACAAGCAATATTCACTGATAACTTTCTACTTACTAAATTGTTAGTTTTATTTAACTCTCCCATTCCATCCTGTGTAAAATCAAATAAATACTCACTTCTTTGGTCTGTGCTGTCCATAGCCAGGAAAGAAATCACGAGAAATTGGAAATCATCACAAATTCCCTTTTTCGAAAACTTTAAAATCTTCTCTTGGAGGTATTCAAATTAGAATTAATGACAATTAAGTCTAGATCTTCTAGGAATGCAGCAATGTATAATCATTGGATGAATATAATTGATCTATTAAAAAATCTATAAACTGAAGGCATTAATCAGCTTTTATTCAGTTGTTTTAACTTGAATTATTTGTTTATAGCATAGTGAACATCTTTGCACATAGTTCATTGTCTTTTTTATCTTTTATATTAGTATTTTGTTTTTACCTATTTTATCATAAAATATGTTCAGTTCTATGTTAATAATTGTATGTTTCAGTAATGACTTTAATAAAATTTACTTAAAAAAAGAAAGGCACAACTGGATTTCACAAATAGCATAACTGATGCAATTAAATCATTGGTTGACTTAACTCAGTTTTAATAATGTGAAGCAAATGCAAGTTTCATTAGTGGCCCAACATTATCAATGTGTGCATGCTGGCGCTTGTACTCATTTTCTTCTTAATCTGAATAACATGGCCTAAGAACAAATGTAAATACAGTTTTATTTCAGTCTCACCAACTACCTTTAGTCATATGTCCTTTTGACACTTCTGTCACATTTATTAACTCATTCCCTGCCAAATACTTTACTAATAAAGGAAGAAAAAGATGAATGATACCTGAACTTGAAAGACTGAGGTTTGAGAAAGCATTTTCATGTGGGAATTGAAATACTGGTTAGGGTAGAATTAATCTAAAACCGTTGTTGTTTATTAATTTCAGGGGAAAATTAATTTCATCTCCCAAATGTATTAGTTCAGTTGCTAAAAGACATAAGAACATTTATAATTCAGATGGAAACAGAGAATGAATTTCTATGATACCAACCAGTTTTATATAATCCTAATAACACTCCATCATTGATCACGTTAAGTCTTCTACTCTTTGGTTTGCAAAACTTAAGCTCTGCACTCTTTAGTTATTGGCAAAAGACTAGCTTCTACTCCAGAATTAATAAATGGTTGTAATCTACCAAGAAATTAAATCTTATCATTTTCCTTAGATCATATAGCTATCACTATAATTCTAGCTAATGGGATAGCTAGGTAATTCTTCATTCTCCACAACCTGTTGCATCTTGCCACTTAACAGATGTCCTGTCTATTCAATTGTACAGAGGTAAACATTTAATATTTTTAAATAGTCAATTATTCCATTACATGGAATACTGTCAAAGGCCTTAGTGAGGTCATTATTAGCAGAAGGAACTCTTTGCTCTTTATTAAGTGCTGCTGTTGCCTCTTGAAAACATGCCAAAGGGTTCAAAGGCAAAAGCTGTCATTAAAAAAAGAACTGCACTGTGTCATATCTAACAAAAGTAGCCCCCCCCCATGTCATTCTTGCTAAGCTCTATTTTGACTGCTTGCATCTTTGTTTGGGTCTGATGCGACCCCCCCCCCCATTGTGAAGTGGTATCACCGTAGCTTGATGTCATATGTCAAGGACATGTCTACAAGCCAACATTTTGCTTAATGTGATTGACAGGTCATTAATTAGGTGTCTCTTCATTTAGTGTAGGAATGCACCAATGTGCTATAATTAATTTTACTTGTGTCAGCAGTTATCATGCCCATGATTATATAAGGACCCCTCCCCCGAGTATATTGACATCTGACATATTTCTTTGTTTGTTGTGAAGTCTGCACACAAGTTTTCTGCAAGCAAATTCAGCATATTCTGAGCTAGATGACCATTTCATTGTTTATTGATGGGCTATATGTGACTGTGAACAGCTATAACAGTACTATTAGTTTTCCCGGGAGATCCAATTGTAACACCAAAATGGTGGTTTATCTTGCCTCATGTATATCATGCCAAGCTTTTTATATAGGAAAAACCATAAGAAGGTTAAAGGACCACATTGGGGAACATGCTACTGATGTTAAAAACAAAAAAGTCTGCAAATGCTTTATTTAGACACTCTACTGAGTGTATACATTTTGAAAGGTTTTTATTTTTTATCATTGATACGGTTCATGCTAACAAAAGAGGGGTGACAGTGACAGTATACTTGGACATAAGGAGACAATATAGCAGTTGAGGTTGGATACCACTAACACACCTGGTATAAATTATTACTTTTCCATTATTTGTATCCTGGAAATTAGAGCAGGAAGAGTTTAGAACAATATGGTTTATTCAGTATGTTTAGTTTGGTATTCATACTTATTTATTTACTTACATATTACTTTTTATCCAAGTAAATATGTATTACAAGTAGATATATACAAATATACAATTTACATACATATTTGCATATACACAATTTTTAAATAAAATATACGGTTGTATAAAAAATTTGTTATACTGAGATTGTGGAGAAATATTGACTGATTGATTTTTTAGAACAGTTTTTTAGAATAATTGATGTTTGATTGCCCAATTAATTAATCTGAATTAAGGTGGACCATTTGTCAAGGATGTCTGAGTACTTAAAGTGCTTTGAGACTTTTTTATCACTCTGAAGCCTTGATGTACTATAGGTGAAAGTATTTAGTTGTTTAATAAATCCCACTGAACAGACATTCTGTGTGCCGTATTTTTTGCTTTAGAGTTCTATAATATTGTATTCAGTACTGGTATTATTAATTACTGCATGGCAGTTTTTAGCACAGAGTTATTTTCTTTGCTTCTGGCTTTCTGATTTTCTTTTACAAAGGTTGAGACACAGCTACATAGATGCTGATATTAATCTCCTTCAGGCAGAGAAATGATTTTGTTACCTATTCTATTGTCAGTATTTCTAATATTTCATATCTTTCATTTTGTTTATTGTCTTAGAATTTGAAGAGAATTTGAAGAGATCTATAAACAACAGTATGGAAATGGAAAATTTTCTGTTTAGAACTTGTACTCATCAAAGTGAAAGATAAAGCTCACCTTGTATAAAGCACTCTTTGTGGTTGTATTTATTTTTTCCAGGCCCAAAAGCAGTATATCATCTGTCCATGACACTATGTACTTGGTCATTGATCGGTTGCAAAAGTTTTATTATTAGACTAAGCTGCTGTACAAGCACATGGGAGAAATTTGCTTAGCAGACATGTGTTTCATGTGGAGGCAAAGATTTATAAAAATCTGACCATATCTTGCTACATATCCAAGAGGAAGAATCTTCTAGAATCTTCTTAAATTGTCATTTCCAATACAAACAGTCATGCCAAAAGTAGCCTTAACCCTTTGTATCTTATTGATATTCTCCAAATTTTGACCCCTGGTAGGTTTGACACTGTCACAAACTCCTTCCAAAGTCTAGTGTTACATATACCTGTAGCACACACAGTAGCATCATCAATTATTAGTGCATTTTTGGGGGCTGTCAGGTGATAGTGTCTGTCTTAAGAACTCTTTCGTCTGGCTTGGTTCAGTACTAACCACATATTTTTTGTTGCTGTGTACTCTCTCTCACCAATGTAACAGAGTGATGGCACTATATGTTTGATTTACTGGCTAAGTGTGACAACTGCATAAAATGCTACATGTATGAGGTTCTGAGTTTATTGGGCTTATGTTTTTTGAGACACAGGCATAGTTTTGTGACTGTAGTCTTCACACCATCTACATATGAAATGGCAGGTGTGTATGCATGTGTTCACACCAGGGTTGCTGCTGACAGTTTAGTCTGTCAGTGTTGTGGATATACTTACACCTGTCAAAAGTATGTAAGGTTATGTAAATCAGGAGTGTATTTTCTGCTAGAATGACACAATTATACTGTGTGAAATGACAGTTAGCTCTCAAGTCTTTGAAAGTTACTTCAAGACCTAATGCAAAATAATATTGTTTCTATATAAAATGTAAAATAGAGAAATGTGTGCTGCTAGTCAGAACCTAATTTTAACATTGTTCTCATGACCAAGTCTTCAAATAGCAACAAATACAATCTTTGAATGTGAAATTCCATGTGAGTATAGACTCCACAGTCCCTGGTAGGGCCTTTGCTCTGACCATCTGCTTACAAAATATTATGACTTCTTATTCGCTGCTTGGAAGTATGGATCATCATTCTTTGTCCATTTAAATGGTCATTCTTGAAAATGTATTGTTTGAACTATTGGCCTTTTAGTGTCAGTACACATCCATAAATATTATCCCATTAGCTAGGGTACTTTCTCCATCTTATTCCACCCTTATAGGTTCATAGGTAGGTACTAGGCTATTGGCCCAAGGGCCTACATAAGCCTAGCCATCAAGGTTCCCTGGCTTATGACACCCAAGAAAGTTATTTTCCTGTGCCACTGTTGAGCAGACACAGAAGTGATCCCCTGGGTGTATTTCCTATTTCCCATCCACTCATCAAGATTTTTCTTGAAGAGTGCTAATGAAGAACTTTGTTTGACATAGATGTGTAGCCTGTTCCAGAGTATGGGAAGTCTCTGAGACAGGAATCTATCCCTCCAGCATGTCCTGTTTATTATGGTGACAAGGTTTAGATCCCTAGAGCGTGTAGCTCAGAGGGATTGGGATTTCTTTAGGTGTAGCATGTCCAACAGCTCTGGGTTTGACATAGCTTTATATGTTAGGCAGAGATCACCTCGGAGTAGGCAATATGCTATGGAGTAAAGCTGGAGTTTTTTGAGGCGGTCAGTGTAGGGCATTTGTTTGAGGCCAGTAATCCTCTTTGTGAGGTACTTCTCTGGCCTTTCCAGCTGCTGCAGATGTCTTGTGAGGTACATTCCAAAAGGGGCGTTGTACTCTATAATGGGTATAATGAGTGTCGAGTAGAGGGGAACAATGACCTCTTTTTTCTTGGATGAGAACCTTTTTATGATGAGGTGTCCCACATAGAAGGACTTCCTGACTACTGTGGTGATGTGACTATCAAAGGAGAGACTACTGTCCACCTGGGTCCCAAGGTCTCTTATCATGCATTCAGTGTTAAGTAGATTGCTGCCTTTGTGGTAGTTCATGGGTACAGAGTTTTTACCAAAGAGGATGACACTGCACTTTTTGGCATTGAGCTTGAGACCATGGCTCTGACACCAGGCATCTGTCTCAGCGAGGCCCTTCTGTAGGATGTCCACATCATTTGGGGACTTGACTATGGCTCCTAGTTTGCAGTCATCTGCGAACTTCATTAGCCAGAGTCCTTCTGTGTTAGCCTGTACTTCAGAGAAGTAGATACCAAACGGGAGATGTCCCAGGATGGAACGCTGTGGTACTCCACTTGTCACTGCTTTGAGGTCAGATTTGGAGTCTGCAACTTTTACAGTGTGGGTTCTGTCAGTGAGCCAGTTGGCAAGCCATCTTGTGACGTAGGGATTTGTACCTAGTTTATTGAGTTTAGCTATAATTCCAGAATGGGGGATGTTGTCGAAAGCCTTGACGAGGTCAAGATAGGCTGTGTGAACCACCTTACCCTCATCTACAGCTTTGGTGACTGACTCAAAGAAGTCGATCAGGTTCAGGAGGCATGATCTGCCTTTCACAAACCCGAACTAGGTGGGATCCAGAGTTTGGAGGTTACCAATGTCTTTGTTTATGAGTTCCATGATGATACATTCCATGACCTTGCAGACCAGGCTCGTCAGGCTAATAGGTCGATAGTTCCCAGGATCGGTGGTGGCTCCCCTTTTGTGGAGTGGGATAACTGTTGCTGTGCGCCATTCAGTGGGCACAAAGCCTGATGCAAGGCTATTATTGAACATGGTGCTTAAGTGGGGAGCCAGTTCGTTCTGAAGTTCGTGTAAAATGCAGCCTGGTATGTTGTCCGGTCCCATGAATGCTGTGTTTTTGGCTTTAGAGAATGCAGCTTTTACCTGCGTAGTTGTGATTACAGGGACTCTGCATTCTTCCTGTATAGATATGGGCCCTTTAGGGGGTGAGAGGGGGGTAAAGTTAGCACTGAACCTATCTGCCAGGATGTTGGCAATATCGGTTGGTTCTGTAAATTTTGTGCCTTTGTGCTGTAACTCAGAGCAGATCTGGGTGTTGCCATCGAGATTCTTGACATTTGCACTGTTGTGATTATTTTGCTACTTGTGTATCTCTGCTACCTTTAAACTAAAACAAAAAAGAAAAAAAAAATCTTGCTTTTTTCCCACTTTCTGAAATTTAAGAAAGTTCAGTTACAGATTTGCTGTTCTGAACTGTTTGTAAGTTTCTTGGAGGCCAGTGCTTGCTTGGACTAAAGGGAAGTTAAAGGGAAGTCTCTGTGTTCCACAGTGGCAGTGGTTAACACTGAACAGCCTGTCTGTCCCTTTAGGAGTGGTTACTGCCTGGAAGCTGGAGTTTTATTGGCCATTCTGGGTCAATTCTAAACTTCTTGATCTCTATCTCTTAAAACCCTGCAACCCTCTTTTAGCGCGGTCTTGCACACAGAGCAGCGTTGGGCAGCACCGCTTAAACAAGCTTAAACTATTCCCGCCTCCACAAAGTCTACTCTTCCCTTTTTCCCTTATAACTGCTCTAAATCTCAAATTAAGCACTCTATTCTCTTTCTAAAGCCCTGCACTTGCTCGTATAAGTAATCTCATAGGTAAACACAAACTAAAGCACTATATCCTCTTATACTCCTTCAAAGTACTTGCTCCCTATTGGTTCTTTCTGATCAGTCAATAAGTAGTTCCCTATATTATTCAGGCATGTCCAAAGGTCAGTTTCGAGTTTACTCTCCAGTCCAGCTGGTGAATCTGGGAATCTTGAGGCAATGTTACAACTGCCTTATGTATACAGACCACCCTCTCCTCCCCCCAACAAGCTTAAATATATGTGAGAGATGCAACTATATAGCCAAACTGAAGGCTAAGCTCTCTCAACCCAGTACTGGCACAGCCTGTCAGGAAGAGAAGGTAACCACACACACCACAAATCCAGTCTCACATAGACCTATCACATCAGAAAAATAAACACATAAACACACAAAAACATACTCAGAGGCTCTAAATGAAAATCTGCCTAAGCAGCAGAGACCTCCAAAGCAGACATCCAAGAAACACCTACCATGAAACAATATCCATATAGCACATAGCTCACAAAGTCAGTGTGCCACACAGTCACAGCCCTTAAGGCTAAACAACACACCTAATACACTTGTAGTAGGTGACTCCATTGTCAGACACACTGACGTCCCACTCACCAAGCTGAACAAGGAGAAGGTCACTGTAAGCTGCCTGTCGGGTGCCAGGATCCACCACATAACACAAGCACTTGGGTCACTCCAAAGCAAGTACAAGTATGACTCCGTCATTGTCCATGCTGGTGTGAATGACCTGAGACATACCTTCCTGGATTACATGAAAAAAGACGTACAGGAGCTCTCTGATCATGTAGCCCAGGCCGGTATGACCCTGAACTTGAGTAGCATCTTACCCTCACCAAGAATGATGCCACAGTATAAAGACAAAATGATCAATTTTAACAATTGGCTAAAGTATTGGTGTCATTCAAAGGGGATCCAGTGTCTGTCAGCCTGGGATGACATGCTCAACAAGCCAAGTTGCTTTGCTAGGGACTGCTTACACCTGTCACCCCTGGATTTTCAAATACTGGTTAAGGCTCTTGCCTCCCTCATAGTGCTTTTTTTAGGCAAGGCTCAAAAGACAAACCAACCCCCATAGTCAACACAAAGAAAAAAAAACTAAGGGTAATGCTGCTCAACGCCAGAAGTCTAAACCTCAAGATGCACGCACTCGAGACTCTCCTCATTATGGAGCATATTGATATCTGTGCAGTAACAGAAACCTGGTTCAAGGCTCCCAAGAGCACCCCAGCACTACCAGGCTATACTTCATACCATGCTTTTTGGCCCCAAAACTCGGACCTAATGACAAAAGGAAGGGGAGTATCCATATTTATCAAAGATACCCACACCTCCAGGCTAGTGGCACTGCACAAAGCTTTGGAGACCATCCATGTGCAACTAACAGTGGGCAAAACTGCCTTTCAGTTTGTAGCCTGCTACAGACCACCCTCCCAAACACAGGAACCTCACTCAGCTTTCCTGAGAACACTGGAGAATATGAAGGTCTCTCCAAACACTATTATATTGGGTGACTTCAACTACCCAAACATCGATTGGGAAAACTACTCAAGCCCAAACACCCTCGCCCAAAGGTTCCTAGAATTTATAAACTCAAATGCTATGGAACAACTGGTCACCACACCCACAAGAGGGGAAAACATACTGGATCTGGTCATCACCAACATGGGGTCTCTATGTTCCACACCAGAGGTATACCTCTCGTTGGTAAGATCAGACCATAAACAAATCTCACTGGACATCCATATTCCATCCCCAACCCTAGCCAAGGAAACCACGGTGAAGAACTTCTCAAAAGCAAACTTCACACTTCTCAAAACTGAGGTGGAATACTTCAAAGCCCCTGGGCCAGTGGACAATATGGCCCAAAATGCCGAATCCTTTACAAAAGCATTCTATGGACACCTACAGGAATGCATGGAGCATGCTATCCCAAATAAAACCAAGACTCACTCCTCCAAAGGCAGGAGACCTGTCTGGTGGACCCCGGCCATAAATAAGCTATACAACAGAAGGAGAAAGCTACTACATGATAGAGCAAAATCCCAAAAAGGGAAGGCGTCACTGATCAGTACTAGCAAGAAACTACGATCCCTCATAAAATCTTCAAGGCCAGGTTTGAAAGAAAAATTGCACAAGACACTAAAGATAATCACAAGGCCTTCTTTAGTTATGTCAGAAATCTGGGAGGCAACTCCCAGATATGCTCTGAGTTAGTGCAAAATGACAAAAAATTCACTGAACCCACAGACATTGCCAACATCCAGGCAGAAAGGTTCAGTGCAAACTCCCCCCCCCCCCCAAAAGAGCCAATGTCTATCCAAACAGAGTGTAGCCTTCCTGAGATCACAGATGCACAGGTGAGAGATGCCCTCTCCAAAGCAAAAAACACAGCATCAATGGGACCAGACTGTGTCCTGGACTGTGCCTTACACGAGCTCCAAGAAGAACTAAACCCTCATATAAAATCACTGTTCAATCTCAGCCTTACTACAGCATATGTTCCCAAGGAATGGTGTACAGCAACAGTGGTCCCACTCCACAAAGGTGGTGCCTCAACAGACCCCGGAAACTATCGCCCTATAAGCCTGACTAGCCTGGTCTTCAAAGCTATGAAATGTATCATCATGGAAATCATAAACAAAGACATTGGGAATCTCCAGACACTGGATCCTACCCAATATGGCTTCTTTAAGGGCAGATCTTGCCTCTTGAACCTGGTCGACTTCATTGAAACAGTTACCAAAGCCATAGATGAAGGGAAGGTAGTCCACACAGCCTACCTGGACCTCGCAAAGGCCTTTGACACAATACCCCACTCGGGCATCATAAATAAGCTCACCAGCTTAAATATCAACCCCTATGTCACAAGATGGGCTGCAAGCTGGCTCAGGGATAGAACCCACATGCTCAGAATAGCAGGTGCCATGTCAGACTCTAAACCAGTTACAAGTGGTGTCCCACAAGGCTCAGTCCTGGGACCTCTCTTGTTCGGTATATATTTCTCCGAGGTACAGGCTAACATGGGTGGACTATGGCTGACCAAGTTCGCAGATGACTGCAAACTGGGTGCTATAATCGACTCTCTGACTGACACAAGCATCCTCCAAAAGGGTCTCACAGAGATGGATAACTGGTGCCAGAGCCATGGCCTAAAGCTAAATGCCAAAAAGTGCATAGTCATCCCCTTTGGAAAAAACAAAGTGCCCACAAATTACCACATAGGTGGTAATCCATTAAGTACGGAAGAAGTAATTAGGGATTTGGGAACCCAAGTAGATAGCAATCTCTCCTTTGACAATCACGTTGCAAAAGTGGTTAGAAAGACCTTTTATATAGCCCACCTTATCATCAAAGGGTTCACATCTAGATCAAGAGAGGTCATTGTGCCCCTCTACTCATCACTTATCAGGTCCATAATTGAGTACAATGCCCTGTTTGGGATGTACCTTACCTGACACCTTCAGCAACTGGAAAGACCCCAAAGGTATCTCACCAAGAGGATCAAGAGGCTCAAACAGATGCCCTATGCAGTTCGGCTAAAGAAACTCCAGCTCTACTCAGTTGCGTACCGCCTACTCAGAGGCGATCTATGTCTGACATATAAAGCCATGTCCAACCCAGAATTAATGGACATGCTTCACCTCAGGAAATCTAAATCCCTTAGAGTTACACGCTCCAGGGACCTGAACCTCAGCACAGAAATAAATAGGACATGCTGGAGGGAGAGATTCATATCCCAGAGGCTCCCCTCACTCTGGAACAAAATCCCAATCCATGTCAGGCAGCCTCACTGACTCTCTTCAAGAGAAATCTTGACAAATGGATGGGGGATCATAGGTTTACCCCTGGGATCTCTTCTGTGTCGCTGCTTGACAGAGGTACATTAAACAAACCTTAAAAGGGCTACCTTCTGTGACCTACTATACAGAGGCACAGTCAACTAATCTAAAAGGGTGGCGAAAGCCAAACATACTCTGGCTAGGCTTATAAATGCCCTAGGGCAGATAGCCTAGTATCAACCTATGAACCTATGAGCCTATGACATAGCTATAGAATGCTTTGTGGTTGTCCTTGGAATTAGTGGCAATTTTGTTTTCATAGCTAGCTTTGGAGGATCTTATAAGGGATCTCATCTTCTTACTGAGGCTGACCAGGGAGCTCCTCCACTCATGGGATTTTACTCTTTTGCAACAGTTTCTTCCTTCTGTTGTACAGTTTGTTTATGGCAGAGGACCACCAGATTGGCTTCCTTTTTTTGGAGGATAGAGTCTTGGTTCTGTTTGGGATAGCACGATCCATGCACTCATGTAAGTGCTTATAGAGTGCATTTGTGTAGGATTCAGCAGTCATAACTGTATTGTCCATCTGCATGGGTGTCATGAAGTTCACCACTTCTGTCTTAAGAAGCATGAAGTTGGCTTTGGAGAATTTTTTTACTGTGGTTTCCTTAATGGGGGGTGGAGATGGGATGTGGATATCAAGGGTGATTAGCTTATGGTCAGATCGGACCAACGAGGAGTTGACTTCAGGTGTAGAACACTGGTCATTCATGTTGGTAATGACTAGGTCTAGGATACTGTTGCCCCTGGTGGGGGTGTGGATAAGCTGATCCAGGGCATTGGATTTTATGAATTCCAGAAAACGTTGAGCTAAGGAGTTGGTACATGAGTAGTTTTCCCAGTTAATGGCGGGGTAGTTGAAGTCAGCCATTATTAGGGTGTACTTAATATTTTCCAGTACATCAAGAAAAGAGGAGTGGGAATCCTGGGACATGGTGGGGGATCTGTAGCAGGCTACAATTTGGATTGCAGTTTTGCCCAGAGTTAGTTGCACCTGGATAACCTTGGATGCATTGTGCTGAGCAACTAGCCTGGAGGTGTGGATATCCTAATGAATATGGAAAGACCTCCGCCTTTGGTGTTTCAGTCCAGGTTACATGGCCGAAAGGTGTGGTATGAGTTATAGCCTGGTAGTGCAGGGGTGCTCTCTGGAGCCTTGAACCAGGTCTCAGTCACTGCACAGATATCAATGTTCTCCATTTTAAGGAGTGCCTCGAGTGAGTGCATTTTGTCTGGCCTCCTTTGCCAGACATCATTTGTTTATCATCAGATTAGAAGCTTCATAGTTGTGATATTACAATCCCAGTAACAAAACATAGTGGGGGAGTAGTATGCTGACAAGCATGAAGCAGAAGGAGCCTGCCTTGTTAAATACCTATTCTTACATGGAAATGTCCTGTTCTAATATATAAATATTCTGCTTACGCTCCTGTCATGGGAGATTCACAGGTATGAGGTCATACTTACACTCCTGTCATAGGAGATTCACAAGTATGAGGTTATACTTACACTCCTGTCATAGGAGATTCACAGGTATGAGGTCATACTTACACTCCTGTCATGGGAGATTCACAGGTATGAGGTCATACTTACAGTCCTGTCATAGAAGATTCACAGGTATGAGGTCATATTTACACTCCTGTCATAGGAGATTCACACGTATGAGGTCATACTTACACTCCTGTCATAGGAGATTCACAGGTATGAGGTCATACTTATACTCCTATCATAGCAGATTGGGAGGTATGAAGCCACAGTAAATACTCAGCTGTTCCAAGAAAATTAACATTAAGTTTCCACCAAATCCAAAATGTTTTGTTTCAAACTCTGACAGAAAGAAAAATTATGACAGCTGCATTTAAATGATGCCTGGAATCAGATAATTTTGTTGTAGGATGTACCCATGATAACATGAAGAATCTATTGCTCACTCCTAGAGACCTAATATGAAGGTTTCGCCAGACATATGTCTAGTGCACCATAGCATATGCTTTCTGGAATAATGTATTTCTTTTGTGCAAAGAGAAGTGTTAAAAATCTGTATTTACTCTGTTTTATTTATTAAATGCTAGATTTCCTTTTGTTTTTCAAAGCAGTTTTTCAAAACTCCTTTTGTATGCTTATAGAAGAGGTTTTAATATCAAGAATCTCCTTGAAAAAGGGAGTAATGAGAAACCATTTATTGATAATTACAGTTTAAAGGGCACGCATAGATGTGGTATGTGCTACCAGTCTATATACAAGGTTTAATGTGGGGAATTACCCCCTCCCAGCATTGGCAAAACCTATAGAAGAAACAGGTACTTCAGATCCTTTACTAGGAGGGTCATATATTTAGTTTTTTTATCAGATATGCTTCTCCTACTATGTGGGCAAGACAGAGCATGTCCTTAAAAATAGAGTGTATGAGCATATATATGACGTTAGAAAAAAGATTGAAACCAATGCTCTTTACAGGCATCCAATTAAGTGCACTCAGAGTAGGTTCTTATTTTGGGTATTGGAACAAGTAGATCTCAATCTTTGTGAGGGGCAATGGGAGGCATTATTAGAATATCGGGAATTGGTTTAGCAGTTGCGACTTAATGCCTGTGGTCCACCAACTTTTAATGAGCAGATCTCCCTAGCTCTGATTTTGAAAATGAAGGCAGCGACATTGTAAGACTGATTTAACAGGGAGGATGCTACTCGTGTGACTCATATGGCTCTTGGGTCTGCACTTCAGTTTATAATTTAAAAGTTTTAAACATAATTAGTAGTATGAATTTTCTTAAAATATTATGCAATTTTAATATTATTGGTTTTGATCATTTGAATAATGTCTCTGTTATTTTGATTGACTTTTTAACATTTTCAGATTAACTTTGCGTGATTGAATTTTACTTGTCTAAACACAACAGGTAATCAGTGGACTATTGCTTTAACTTTTCAGAGAAAGAATGTAATAGGAAATGATAAAATATGTAGTTTTTGATGAACTGTTTAAAAATTTTACTATAAATATTGGTTTTTTTTGGAAGTGTGTTCTTTATTCTGATAAAGTCTTATTTTAAGACAAAAGCACTTAATACATTTCTGGCTATTTTACAATCTTTGGAGAGTTTTGTGGTGGTCCTAGGGTGCCATTACAGAGGCACTTTCTTCTGGTTATCAGTTTTGGTTTGTGCTTCTGTTTACCAGCTCTTTTTGGTTATTAGAAATCAGTGTATACCAAGACTGTATATTCCTCATTCTGAAGGAGGTATGGGCATCCTCAAACCTGATTACATGTATAGATCTGCAATCGTAGAGTGCATACCAAGACTATACATTCCTCATTCTGAAGGAGGTATGGGCATCCTCAAAACTGATTACATGTATAGATCTGCAATCGTAGGACTGCGTGCATATCTGCTGACCCCACAACACCCTAACATAAGTGAAAGTTTTAAAACATGAAGAGAATAAGTATAAGATGAATCCCCTGCTTAGTTTAGTAGAATATCAGTGTCAAGAGGAAATGAAAATCAACCCAGAAATAGATAAAATTCAGGCTGCAACTGAATGTGCCAAAAAAACAAAAGAAAGAATATAAGGTGAATAATCAGATGAGAAGGCAAGAAATGTGGAAAATGCATAAATATAGTTGCAAGTACAGAAAACTCTTAGAACAACCTCATGTTGATCAGAATTGAATGCAGGAATGGTTAAAGAGAGGTGAATTTATACCAAAAGGTTAGTATTGGTGGCCCAAGATAGTGGACTACATACACGCCGGTTTACAAATTCCATTGAACATGGGAGATAAACATACAAATGAAGGTTCTGTAAAACAGAATTGGAAACAGTTGCACATATTGTTTGTTGTGATATACTAATGGCAGAAGTAAAACAAGACGTGAAAGGTGCTCATTGCCTGATGTATCACATGGTGCGTAAACAGGAAGCAGAGAGAAATGAAAAACACTGGAAAAATGAGCCGCAAAGCATTATAGAAAATGATGACATTTATATCACGTAGGATCACCCATTACCAACAGTTCAAAAAATACATGTGAGAAAAACAGATATAGGAATCCAGGAAAAGAAGACAAAAGTAGCACTGATCATTGAAAATGCTACACCCCGTGACTACAGTGTCTTACATTCAGAGAGAAACAAAGTCACAAAATACCAGGATGATTTGCAGGCAGAAATGAGGGCAATGTGGAAGAAGGATTCCCAGACAGTTCCAATAGTAGTAGAAGTACAGGTCTTATAAAAAGAATCTACAATCGTATTTAGATATGTTACTGATACATGTAACTCCGTATGAATTGCAGAAGGAGTTAATACTGGACTCATTGTGGGTGCTGCAAAGAGCAGTTCTGGCTAGCATCAAAGATTGAAACAATACTAATTTCAGGAATTTTAGTCATATTTTGACCTAGGAATGGGGTCCATTTCGTCATGGTATTAGAAACTTGGAGAAATTAAAAAAAAAAAAGAAACAGACATAGCAAACTATAAATAAAAAGTAGCACACAGATTGCATCATCCTAAATGTGCATGGTTCAGTTATAACGAACTGATATAGCTAAATCAGTCTGTAGCTTCTGAATAACCCTCGTGCTTGGAATTGAACTTAATAAATGCAGCTTTGTATAGTGTATAATTATTATCCTCTGACATCGTAACATGCTGACGTCTGTCAGACGTTGTGAAGCATTGGGATCTATGCTCTCAGACATCTACTTCATGTCAAACTCGCAGCAAATATCTCTGACATTAGTAATAACAGTTATTGAAAATAATTAAACAGAGTACAGATGGGAGTATATATATTAAGTGACTGACAATGGGAAATCTACAGTCAAAGTAGTGACTGAACATGTTAAAGAAATTTCTGAATCACTCGTTTTAATTTTGTGATTATACAGACTCATCTGTCAGCGGGCTCTGGTCCTGCAGATCTTGGCAGATGTATCTAAAGGTAATGAGACTTATCAGGAACAACAGTAAACTTCTCTGTCCTTGAAACTCACATTCATTGAAACTGCATAGAAACCCACATTCAAAGAAAATGCATCTGGCCAGTGGCGGGTTAATTTATCTTTGGGTTGTTTTCAAAATGATGGCCCCTTGCACACATTTTTAGGACATGCAGACATGCATGTGTTCTGTGATTCACCTTCCTGATTAAAAAAAACATAGTAAGTTGACAATATTGCAATAAGGGATGGCTAGCAAAATGACAACAGATTCACACTTATTGGGCACTTCTTCCAAAAAAAAAGACACAATCAAGAGTGTTGCACCTCTATCCCTGCTTAAAGTTCACTGCAGTATTAGCAATCCATTTATGTGGGGTGGGAGTAGAGCCCCCCACCTTTCTATACCAAAGGCAAGCATGCTACCTGCTTTGTTACTAACACTACTTTGAAACTGTATAGCACAAACACTGATGGTCATTTGTTAAACAAAACAATTGTACATTGAAAGACTTAGCATGAGCAACAGTAAACCTTTATTTCCTTGAAGCTCACATTCTTTCAAAATACACTGAAAATCACATTCCATTAAATGCAGCCCTAATGACTAAGTGACCAGCAATCTGGTAGCTGGTATAGAGGATTCTGACTCTTATCTCCTATAAGCAAGGTAGAAAGTTGTGGCAGGACCCCAGCCATTAACACCCCCCCCCCCAGGCAGGTCCTAGGCAACTACCCAGGTCACCTAGTGTTGGATATGGCTCTGCTGAAATCCCATTTGACTGTTGGATATGGCTCTGCTAGAAACCCATTTGACCATGATCTGGCTCTGCTCTCACCAGGTCAGTTATGAGAAATATGATGCAATTTTAAGTATATATAGGGGGAATAGATTACTCTTCATTTAGACAGGATTCATGATGGTAACCACAGTGGGGGTTGTGTTGTTGTAACCATATTACCAGCTTGGCCCAATTATTATTTATGCTACAGATATTTATATCAGTTAACTTGAGCTGATGAGGGCCTAGGCTGATCTTGATGTCACTAAAACGTAACAATAGAATAATTGTCAGTGCAATAGTTGACTTTAGGTGAGTCAGTTTAAGCATAGTAAAAGGGTGGCTATATGTAGATTGTGGAGTAAAAAATGGGTCATAGTTTGTGACGTTTATCCACCATACTGGGGTAGCATGCGAAATGACAATTAAGTAAGGTTTGGTAATAAAAGAAATTAATATGAATAGGTTGATAGGTAGGAACTCCAAGCTTTCTTAACATATCACAACTGTATAATGGTGCACGACCATTTTGTATCCTGTATAAGCATAACACTTCCTTTTAACCATTATACCCCACTCTCTCACGCAGTACTCCCAAAACATAACCTTTTCACCAGTGTATGTTTTGAGAAGGATTGAAGACAGCATCAACATTCCTTTGCTGAAAATGCTTTACAGTCATTATGAGGCATTACTGGAACAGCTAACTCTGTACGTGGCTTCATTTTCACTTCATAGCCATTTATCTTTGTCATGATTAGCAAGCAAAACAAAAGAAGCAGCTAACACAGCACTGTATAAAACACTCGTTTAATCTAAAAAACTCATTTAATCTAACAGATTAAGACAGTAAAAAGTATGTAACAGATGAGCACTTTCACACCAAACGTACTTCATCAGAGTTCTGATGATAGTGAGGATGGCTACAACTTTTGCTATTATGTGTGCACTATTTTTAACTTCTCCTTTTAACTCCAGCAGAGTAGAAGTAGGTGCCACTGAAATTGTAATCTTTATTGCTTATTTTTGTGTTAAATATGCCTCGGGTAACACAGATTGTTGAATTGTTATTGTGTTATTCTACAGACTAAGCAATCATCTACAGCATTATGTAACCCATTACCAAACTAATGCTCTGATTCAGACATCTTACTGATTGCTTGCATAACTTTACCAGTGAGCAGAAGTGTAATAAATCTCAGTCACTGCCCTCAGTCAAATTGATGTTTATACACCATTTTAAATGCCTCTGTTGAGCTACCAAGGACACCTCTCTCTTTATGCTAATGAAGCGTTTTAGTAGTAACCCCTGACTTTTAGTTTTGGGATTTTCATCCCTTCTATGTATGTGCACTTTGTGAAATGTCACAAGGTCCCCCTCATGTTGACACTGTTCTCCTTTTTATGCAATTTTTTTACTCTCTCTCTAATGTCATATTGTTGCTTTTCTACAAGGCCCCCCTCATATTGACACGGTTCTCCTTTTTATGCTATTTTTTTTACTCTCTCTAACTTCATATTGTTGCTTTTCTACAAGGTCCCCCTCATGTTGACACTGTTCTCCTTTTTATGCTATTTTTTTACTCTCTAACTTCATATTGTTGCTTTTCTACAAGGCCCCCCTCATGTTGACACTGTTCTCCTTTTTATGCTATTCTTTTACTCTCTAACTTCATATTGTTGCTTTTCTACAAGGTCCCCCTCATGTTGACACTGTTCTCCTTTTTATGCTATTTTTTACTCTCTAACTTCATATTGTTGCTTTTCTACAAGGTCCCCCTCACGTTGACACTCTTCTCCTTTTTATGGTATTTTTTACTCTCTAACTTCATATTGTTGTTTTTCTACAAGGTACCCCTCATGTTGACACTGTTCTCCTTTTTATGCTATTTTTTACTCTCTAACTTCATATTGTTGCTTTTCTACAAGGTCCCCTCATGTTGACACTGTTCTCCTTTTTATGCTATTTTTTTTATTCTCTAACTTCATATTTTTGCTTTTCTACAAGGTCCCCCTCACGTTGACACTGTTCTCCTTTTTATGCTATTTTTTTTACTCTGTCTAACTTCATATTGTTGCTTTTCTACAAGGACCCCTCATGTTGACACTGTTCTCCTTTTTATGCTATTTTTTTTACTCTCTAACTTCATATTGTTGCTTTTCTACAAGGTCCCCCTCATGTTGACACTGTTCTCCTTTTTATGCTATTTTTTTTACTCTCTAACTTCATATTGTTGCTTTTCTACAAGGCCACCCTCATGTTGACACTGTTCTCCTTTTTATACTATTTTTTTTTTACTCTCTAACTTCATATTGTTGCTTTTCTACAAGGCCCCCCTCATGTTGACACTGTTCTCCTTTTTATGCTATTTTTTACTCTCTAACTTCATATTGTTGCTTTTCTACAAGGTCCCCCTCACGTTGACACTCTTCTCCTTTTTATGCTATTTTTTACTCTCTAACTTCATATTGTTGTTTTTCTACAAGGTACCCCTCATGTTGACACTGTTCTCCTTTTTATGCTATTTTTTACTCTCTAACTTCATATTGTTGCTTTTCTACAAGGTCCCCTCATGTTGACACTGTTCTCCTTTTTATGCTATTTTATTCCCTAACTTCATATTTTTGCTTTTCTACAAGGTCCCCCTCACGTTGACACTGTTCTCCTTTTTATGCTATTTTTTTTTACTCTGTCTAACTTCATATTGTTGCTTTTCTACAAGGACCCCTCATGTTGACACTGTTCTCCTTTTTATGCTATTTTTTTTACTCTCTAACTTCATATTGTTGCTTTTCTACAAGGTCCCCCTCATGTTGACACTGTTCTCCTTTTTATGCTATTTTTTTTACTCTCTAACTTCATATTGTTGCTTTTCTACAAGGCCCCCCTCATGTTGACACTGTTCTCCTTTTTATACTATTTTTTTTACTCTCTAACTTCATATTGTTGCTTTTCTACAAGGCCCCCCTCATGTTGACACTGTTCTCCTTTTTATGCTATTTTTTTTACTCTCTCTAACTTCATATTGTTGCTTTTCTACAAGGTCCCCTCATGTTGACACTGTTCTCCTTTTTATGCTATTTTTTTTACTCTCTAACTTCATATTGTTGCTTTTCTACAAGCCCCCCCTCATGTTGACACTGTTCTCATTTTTATACTATTTTTTTTACTCTCTAACTTCATATTGTTGCTTTTCTACAAGGCCCCCCTCATGTTGACACTGTTCTCCTTTTTATGCTATTTTTTTTACTCTCTCTAACTTCATATTGTTGCTTTTCTACAAGGTCCCCTCATGTTGACACTGTTCTCCTTTTTATGCTATTTTTTTTACTCTCTAACTTCATATTGTTGCTTTTCTACAAGGTCCCCCTCATGTTGACACTGTTCTCCTTTTTATGCTATTCTTTTACTCTCTAACTTCATATTGTTGCTTTTCTACAAGGTCCCCCTCATGTTGACACTGTTCTCCTTTTTATGCTATTCTTTTACTCTCTAACTTCATATTGTTGCTTTTCTACAAGGCCCCCCTCATGTTGACACTGTTCTCCTTTTTATGCTATTTTTTACTCTCTAACTTCATATTATTGCTTTTCTACAAGGTCCCCTTCATGTTGACACTGTTCTCCTTTTTATGCTATTTTTTTTACTCTCTCTAACTTCATATTGTTGCTTTTCTACAAGGTCCCCTCGTGTTGACACTGTTCTCCTTTTTATGCTATTTTTCTTTACTCTCTAACTTCATATTGTTGTTTTTCTACAAGGTCCCCCTCATGTTGACACTGTTCTCCTTTTTATGCTATTTTTTTTTACTCTCTAACTTCATATTGTTGCTTTTCTACAAGGTCCCCTCATGTTGACACTGTTCTCCTTTTTATGCTATTTTTTTTACTCTCTAACTTCATATTGTTGCTTTTCTACAAGGCCCCCCTCATGTTGACACTGTTCTCCTTTTTATGCAATTTTTTACTCTCTAACTTCATATTGTTGCTTTTCTACAAGGCCCCCCTCATGTTGATACTGTTCTCCTTTTTATGCTATTTTTTTACTCTCTCTAACTTCATATTGTTGCTTTTCTACAAGATCCCCCTCACCTTGACACTGTTCTCATTTTTATGCTATTTTTTACTCTCTCTTACTTCATATTGCTGTTTTTCTACAAGGTACCCCTCATGTTGACACTGTTCTCCTTTTTATGCTATTTTTTACTCTCTCTAATGTCATATTGTTGCTTTTCTCCAAGGCCCCCCTCATGTTGACACTGTTCTCCTTTTTATGCTATTTTTTTACTCTCTCTAACTTCATATTGTTGCTCTTATTCATCCTATGCTGTTGCTTTATTTCCCACATTGCAGCTTCAAGCATTTGTTTTCTCAATGGTCTCTACTTCAAAGCATATTACTTCAATCTCTAATCTCTTCAATATAAGTTGAATTTTTTAGATCATTAGGCCCCTATAAGGTCATCCTATAGCTACACACTGGGCATCTAGAATTCCTGCCAGGTTGTTTTCGTGTTCAGTGGATTGAACTTCACCTTCACAGAAAGTGGCTACTTACTTATCCTTGTTTAAACCAGTATGTGAAAGTCCTTTTGAATTGTACTGTTTAGCCAGTTATCCCACTGCCATTTGCAGCATTTTTACAGCTCAGATTGACTGTTTTTTAACATCTCTGACCAAATTACGAACAATTACTGTTTAGTATATATATTACTGCATATTTTGCCTTGTCGCTGCAACGATACAAAGAGTTTTTGATGACAAAACTGTTTTGTAGGCCATATGTCCAGTTTATAATACATGCCATGCAGCCACCATCTATGTGAGTGGAATAGTATGGGTTTTTATGTTCACAAATTTGTTGCCAATATTTGAGGACACAAGGTTTGAATTGCATACAATGACACCAGTTCATGGTGATCCAGAGTAGGGGCCTTAAATCAGTACCATAAGCACATGAAGGGTGATTGCCCTTAAGCATACATAGCAAATAAGCACTACCATTTTGGGTTAGGACCATCACCTGACATACCCATATAAGTTTTACACTGCACAAATATAGAATAGTATCATAATTATTGGTTCACAGGAACTTTGCTGCTCTGGTGCTCTTATCGCAGTCTTACCAACAGTACCCAAGACTTAACAAAATAATTTTTGTGTACATGTAATGTTTCCACTGGTTGGGCTACTGAAACCTCTTCAGTGCCAGCATGTTTTTGGCATCCATGTGACAGACTGCCACCAACCAGACCAGTTTGGCACCAGGGTCTCAACTACTGTATACTCTTTCAAAGAGTCAGACAATATATTATAGTAGTTTACTGCCAAACAGCCAGCAATTACACAACTGATTAGAGGTCACCCTATAAAAGAATAAATTAAACACCAGCCACAATAACTGAATACTACTTTTACAGAAAATCAGGCAGAATAATAGAAAAGAAACAAAGGGATATATAAGCAAGTATCTACACATGAACATTTAAACAGGTGTCAGCAGAATAGCTGTAATGACATCTAAATAATCTTATTTACCACTTTTTAGAAAATACAGTTTCCTAATTTCTACCAAGTATCTACAACAGAGTTATAACAAAACATAAGTGCAAGCAAACATTATGGCTGCAAGCCAACACATCTGTAGGAACATTATGCTAATTAAGATAAAATAACTTCTTAGTGCAAACAGAATATACCAGTATTCACTCTAGGCTAAGAATACTGAATTTGTCCACAATGAGTATCACAGTTTTAAATATAGTGATCCATTGGCTACCTTTAGAGAACAGCTTATATATGTATTTACAATATTAATAGGGGACTGTATTCTGCCAACAACCATTGTCCATATGTGAATTCTATATCTTTCCAGGTGGTCAGAATGATAGCTGGAAATTAATAGCTGAATTATCCAAGTTAATTAAAATGTTTACAGTGTGCAATTACAATGAAAATGTGCTTTCAATTATTTTTTGAATGAAAAGGAGGTTTTCACCTTTAAGTACTTTCAAGGCAAGGCCTTCAACTTAGAGGGATACATTTTATAGATGGAAGTCTAAGAGACAGTAATGGTTTGTATGGGTGCCTATCCAACTGCAGCCAAATCATTATCCCTGAATTTGTAACTGATGTTCTACCCTGTAAGGAGTTTTTAATCTAGGGGTAATACTTGTCTTTAAGAAATCTATACATCAGGATATTGAGAAGAAATATTATTCTAACCTCAACTGGGAGTAGTTTAGCCCTATGGATGATTAAACGGTGGTGCTATATGTGATGTGACAAGTAAATAAACCTCATTATGCCATGACCCCCCATTAATATTCCAAAACGTGCACGCTGATTGGCCAGATTGCACGTTGTAAATCGTCTTATACTAATGGAAAAAAGTGCGGTCGCCCGGACTTTTTCTATTAGTATAAGTCTCTTTTAAAACACTGTCTCGCTATGTTAAAAGAGTTTAACATAGTGACACAGGTTTTAAAAAAGCAACGGAGATCTCCGTTGCTTATTTTAAAGCTGTCTCGCTATGTTAAACCCATTTAACATAGCGAAACAGTAAAAAGCAACGGAGATCTTGCTTTCTCTGTTGCTTTTGGCCACAGCTCTGATGTACTGTGCAGGCATGCGCAGTACATCAGAACTGCCGCGGATACCAGACAGCTGCAGAAGGGCAGCAAAGAGGCATTATACAATGCCATTATTTATTTAAGAAAAGTAATTATTTCTTTTCTTAAATAATGTTATAGTATAATAGCAATAACCCACTTCTGGGTGTGGGTAATGCGGGATTTACCCACGGTTGTCTTTGGTCCCTCAGGACCAAACCACGCCAACCGTGGGTAAATCCCACATTACCCACACCCAAGCATGGGTTATTGCTATAGTATTTTTTTCTGTGATGCCTACAGAAGATTTATATTTCTGTGTCAGTCTAGTGAAATAAGTTGGAGTGCGTATTAAAGCTGTGATAGTAATAAAATAATGCCAATCAATTTTCTAGCTTCTGTAGTTAATAAATATGAAACTTTGTATGAAACTTTTAGCTGAAAGAAGTTTTACCCATCTGGACTTCTTTAAAGTTTTTTCCCAAATCCAAGCAGCAGTCCAAAAGAGAAGGAAAGGGCAGCATCCCGGCAAGGAAAGGGCAGCATCCCGGCAAGGAAAAGGCAGCATCCCGGCAAGGAAAGGGCAGCATCCCGGCAAGGAAAAGGCAGCATCCCGGCAAGGAAAGGGCAGCATCCCGGCAAGGAAAGGGCAGCATCCCGGCAAGGAAAAGGCAGCATCCCGGCAAGGAAAGGGCAGCATCCCGGCAAGGAAAGGGCAGCATCCCAGCAAGGAAAAGGCAGCATCCCGGCAAGGAAAGGGCAGCATCCCGGCAAGGAAAGGGCAGCATCCCGGCAAGGAAAGGGCAGCATCTTGGCAGTTTGTTTTCAAGCCAAAACAGGTTTTTTTCTTTCAAAAACAAACTACTTAAGTCACACAGAGCTCCTTTGAAAATTAGGTAATCTAGTTTTGAAATGAAGTAATGAATGTAAAAATAAGTACATTTTATATACCGCTATACATTTTGTGCAAATAATTAATTTATTTATTTTGTTTTGTTTATATTTGTTTACCAGGAAAGCCTGCTGGGATAAAACCCTTTTTTAGTGGAGGCCCAGAAAGAAAAGCTTGACATGTTCTTAAAATACAGTTACATGACATCAGAAAGAATACAAGATATATGAAAACATGAGAAACAAGTTTTACAATAGCTTACAGAAACATCTGAGATTCATTAATAATTATGTAGGCATTGCACTAAGCCTACATGATATGAGGTTAGAGTGATGAATAGCAGTGTTAATCAAATATGCATGTGCTCATCACACCTACAGGGATGCCAGCACATTTTCCTAGCCAGCATTAGCATTTGTAGCCATGGAAAGGGGCTTGTAAGAGTGAACAGAGCCTGTATACAGGCAAAGCTCCGATACGAGCACACACTGTATCCCAGAAATATTAAGGGCAAATGCAATGAAAGAATATTAAAGGAGGGGAGGTGAGATGGGGGAATTGTACACAAATCTTAAGTGTTTTATATTGCATAATGAATTAATATGGAAGGGGAAATGGGTAAAGTATACTCATATACTGCAAGCAAATGAGGTGAAGTATTAAAGAAGCATTTCTAATATAAATCCTACAGTACTGATGTAATGATACTTAATGCCAATAATAATATTACGGTTATGCTCAGAAATACAGATATGCTAACAAAGGATGTGATAACGTATAAGAAAGGGGAGTGAAAATGTCATATACGTAAGATACTGATATGAGATAACAGCAAGGACAGAAGATACATTATGGGACGAATGCATGCACTGCAGTCATTATATATGGGGTGTTTATATAGGAAATGTATGCATGCAAGCCAACACCACTGCTGTATTCTCCACCTCAGCATGTATACACAAGAATAAATGGACCTTACAGTTGTAATGTCAGGTACATCAGGAATAGACATGTTTTTGCAAAAAAATGTTAGTGGCATTCATAGGAAAGGGATTTATCACCTACAAACATGCAATAAATAAGCAAGTGTTGTATAGTCATGTAAGTGCTAAATGATACTCTCATAACACACAACATGCATAAGTGATACTCTCATAACACACAACACGCATAAGTGATACTCTCATAACACACAACACGCATAAGTGATACTCTCATAACACACAACACGCATAAGTGATACTCTCATAACACACAACACGCATAAGTGATACTCTCATAACACGCAACACGCATAAGTGATACTCTCATAACACACAACACGCATAAGTGATACTCTCATAACACATAACACGCATAAGTGATACTCTCATAACACATAACACACATAAGTGACAAATGACAACACAGATCAGATGGCATGTCATGACTTCAAGATTTTCACTACTGGTATGCAAACATCTCAGACATTGTTATACTAGATATGTTCACATAGATTTACAGGGAATGGTAGCATAACAGCAATTGAACAGCAGCAATGCACAAGAAAGTGTTGTAACAGAGGACCAATCACAGTTTTGGATGGTCTAGCAGCATGACGTACAGTAATAAATAATTTATGAAATCCCTCATCTGCCATTAAACTGTATAGTGTGACAAAAACAATTGCAGTAATAAAGAAATGTCCAGATGAAGACATGCATTCCAGATCATAATTATCTTGGGAACAGGTAACACCTATGAACAATGAATGACATAATAATCATATGCATTATCTCATTTTCTAAGAAATACCAGGACAGATATCAGAGAGATGAATAACTATTATGGATGCCACAGAAATACACATTCCAGTCATGTCATGAAGAACACCCTTGAAGGCTTACAGCACTTTCCTACCATAAGGATATGGATGCCCTACCTTGCAGGAGAAGGCCTGAAGAAGGTGGCCCTCTCAGTGTGCCATAACTGTTGTCTGTGTGTAAATCACTGCTGTCTGACAGATGTTACCAGATTCAAACCCCTGCCTGTCATACTAGACTCTCTACAGACTTCTGTATTCACTGCATGTACCATGTCAGATAGCAATCACAAATAAGTGAATTGAATGTATGTATTAAGAAAACATTTATGAATATAATATGAGCAATTTAAACTAGTCAGAATACTAGAAAGGCGCTACACATGTCACTGCCCACACAATAGTGTGGAGTACAATATCAATTTTTCTTTAACAAGTAAGCTGCTCCCATCATGTACTCTGTCTCAGACTTGAACCACCATCTGTCTGTGCAGGTATGATGTGCAAGCCAGTACTCAAGGCACATGCCACAGGAGCAGTCACACCATGATACCCTCAAATAACCATTTCACTGTCATTCAATCTCAACCTGTGATATATTAGTATCCAACATAAGATGGATAAAATGACTAGATATAATGTTTTTTATGTATCAGTACATTCATACAGAGTTGCCCTTTCAAGAACTGAACAGCAAGCCATGTGACTCTACCAACAAATGGTAATGTTCTTGCTTTCACCCTGTATAATTTCAAGGTTTTTCTACACTAAGCCCCTCTACTCCTGCACCTTTCTGCTCTCTAATTCTAGCTAAATGGTTTTATCTGACTCTCACTTGACTGTAAGGATGAAAATATTGCAAATTATGTTAGTACCTAAAAAAAAATGTTGTTATTTAGCATTTACAGTGTTCTTACTATGTATTCTTGCTGTGAAGACATTCTGTTGTAATTTTGCATTTGCAGTGTTCTTACTATGTATTCTTGCTGTGTGGACATTCTATTGTATTTTATCTCATGCATTGTATCCTTGATTGTACTGCCTTTGGAGCTTTTCTCCCCGGGCCTCCACTGAAAGTGGGTACTTCTTGGCCCAGTGGACTTCCCCGGTAATAAAACTGAAATAAATAAATAAATAATAAAAAATAACATGTGGATAAACCATAAGAACCACAGTGGAAGTCCTAACACAAGGGGGGCACTCCACCAATGCTAACTCATTACATCAGATGCATGTACAGTAAACAATCCCTTTAAGATAGACACAGTGTAACTGTGGTGCATGCCCTCTCACTGTAAATGGGCACATTGTAACTGTGGGAGGGCATACACCACAGTTACAATGTGCCCATTTACAGTGGGAGGGCATACACCACAGTTACAATGTGCCCTCTCACTGTGAATGGGCACATTGTAACTGTGGTGTATGCCCTCCCACTGTAAATGGACACATTGTAACTGTGGTAGATGCCCTCACACTGTAAATGGACACATTGTAACTGTGGTGCATGCCCTCCCACTGTAAATGGACACATTGTAACTGTGGGGCATGCCCTCCCACTGTAAATGGACACATTGTAACTGTGGTGGATGCCAATCATGCCTTACAGTATAAGGCCTAACAATGCTAACAGGCACTGAAGCTGAATGTCCTCACATGAGCATTTGACAACAGAAAATGCATGATATTGTACAGAATGAATGCACCACAATAGAATTGTCACTACATCTGTGACATATGCTGGTATGTGAAGGTATTGCATCATTAATTGCTGCAAGGATATGTGTCCCTGTAATGGAGTCAACAACATACAGAATGTTGTCCCATTTCCTCATGGCTGAGGATAACACTTCCTACATATGTTATATAAGGAAAATGTAATTAGATGTCATCATTACTCTGAATAAAATCACTGCTGTGTGAGAACTTATCATAGCTTTTTGTTAGAGGAATCAATATCTATAGGTATACACAGCAGATGTGTTGGACAATAGTGTGAGTGACATGTACAGTCACAATAACACTGAGACAATGTAGTCTGAGCAGTAATGGCTGGATTTGAACCAGCTACCCAAGATCACAAGCTAAAGATTAGTGTCTTAATCACAAGCACCACAAAACACATGTTGAGGTACAGCTAGGATAGTGCACATTTAAATGGATGGCAGCACCACTGTTCATTAACTGAATGTTTATGTTAAAAAGTGGTCGATGTGTATAATAATACTGTACAGCTACACATCATATATGACTCGGAAGAGTAGTAGACACAGTATGAGGGTAAAACACACACTCACAGCTGGTCTCAAACCCCCTGCACATGTAGTTACACAGTGTACAATTAGCTGGCTTCAAACATCCTACATATGTAATTACAAAATGTGCAAAGCACAGTATCAAAGCCATGCAACACATGAGAATTCACACTCTAGTCATGAGATACTTCAGTTATGGTTGCATTATGTCAGCATTGTGTAGCAAAAAAGTTATTTTCCCTGGGGATGCTAGAGTTAGATACTGTAACAGTGAGCCACTGTAAGTCCATCTCATAAGTGGAAGTATACATAAAGGTGTTTGTGAGGTGCCCAATGCGGTCATTCTTTCGGCTTTTCCCAGTTAGGGGTAGCCACAACAGAACTCCAGTCCGCTAATGACAGGCAGTGAATTTTTACGGTGTCAAGCTGCCAGCCTGGCACCCAACCTTCAATGAAGGCACACCCACACATGCTCACACCTACCAGCATGTCTTTAAATTCACTCAGCCATTCGCTGGACCACCACAGCCATTTTTATTTTATTTTACATTTGTTACTGGGAAAGTTTGACTAGGCAGTAATTGTTCATTTTCGGCAGATGCCCAGGGATAAAAGCTCCACATAGTATATAATGTTACAAAAACATTCAAATACAGAAAGCATGCAACATAGTAACAAAACCAAGCTAGTGTCTAATGTTTAGTACAAAGATATTCTACATAGTGCTTATGAGGAACACTTAAACAACAGTAGCAAAAACAGGTTAGTTTCTGAAGTTCTGAACAAAAATATTTTACATAGTCCTTTAGAAGAACATTTCAACAATACGCAAAAGGTAGAATACAGTTGGATTACATAAGATTATGATCAACTTTAAAGCATAAGAGCAGCAAATCTACAGGAGAAGTTTATCATATACAATGATATGACAGCAATCATTGTCACACTATTTAAGCAGTGATGAACTTGAACCACCTACCTATCCACTTCCAAAATCTGTATTATCAGCAGCCAGCTCCACAGGAGAATGCTCAGTCCAAGTAAGGCATACGACATCTATAAAAGGATGACATCAGCAGTGTATTGCCAAGGAGATGTGTCTGGTAAAAGTGACTTTTACAGCCATCTGGGGTTATAAAAGTTGCCACTGTAAATGTGTGTAAACCAATCCTGAATTTGTTTGCAGTCACACACACGTACTTGTAGAAGTTAAGTACTGCTGTTTTGAACCTGATGCCGATCTATTTACACATTCCAGCGAATAGTGTGAGAAATGCAAGCACCACAGGAGAAGTCTGACATTTAAAGTGCAAGACTGCACTTTAGAAAGAATGACCTCATCAGTGTGCTGCACTAGGGGTGAAGGCAGAGAATTTAATTTTGTAATTGTATCCTCTTCCACACTGCTCCACGTACCACCTGTCATTTGGAAAATGCACCCCCCCCCACCCACTCAACAAATGTCTGCATCACTTTCCTGTAAAAACATTAAGTAGATATATGTTTAATCTATGGCACTCTTATTGGAGTCATTAATTTAGACAGTTGTAGCACAGTGTGCCTACAAAGGCATGTTTTTTTTTCTTTTAGTAATGTATAGAAAATTGTACTCAGTAGAGTACAAACAGTATGCCTATTTTTACCTTTGTGTTGCAAAGGAGTTGTTGTGAAAGGTGGAATTTTTGAATGTTGGGGTTATCTGCAGTTTAAACTGTTTATCTAGAGTAACTTTTCTATTTACACAATCTATAGAGCACTGTATTGTGAGAACCACAGGAGAAGTTTGACTCTTAAGAGTAGAGAGTGCTCTTTTGTCAAGTTGAACTCATCAGCCTTGTGAAAAGTTAAATGCATTCTTCCCAAAAAGTGGATACAGCACCAAGCACTGCACACAGTGTCGCATACATAATTTTTCCATGTTGGGTCTTGAGCCTTCTACTTATCTAGTTATACAATTTAGAAAGTACCGTATTAGCTGCAAGTGCCACAGAAGAAGTCTGATTCTTAAGGGTAGAGAGTATGTTTTTGTCAGGACGACCTTTCAGTGCATTTCATAGAGGATGCTTCAGTAAGAAGTGGGATAAGGGAGCTGTTTGAACAATTAAATGTATTCTTCTCAGGGGAAATGGATACGCATCAAGTGTTACACATAGTCTCACACAGATGCACACATGCATGTTTCTCATGTTGGGTATCAGCCCTCCTACCTATATACACAAGACAGAGAGCACTGTATTAGTTGTAAGTGCCAAAGGAAAATATTGACATTAATAATGCGAAATAAGACATTTGAACCTTTTTAAAAATGCATTGTTTGGAACATATATTACTATGTATCACAGGTTGAGCAACAAATGCATATGTGCACAGGACAATGTAACATCACAATGATTGCCCCATATAATTACATACTTCTCTACTGAAATGTAGATACTGTCCTTAATGTACATTGAATTATTGTGAGGGACATTGACATATTTCACATTATGGGGTGACATGCATATTCATTCTTGTACATAAGTAGATTAGCAATCAGATATTCCTGTAACTTCATGTTGGGATGTTTGCACACTTGTATTGTCTCATACTTGCACTATGTGCATTGACAAGACGGATATAAGTCATACATGGGACAGTGCACAGCAGAATGACAGTGATGGATTCTGTGAGAATAGGTTAACCAAGCTTTGTAAGGCAGTTGCAAGTATAAACACTGTAGAGCAGACATATACATTAAACAACTGAATAAAGTGAGTCAACATTCTGAAATCAAGATCAGCTGTTGACAAAAGTAATGCAGACGTACAAATGTACAACCTAAAGCAATAATTATTAATATTAACATTACTTAATTATTAATTATTTTCTTTTCTTTTTGTTTTGTTTTTTTCACTCTTTGAGTGCAGAGCTATTAAGCTGAATTGCGCTGCTGATGGCAAAGTGTTAGCGCATAACTAATTATGTCTTGGAGTGTTGAACATAGAATGGGAATTAGCAGTAGTCTATGTTTCTCTGTGAAGACTTTTGTGCAAAGATCTGTGTGAGACAGGCTTCAGAAAAGGGAGTAGGCACATCGACACACCAGCAGTATAAGGCTGTCTTAAGTAAAGGTGTAACCAACATTTACAGCCACAAGAGTCAGATAAAACACTCTGAAATACTTTTCCATTCAACTGGATTTGAACCTTTGCAGATTTCCAAGAAAAACATTTATACCTGCGTATTATCTATGCACACTAAGAAAGTAGTCATAGTCATACTTCCAGTAGTTAATGTTTGACCACAGGTTTCAGCAAATATGATTGTATGCATTTATCTTAATTAACCTACTGACCGCTGAAAGCTGCATGTCCAAATCTTCAGCTTGTTGAGCAGCACATTAAAAAATAAATGTAGCTTAGCACAGCAACATGAGGAGTAATAGAGTAATGTGGACAAAGGCAATACAAATCACACACTATTGCCATAAATATTGTACTTCTGTTTAGCATTAGGTGCATTTTTGTTCATTGCTAGACATTGTACAAAAAAAGAGGTGGAAAAGTAATGATACAGAAGGGAGAAGATACATCAACAGCATAAGAGAAAGGCATGGCATACCTCTTAACTGTCCGGGTTGTCACAGAATGTCCAGATTTTTGCCTCATATGTTTGGTCTTTTCCTCATAAAATGTGTGGTTTTCTAATAAATCACTGAGGATTGAAGGCATTAAATAATGACATACATTTGAGTTTCAGACTTCATATTCTTCATAAAATACATACTAACACAAATCCTGGCATTCTAACAACTTTAAAATGTATCCGTATTTTTGGGCCTTTGTCTCCCAATTACTTTTAGATTTGTCCAGATTTCTTGTGCTAGGAAGTTGAGAGGTATGAAGCAAGGACTAAGTAGATTAAGACAGAAGAAAGATAACAGTGGCTTATAACAATTTGTATATAACAGGTACACAGAAAACAGTATACCAAAAACAGTCAACAGCACTTAGCTAAAGGCTGGATTAGAACCCTTGAAATTAGTCAATAATTTTTTGATACACATGAGTATTAGATCTTCTTGCCACAAAAAAAAATATTAAAATAACACAGCTGAAGCACAGTGATGACTTACTGAAGCAGAAGGAATGAATGGAGACAAATAGAGGCAGATACAGAGAGGAGTGGTTGGGGCATGTAGGAACATCTGTATGGTGTGTTAGTCTTACTAATTAAATCATCATTAATCTATTATGTTCTGAACAATAAAGTGCTCCTTATAGGTACAAATAAAGGGTTAGGAGAGAGTAATAAACATGATTACATAAGCAGGATAAGGTTCGTGTAATAAGCCTCCCCATTAGTACTGCATAATTTTTACCAATGATGTCTCGCTGCACTATTCAAATGGTATGTTAAGGAAATGTTTTAGATGTAGAGAAATACAGACACTTGCACTTAAATATTTAACAGGACTATGAAGTGTCATGAATTAATAAACTGATACACATATGTGATAGAAGCTGTGATATTATGCAAAACCAGGAAAAATTCCAACTCCAAGAATGCCATTACTTTATTACAGCAAAGCTTTCAGATATAAATCCTTCTGCAGTGCAGAAGTATTTATATCAGAAAGCTTTGCTGCAATAAAGTATTGGCATTCTTGGAGTTGGAATTTTTCCTGTTATTCAGCCTTTATTTTCTAACTTCTGGTTTATCACTACATCAGCCTTTGGTCTGAAACACTATGCAAAACCATCAGGCTACAAATAGGGCAATTATCTCAGCAAGACACCTAGGAACTTTTACTTATCACATCCAACAGCCTACGAATTGTTGCTTTAACTGTTCCTCAGTACTGCATTTAGTCTGCCTTACTCTGTATTCTCATAGTGCTGTGAATTTAAGCACATTTGTGTAAAAGTAACCAGACCACTGTGAATTACATTGAAATCCTCAGCTTCTGCAGTAAGAAGTTAAATGCTTTCACTGTGCTTCAGTACTGCTGCCCTATACCAAACACCATGCAAATGCCACTGATGTAAAGTGAGGGCTGTTGCATGGGCCATTTCTGGCCATGTGTGTTGTGTGTGAATCTATTTTTTGATGAGATTAAACATTTGAAAAATGGGTGGATAGGACAGTAGTGAAAATGGTGTTGGAAGAAGAGGGTAGGACGCATGGGAAGAATACTAGAATTTGCAGGAGGGTCAAGGGAGAGCACCATAGCTATCTACTTTTTCACAACATAAATGTACAATTGTAAACACATTTCATGACTTTGCACCATACCAGTAATAAGTGACAAGAACAGAATAATATTGTATGGCCAACTGAAAAAAATAAATTGTGTCAACACACAGTGTAGATTTTTTTGTCATGTTGTGTAATGTGTAAAACAATTCTTCTTCGATAGTATTGCATAAATGGAAATGCATTGTCTTCATAGTATATTGCTGTTCATGGAGCTTTTCTCCCTGGGACTCCACTGAAAATGGGCTCTTCTTGGCCCAATGGACTATCCCAGTAAACAAACTGTAACATAAAGAAATAAATAAATGATACATAGGCAAAGTGGAGAACTATGTACATGGCATCATTTTTTTGTGGGACAGGTGCCCATTTTTTAATATTTCTTTGAGAGAGAGAGAGGGAAGAGTTTTGGGAAAGATGCTTAGGAATGAAATGGTCAAGTAGGTAGATTAGGTTAGGAAGCATGTGCAGGCATACAGGACATACAAGACAGACAGGGATGGTAATGGAGACAAAAGGTTGGGGAACACTGTAACTGGGGATAGGTAGATAACATCGGAGGTGCATCCATGTCCAGCTTGAGAACAGTGAGGATTTTGTCCTCACCCTCAGAACTGTCATTACTGTTGGCTGCAGCAGTTCCCTGGGTCAGTACTGGACATAGCATGATCTTTGCAATACAAAGCAGGACCTTTTCAGTCCTGTTATGTTCACCAAGGCCCCTCTTCATTTTATCCTCAGTCAGCCCTGTTAAGTGCTGCTGGGTGACAAAATCACCACTCCCACTAGTACTGCTCCCAAAGGGTACCACTGCACCAGCAGCTGGGGAAGAGCAACCTGATGCAGTTGGATGAGGTAGGGCAGGGATTTTGGAGGCAACACTGATAGGTTATAAACCAGAAATGCTGGGTATCTGTCCTGCCATCTGTGGAGGTATGGTGGGCCAAGCTGCAGTGGTCAGTCTACCTCTCTGTGTTGTTGGTCATTTATTTTCAGCAGTAAGGTATGCAACCAGCAGAATGTTAATAAATTATAACCCCACAAACACACAAAAAAAGAGAAAGAAAGTGAGGTTGAGATAAAAAAGTGATAATTATTTACATGGCATGTCACAATATTGTATTGTTTCAATAAACTTTGTTTGGCAATATATAAACAATGATATTTTACTATTGTACACACACCTTTGTCACATCCATTTATGATGGAAAGGTACTTATGTACCATAAAATAAACAAATCACACTACTATAATATAACAAAGAGCAGCCTTTATTTCCCTACAAAAAAGAGGAAATGCGCATTCAAATGTAATAATTTCAGTTGTCATAATTTGATTCTTCCTGATATATTATTGCTATTAATATTTTATAAATGCTTATCTAGTTAAAAAAAAAAGTAATTGCTGTTTCTAGGTACTGAACCCACTCACAGTTGAGCTGCTGTTGTCATTGCTAATGCATGCAGCAAGAGCTATTGAGGAAGGCAGGCATGCTTGAAATGAAGGTTGAGGTATCCTGCTCAAGATGCTAGTGCTTGATGAAATGAAAATAAATTCATGACTTAAATTTGAACATGAGTAATACTTACCCTGTGCTTCTCTGAGGTTAGTTAATCTCTCCTAGTTTACCTCGTAGTTTGCAGCTATCTCCTCTGCAGCTGTACAGCACAAAAAGAAAAGAAATGTGTATGAAAGCATAATGGCAAAATGAATTTGCTGGTTAAAGCATTAAAGTGATATCATAGACAGATTATTGGTCAGTTTACTTACATAACTATGGAGTTTGCAGTCCTAAATACAGCATCCCATCAGCTTAGTAGGTCCTGGTTATGCTTCTTAAGGTCACTATAGTGGTGTTGACATTGTTCCCAATTGCATGGAATTCCAGTTGGAGTGCTGATGGCCTTGGCTAAGCTATTCCAAGCCTCAACCTTATAGTAAAAGACAGTATAATTCCCATGTACCAGCCTACAGCTGTAGCCCTTCATGAGGAGTGCCAGAAATATCTCAATGACTCTTCAACACCCCACCTTTGCACTCTAAATTTAGCACCATTCTCTCCCTCGCCAGCCATGTCTGCAAAAGTGAAGCTAGTAAAATATGTCTGAATTGGTACCCAATTCAGATCTCATTGTTAACTGGTTGTGTGCAAAGATGCATTGTCTTGGCAACTGCATTTGTACAATTGAAATCAGATGGACTCCTTGGCAGACACATTATCACTACTTACATCAAATAGCAGTAGATGTGTGAGACATGGCATTGAGCTTTGCCATGTGTGATGGTCAGTGTATTGAGACAGGTTCTAGTGTTCAACAACCTAATGCTTAATAACTTGTTTTGTTCCTTGCAGTTTGGAAGGAGAAAGAGGATTAATTGTGACAGAATGTGATGTTGGGGGGTTCACAATGTTAAAATATTGTTGTACTAGCTGGGAATAGAACCCATGGAATAAATCATGCAAAAATTGAACCTTACTATATTATTTGCCACACAAGAACTACCTTTCAAGCATGCAGATTAGAATTATACTAATTTGGGAGTGAATGGAGATACATTTCATAGAGAACAATATGTGTGCAATTTTAATTAGTCTTGAGAATGCATTCTTATGTAACAGTCATTATTTTTGTCTGTTAATATATATCAGATGGATGCAGTTAAATGAGCTGAGAAATACAAGCTGGGATATATTACATACATCTAAACACCAAATGCTGTATCAAAAAGTCCAACACAAAACACCAACGTTGAGCAAAAAACCTTTATAACAACACAAAGCTTTCAGGTTATACACCCTTTCTCACTGCTTAATATATTACATACACCCTTCACAAGACATAACTGTCCTACAAACACAGTTTGGATATACGAAGAGTCATAACGATTATAAGAAAAGCACCCTGTCCATCACACATATGCAGGTGAATTTTGTATTAAATATCATCATTGTCAAGTTTAGGAAATTGGACACACATTAGCTTGAGGTTATATGTGAAACATTAATAACATATGCTAAATAAAAAAATACTTATGCAAACAATACTAATACATTGCTTGCAAGAAAAATGTTTAATAGTATCATTTTTCTTTAGCGTTACAGTCCTGTCAAACTGAGGTGGCAAATGAGATTCTTACACCTGAAAAATTAATTTTAAGATGCTAAAGCACTGTGCTATTACTCTGATGCTTACTGTGATGGATTTGAAGTCTTCTTAAGACACTCAGTCTTGCTGGCTGGATTCTGCTGAAATCAAAGTCTGGTTATAGTTGCATTCACAGTCTGTTGCATATAGAAACTTGCAGAATATACACTGATGAGAGAATATACTTTGCAGCACCTGTCTTTAAGAGCAGTAACCAATAACTTTTTATAATAAACCACAGATACTTCTGTTACAGCTTCAGAAAATGTTCTACTTTACTTCTCATATAGTACAGATGATGTGAGAGATATAACATTTACCTCAGGACAAATGTGTCCCTACCAGTACCCCTAACATAACTGAATTTAATACAGACAAAACCGTAAAAAATCACAAACTTAGAAAACCCAAAAGGCAGGTAAACAAAAATGAAAGTTGCTCTCTGCAACCACAAAAATGAAATACGAAGATGTTTATTAAAGTAAGCGCTTTCGGTGGGATCAATGTCCCACCTTCATCAGAGCTACTTTCATTTTCGTTTACCTGCCTTTTGGGTTTGCTGAATTTAATACAGACTTTATATATATTTTTAGTTAAACACACACCCTCTTGGTTTTGGAAAGATACTGCCTTGATGATGCAAATGCTGACACATCTGTTCTTGTGCAAATGCTAATAAGTGGAGAAAAGCATATTTTAAGGAAACGCCTTGTGGATAAACTTTCTTAGAAAAGCATATTTTTAAACTTTCTTAGAAAAACATATTTTTCAAGAAAACGCCTTGTGGATAAACACATGTCCTGTTAAAGAAAGCAGATTAGGTTTTTACTGATATATCCTGTATTTTTTTACATTCTTTCCAAGTCTGTAAGAAGTCAGCTTTCCTGATGTGTGTGTGTAATACACTCATAAGCAAGTTGCTTATTTTATTTTATTTTTTTAAGCCACAGTCCTTTAGTATGGATGCTAATCACATATTGCTAAACTCTATTTCTACATTTAAGCAAGCTTTATCTTATTCCTTATTTAGGTTGCATATTTATAGCAAAGTTACTTTCAACCTTATTATATTGTTGAGCACACTCTAACAATTCCCTCTTTTTATTTTAAACCAGGGAAATAAATTCAGCATTATTTGAAAATACCTTTTCATTATGACAATTAACAACAGTAACTTGACTAGCTTTTGCTAAGCAGATTTTAATACATGTAAATAATATGCAACCAAGCATTACAATACCAATAAAAGAAATTAAAAATACAGTGAGTTTTCCTGTCCATCCTGTAAATAGATTACTAAACCATTCACTCCAATCATCATTCCAGTTTTTTCTAGTATGTTGTGACACTTGTGCAATCACTTCTAAATGTGCTTTTACAGATTCTGTTTTGTCTGGAATAAATGTACAACATTGTTCTCCTATTAAAGCACATGTACCCCCTTGGGATGCTAATATGTAATCTAATGCCATTCGATTTTGCAAAACCATAGTTTGTATAGCTATCATCTCGACAGTAATGTCAAGGACTGCATTGAAAGTGACATTTGCCAATACCTCAACTAGTTTAGATAGTTTTCTTAGCTCCCAAATGGCTTTTGCAGCCCCGTACCAAGGGAAAATACTGCTCCAGAGATTACATCATCTCCTAAAGCCATATCTTTTAATTTAATATAATCAAGATTTTGATGATATATACGTGATGTATCTAAGGTGTCTACTGGATTTTCTGGGCTTTCAATCACAAGTAATATATCCCTTTTCTTTTTTGCATTTCTAATGCTTCCTTTTGGTAACTCTTTTACATGATGCATTGCTGGTACCCCTACTCCTATATAACAGGTGCCATCCCATCCCTTTGGTAATCATTTATAAGCATATTTACCACAGATGTAATATAACCCATCTGATAGAGCAACACTGATATTCACCAGACTGCCATTTACTTGCCCCATAGTAGGAGTTTTATCATGTACAACTGTAAAGTTTTTATCTCTTTTACTTCGCCAACATGTAATATTGGTTTTACACTCATTTTTATCATTTTGTGAAAAATGAAATACTGCTGTGTAACTTAATATTAACTGACCCTTAATTGGTATTAAAATAGGAAAACCATGAGAAAATACTCCACATACTGGTATGTGGCTGTGAAAATTTATCATTTCAATTGTTTGAATACAATTGCTATTACCCACTGGAACAGTTCCATTTTGTTGAAAACGTGTGATTCCCTGCACTATAGCAGATAACTGTACTCTTGCTTTATGTAATTGTATATTTATGATTTGATCTCCTGTTTCATTTATTAATACCTTCCAACTACTAAGAGAATTTAGTGGTATAGGTATTAGAGGCATTACCCCTATTATTTTTGGTATTAAACTACATACCCAACAATTAGAAACATTCATGCTTTTTGCATACCAACACTGTCTTGCCAAAAAAGTGTTAAAAGATGGTGACAATCTTGTTCATTTTTCCACATTTCTTTACTCTCTCTCTTATGTAACTTTACAGTTTGATCAACAGGTTGTAAGTGTAATTTAATACTAAGCAATACAATAATAGTTAGTATGATAGCTATTATCAGTTTTAAACAACATCCTTTAAATAGAAATTCCATTGCTGAATCATTTTGCCTTTGGTCATCCGAAACTGGATTTCCAAAAGGATGCACTTTAAACCATATCAATTTCATTATGGTTTTCTCTGATGGAAACCTACAAAAGAATACATTTAATCAGATTTACATTACTCACTATTTTTGATCATTCTTAGTTGATCGTTATGTACCAAGATTGTTCTGTTTTTCTTTTTTCCTTTGATTTTGTACACTAATGGTCTAATTTGTTCCACTACTTCAAAAGGGCCTTGCCAGTTGCTAGCCCATGGTCCTTCCATTTGGAATGTTTTTACCAATACTTTGGTTCCACAGGGAAGTCTTTCTTCAGCTGGTAATATTGGCACCTTTTTCCATAGATGGAACGCTTGTTCCCTTGCATTATAGTCACATATACTAGTAAGTTGTTTTAGCCATTCCTGATGTTTGCTGATTTCTAGCATGGGCCTACCATTAGGTAAATCTAGGTCAAATGGTAATTGTATAGGCATTTTATGGCCTGTCATTATTTTATACGGGGAAATACCTGTTTTGCTGTTTGGTGTTGCTCGAATACCCATTAAAATACCAGGCAAATGATGTACCCATGTATTGCCCTTTTCCAAGCATGCCTTTTTTAGACGCTCTTTTAACATCCGATTCATACATTCTACAATGACATTAGATTGTGGATGGTATGGTACATGAAACCTTTGCTGTATACCTAACAAATTACACATTTGTTTAATAAGATCACTAATAAACTGTGGGCCATTGTCTGACTCTATGACCCGTGGCCATCCCCAATGACAGAAAATATTTTTCCATAAGGCTTCTGCTGTTGCCTTTGCTGTCATGGTTTTGGTAGGAATTGCTTCTACTCATTTTGAAAAGATGTCCACTACTACTAGTAGATACCTGTAACCTCCTTTTGTTGTTGGCAATGGACCTGCATAATCTATTTGAACTGCATACCATGGCCCATCCGCTGGCTGTACTTGATGTAACTGAGGCTTTTTGCTTTTAGCATTCACCTGCAGACAGAGTAAACATTCTTCTACTAGTAGTAGTTATTTGTATCCTCCTGTATACTTTATTTGAACTGTATGTATACTATAACTCATCGCCATTGAAAAATTAATTTTAAGGTGCTAAAGCACTGTGCTTTTACTCTGATGCTTACTGTGATGGATTTGAAGTCTTCTTAAGACACTCAGTCTTACTGACTGGATTCTGCTGAAATCAAAGTCTGGTTATAGTTGCATTCACAGTCTGTTGCATACAGAAACTTGCAGAATATACACTGATGAGAGAATATACTTTGCAGCACCTGTCTTTAAGAGCAGTAACCAATAACTTTTTATAATAAACCACACGTACTTCTGTTACAGCTTCAGAAAATGTTCTACTTTACTTCTCATATAGTACAGATGATGTGAGAGATATAACATTTACCTCAGGACAAATGTGTGCCTACCAGTACCCCTAACATAACTGGATTTAATACAGACTTTATATATATTTTTAGTTAAACACACACCCTCTTGGTTTTGGAAAGATACTGCCTTGATGATGCAAATGCTGACACATCTGTTCTTGTGCAAATTCTGATAAGTGGAGAAAAGCATATTTTTAAGGAAATGCCTTGTGGATAAACTTTCTTAGAAAAGCATATTTTTAAACTTTCTTAGAAAAACATATTTTTCAAGAAAATGCCTTGTGGATAAGCACATGTCCTGTTAAAGAAAGCAGATTAGGTTTTTTCTGATATATCCTGTTTGTTTTTTTTTACATTCTTGCCAAGTCTGTAAGAAGTCAGCTTTCTTGATGTGTGTGTAAGCCACAGTCATTTAGTATGGATGCTAATCACATATTGCTAAACTCTATTTCTACATTTAAGCAAGCTTTATCTTATTCCTTATTTAGGTTGCATATTTATAGCAAAGTTACTTTCAACCTTAGTATATTGTTGAGTACACTCTAACAACACCCATTGTAAAAGTAGCTTTTAGCTGGATTCAAACCCTTAGTCAGCTATATTCTTTATCTAATCTCACTGCATTTACACCTTGTCCCACAGCGATAGGCATCATTGGGGGAATTTCTCTATTCAGAGTGATGAAGAAAATACACTATTGTCAGGCATGTTTGTGCTACATAAAGCAACTTCAATTATTTTTTTCCTTAGGTAGTGAACTGTGTTTGTGGACTGCCAAGCAGAGAGCAAATACAAATTAAAATGACAAACAAAAATTACATTTTGCAGTAATTGCAGTGTGCTCTATAAACAAGAATTGAACTATGCTTCATATTTCTTATTTCTCTCAGTCCACTTGAGTTACACCTTGTGCCACAGAACTGGGCATCTGTCAGGTGCATTGTCTGCAGTAAGTGCAATCCCTGATGCAAAGGGCTGCATAATGACACAATGCATATTTGCTCTGTATATAAGGCAACTTAAACTACATTTTTTACTTTTTTCTTAGGCAGTGAACCATGTTTGCATGCTGCTGAGAAGAGAGTAAATGGAAAAGGCATTAGAAAAAATATATATGATGGGGGGAAAAGCTAAGAGCAAATTAAATGTAATTAATGGGTATATGTAGAAAAGACCACAGCAAGAAGTGCATTCTAGCAACTTATTCATCCTTCTCACTTGTCATTGCACTGAACACATTATCAGATTTGTATTTAATGATAAATCATGTGAACGTGGAAAGACAAAAGCTCACGTGTTGTTAGCAATAGTGACAAGAGTTGCTTTTTAAACAATACCACAATGGTACAGCAAATTGTGATTAAATGTGTATCCAGATCACCCTCTGAAAACTTATTAGTGAAGTGGATTCAGGCCATGCATCAGCAGTCCTTTTTCTCTAAGCTCACTGCACTTATACCTTGTGCCATAGAGAAAGTTACCTAGCAGGTGTTCTTTCTTCTCTGAGTACTAGCCATAGTGCTGATGTCCATGCAACGCCATCAGGCTGACTTGTTCTACATAAGGCAGCCTAAAATTAATTTTTCAAAGTTTTCCTTAAGCTGTGAAAGTGAATTTCACACTGTTAAGTGGTGTACAAATGCCAAAGGCAAAATTTATCACAAGCATTTGAACAGTTCTTTTGAGAATAACATCTTGAAGACACAGGAAATTAATCACAGTGTATATGTAGCAATGATCACAGTTAGTACTGCAGTACAAGTCTGATACAGTGTGTATGCAGCAATGAGCACAGTTAGTACTGTAGTACAACTCTGATACATTGTATATGTAGCAATTAGCACAGTTAGTACTGCAGTACCACTCTGATACATTGTATATGTAGCAATGAGCACAGTTAGTACTGCAGTACTCTGATACAGTGTATATGTAGCAATGTGCACAGTTAGTACTGCAGTAATCTAATACAGTGTATATGTAGCAATGAGCACAGTTAGTACTGCAGTACTCTGATACATTGTATATGTAGCAATGAGCACAGTTAGTACTGCAGTACTCTGCTACATTGTATATGTAGCAATGAGCACAGTTAGTACTGCAGTACTCTGATACATTGTATATGTAGCAATGAGCACAGTTAGTACTGCAGTACTCTGATACATTTAGCAGTCTCACATCTCAGTGCCACATTGGTACTATCATGTATGTCTCACAATATCAGGACTTTAACTAATGCCATGGGAATGGAGAAGAGCACAGGTGACATCAGAAATGCTTTCAATGTTCACATAGCACACACAAGTAATACTGACATAATTTCAAATGACGTATCTGTCTGTCAGTTTTAGTCATTACTGACCTTACCTGAGTTTCCCACACTGACGCATTCATACAACAAAATTAGTCTCAAGATTTATTACAAACTCCCTCAGTAAAATGATCTGGGAAGAGCTTTCAATCCCTGCATCCTCATTACTGTTTATCTAAGCTCAACACCTTTACACTTTATACCACAGTGATATAACTGTGATAAGTTGAATATGTGTACTGTCCCGACTGCTGAGGAAAGTGCAACATTGCCAGTCTTTATTGAGCTATTAATGGCAATCCAAATAAAATTTGTCAGTTTTCACCTTGGGCAGTGAAATGTTGTTCATTGCGATTGACTCCTGCAAGATAATGGAATGCAATGCCAAGCAGCATGCAAATGATAAAGGGAAAAAATGCTGATCAAATGCTTTCAGTGCACATTTCACATGTTTAAGCAACTTTGTTATCTAGCAACAGGAACTTGTGAGGATTTGAATACTCAAACGAGATAGTGAGAAAAGTCATTTAAAAGTATTTCCTATAGTTTCCACAAAGACATATATTAGCAAGGAAGAAACGAGTTTAGATGTAATGATAATATGAGACTGTATCAAGTCACAATGAAAGTACAACATAAACAAGTTATGAAAGTTTTCCTTTCTCATTTGACAGTAAATGTCTGGATGATTGAGATATTGCAGACAGTTAAGATACCCATGTACTCTTCCAATGTTAAACCAAGAGTGCAAACACTGTATATATATATATATATATATATATATATATATATATATATATATATATATATATATATATTCCTTCCTTTCTTTCTTTATGATGCCTCATTCCCATGTCTATGCTTTATAAATAGCAATTCTATCTCTACTCTATTCTATATGTTAACTGTATGAATGCTTACTGTACTCCTTTGAATATGAACAATATTTCATACTAAAGGTTAATAACCATGGCCATTAAAGCCAGCATCTGAATGTTAGGAATGTTGCTCTCCTAAATTAGTCAATGTATTTTTAGATTTTTAGGCAAGTCTCTTCTCCCTGACACACCCTCAGTAGGTGTACATCAAAGAGGAGAGACTGCGAAAGCTACTTATTCCTGCAGTCAGAGTAATCATAGATACCTGCAAGCCATTAGCAGGAAACACTTCTCAGTGCTCATCCTTGCATTGCTAGTGCATGTGCATGTCTCTGCCGGACAGACAGATATGCATCCCAGAGACTGCCTGTCCTATAGAACAGGCTTTCCATCATTGTGAAGCTAAGATTGTCTATTACCCAGTTTAAGCACAACCTAGACAAGTGGATGGGGAATAGGAAATTTACACTGGGCCTGGCACCCATGTTCCTTATGGGCAGAGATAATTTATAAATGTCTGGCCCTCAATGTCTTTTTGGATGCAGGACATCATTATTCTTATGGGGAAACTTGGCTATGCTTAGAAAGGCCCCTTGAGTCATTAGCCTAGTAACAGTCTATGAATCTATGTAACCATGTATGCCTTTATACCATGTTTACATTCCCTACACTTAGTGCAGATTTTGGTTTTCAGGAATGCTAATGATTTAACACTTTATTTGCATACTCAAAGTACTCACAGGGCTGACTCTGCACTACATAAAGGTATTCATAAACTGAATGCCTTTGTATTGCACTGAAGAGACTGTTTTGATCCAGAGTGCTCAATACTGGTAAAAACACAACTACTGGAAGATTATATATTTTCAACACTGCTGTATTGTTAAAGTATGTTGCTATTTCTTACATAATGCTTTTAGTTTAATATTACCATAGAATTGCACTGACTGCTGAAAAGAAGTTTTTTATCTTGTCTTTTCTTTATCCCTTTCTTTTGGGATAAGCATGTCTGCAGTACAAAATAGTATGCTGCAGAATACTACATGACCTATTCTTTAGTTTGTATTTAATTTGATGTTTGCACAGTTATTGCAGATAAGTGTATTCTAACTTTGTAGGGATGTCTGACAGTTTTACATGTGTTATCAGAAAAAGAAAAGTGTGATCTGGTTGAGGATTTATACCTGACTTCCCCCACAGCAGTGGAGATGGCAGTAATAACATATTTGTCTTACATTTCTAATGCTATATTTTTAATTGTTATTGTTAATGCTTCGATATTTTACACAGTCAAACCAATGTTATCTGTATTAGAGAACTATCTATGATCATACTTTACACAGTCAAACCAATGTTATCTGCATTAGAGAACTATCTATGCTCATTGCTGATATCCAATTTAGAAAAAAAATTGGTGGGGTGGGGGGTTGTCCTAATGCATGTGCAGTTATAGGAAGCATTACGTTTTAAAATGTTGTGCGCATGTAGAATGCATGCAATCACATATAATTGATTTGACAGCCATCCTGTTCATGTAATTATGTGTGTCTGTGTTTATTGTTTCATCTCATACAGAGGTATGACACCCATAATGAAATCTGTACCCTGAAAGCCACTATACACTGATGCAGAAAATGAGGTCATTTTTCAGGCTTTACATTCCCAATACGCTTTTCTGTTAGGGAGAGGTAGAAGTGACCAATCTACTCATTAAATGATATGGCAGCAAGTGGTCAGTGACATTAATGCTGTTGGAGGGCATGGGAGAACCTTCTTCCAGACACAACACCAAGCAAGTGACATGATAACCTTGGCCCATTATAAGGTGACTGCAATTGCCTAGAACAGGTATCTATGGGGGTGGTCTTGCTACAAACCACCAATAAGTGAAAACAGAGGAGTTCCTCTCCACTGTTAGAAATCAAGATAATCCTGCAGAGGGTTCCCACAAAATCCTTGATGTTGGTTTAGATGTGGACTACAGACCCAGAGTGTCACAAGCAGTCATGTGCAATGCAAAGTGTCATTGTTATATATTTATATGAATATATCTAAGATGGCTGATATATATATATATATATACATATATATATATATATATATATATATATATATATATATATAAAATAATAATTGAATCAGTGATAACTGTGAGTCAGACTACAATCACAGGGAAATAGTGGAGGTTATTTTGGGGGGGTTCCAATTGTTCACTTTTACATTTTTGTATGAGAACATTTTTAATCTGAAGTTGTGAAGGGGATTGTTTTCTTTTTCTTGTTTCATTTGCATTGTGATACTTAGCAGACTTCTTTCCTGTCCATTCCTCACTTACAGGAGAGCCAGATATAACACTAGGGTCTCTGGCTGGAGAGTGGCCTGCTGGGGGGGGTCTGCCACAACATTTAATTTTTAAATTAAAAAAAATAAATAAATTACATGCTGTGTTTTTTAAACAGCATTCTTCTTTAAGAACACCCTTTATGTCTGTGCATGCAGTGCAAATTTACATTCCTGCATGCTTTCACACACACACACACACACACACACACACACACACAAACACATTAAAACATTCATTCCAGTAATTGCTTCTTCTTCCCATGCACAGGATTAAAGGTGCTGGCTGACATGACATGAGACGTCTGTTCCTGCATGGACATAAAATGTAGGTAAGGAAGATGTGTGTCCCTGTAATGCACTAGTTAGGGGTGGCAAGTTGGTTAATTTGCTTAGGCTGAAACCCTGCATCTTGATTATGATAGACAAGAGCCTGAATCTTCTACACCAACTACCAGACTGCTCAAAGAATATGCATTTTAGTGTATTTTCAAGGAATTGAGTTTCACTGCATTTTCAGTGTTTTAGTGCATTTTTCAAGTAATTGTGAGCTTCAAGGGAAGAGCAGTTTACTGCTGTTCATGCTACATCTGCTTTCAATCTGCAAATGTTTTGACTGTCACTGTTTACACTATAAAACTTAAAAGCAATGTTAGTAACACAACAGGTAGCATATTTGCTTTTGGTGCAGAAGGCTGTGGATTTTACTCCCACACTATGTAGATGCATTGCTGATACTGTGGTATATTTAAGGGTATGTGGGGATGGAGGTGCTGCAGTCATGATTGTGTCCTCCTTTGTATAAGATACCTAATAACTATGAACTTGTTGTCAGTTTTCCATCTTTTCCCTATTGCAATATTACCAGCTTACCATTTTTTAATGTAACATAGGCAATTTATTCTTCATGGGCAGCAGGCACTGAATTTGTAGATGGAACACTAAAATATAATGTTGATTGCTAGCAGCAACTGCCTCATTAGTTAAACATCGTTAATGTGGAATTATTTAGCTGACTTTTACTTATGCAGTGATTGTGTATATTGACTGATACTGGTGGATTGTACTGATAGATGTTTGAGTGGCCTTTTATAGTTGAATACATGTCAAGCAGAGCGCTTCATTAGCCCTCTTCAAGAGAAATCTTAATGAGCGTATGGGAAATAAAAAGTTCACCCCGGGGATCACTACAGTGGCTCTACTTGATAGAGGCTAGAGGCATTGGGAACTAACATTGGATGGCAGAATGCCAGGGTACTTCTATGGGCTAGGCTTGTAAAGGCCCCAGGGCCATTAGCCTAGCTCCACCTATGAACCTATGAACCTATGAAATATTCTGAAATGGGCAGTTTTGTCAATATTAGCTCATACATTTTACTGCATTGTTGACTGAAAAAATGTTTTAAAAAAAGCATTTTTAAAGATTTTTAAGAATAAGGGTGATGGGCAGAGCTGTAGTAACTACAGAGGGATTTAACTAATCAGTCACAGCATGAAGTTATGGGAAAGAGTAGTGGAAGCTAGGTTAAGAAGGTATGTGATGATTAGTGATCAGCAGTATGGTTTCATGCCGGGAAAGAGCACTACAGATGTGATGTTTGCTCTGAGAGTGTTGATGGAGAAGTACAGAAAAGGTCAGAAGGAGTTGCATTGTGTTTTTGTAGACTTAGAGAAAGCATATGACAGGGTGCCTAGAAAGGAGTTGTGGTATTGTATGAGAAAGTTGGGAGTGTCAGAGAAGTATGTAAGAGTGGTACAGGATATGTACGAGGGTAGTGTGACAGCGGTGAGCTCTGCAGTGGGAGTGATGGATGCATTTAAGGTGGAGGTGGGATTACATTAAGGATCAGCTCTGAGCCCTTTCTTATTTGCAATGGTGATGGACAGGTTGACAGACGAGATCAGACAGGAGTTCCCGTGGCCTATGATGTTTGCAGATGAAATTGTGATCTGTAGTGAGAGTAGGGAACAGGTGGAAGAGACCCTGGAGAGATGGAGATATGCTCTAGAGAGAGAAGAGGAATGAAGGTCAGCAGAACTAAGACAGAATATATATGTGTGAATGAGAGGGAGGATAGAGGAATGGTGAGGATGCAAGGAGTAGAGGTGGCGAAGGTGGATGAGTTTAAATACTTGGGATCACTAGTTCAGAGTAATGGTGAGTGTGGAAGAGAGGTGAAGAAGAGAGTACAGGCAGGATGGATTGGGTGGAGAAGAGTGTCAGGAGTGATTTGTGACAGACGAGTACCAGTAAGAGTGAAAGGGAAGGTCTACAAGAGGGTAGTGAGACCAGCTATGTTATATGGGTTGGAAACAGTGGCATTGATAAGGTTTATGGATGTGGTGAGAAAGGGCATGCAAGTGGTTGGTGTGACAGAACAAGATGCAGAGGACAGGAAGAAATGGAAACAGATGATCCGCTGTGGCAACCCCTAACGGGAACAGCTGAAAGAGGATGATGATGATGTTGACTGGAAAAATGTTCAAAAGTACAAATTTATAACATACTATAATAAGTGCTGCTGTATTATACAAGGAATATAATTTAATATAATTAGGAAGATGAATCAAATAACTCATGCATGTATGCATGGTGTTAAAAATGTGTGCAAGGGGCCTATGGTTTGAATGCAGCCCAAAGGTTAACTTAATCTGCCACTGGCCCGATGCAATTTCTTTCAATGTGGATTTCAATACTGTTTCAGTGAATGAGTTTCAAGGGCAGAGAAGCTTTCTGTCCATACTAAGTCTTTTTTCATAGTGCGATTGTATTGTTTTGTTTAGTAAATGGCTGTCAGCAATTTTGCAACAAATTTGAAATAAAAGTTTTAAATTGAATCCAAATATCTGTAATTATTCTAGAACTAAAGCTGAAAATAGTATGCACACTGATAGATTTGAACAGTGTTTATGGTAACTGGTGAGAAATAGCCAAGCATACCTCTCAATGTCCAGATTTTCTCAGAATATCCAGATTTTTGCCTCATATTTTTGGTCTGTTCCTCATAAAGTTTGCAGTTTTCTGGCAAATCATTGAGAATTGAAGTCACTAAATAATATTAAATAATGACAAATACTTGAGTTTCAGATTTCATATCCTTCAGAAAATACATAATAATGCAAAACCTGTTATTTTAGCAATTTTCTAAGTTTATAAGAGGAACATTTAAAATCTGTCCCTATTTTTGGGCTTTTGTCCCCCATTATTTTTGGCTTTGAACAGATTTCTTGCACTGAGAGGATGAGACGTATGCAGCCAAGTAATGAGACACCGGAAAGGCTGCAGAGGATGGATGTGGGGCTGCTGTGTGTGTATGTGGGGGGGGGCTGATTCATTACCTTGCCTAGTGCCCCATTTCATCATGATCTGCATACAAGCACTTCTGGATTGTAGGCTGCCAGCCCAACTGCACTTGGTAAGCATTCATTTGGTTCTTGTTATAACTGTAAATGAGGCAGATTCAGGTCTATATGAGAGTGAAGTTTGTATTGCTTTAGCATCTGTTAGAGTGTAACATACCTTATGTGATCAATTTTGTTCTCTCTTTTTTCTGTTTGTTGTGTTTACTGCTTATTATATCATAGATGATCCTGAGAGTGGCAGTGTGGAACCCCTACCACCTGTTCTTGGAGAATCAGTAGCCTCTGATGATGGTGGCTGCAATGAAGAAGCACAGTCTGGAGGTTCAGAGGCTCAGTCTGACATTGAGGTTATGGCTTCCACATTCCCAGCCAATACTTCAGACACAGTCAGTATGCTTATACATGCCCATGATATGGAGACCTCTGATATAGGACAGGTTGAGGTTGACACAATAGATCAGGTCAGTGTGTTTACTCCAGTTCCAGATCTGACTGCTTCTCTAGTTAGCCATTGTGATGGCATGGTGCCACACAGAAGAGTTGGTAGGGCTGCTGGGAAGAGGCCTGCTGTCCACTTTCCTCCTGATGCTGGGGTGTCATTAGGTGCTACCAGATGCATGTGTAAGGCCATAGTGGAGGTACAGGCATGTTCCACCATGGCCTTTGAAGAGATAGCATGACTACTAAACATCCTGCAAGCCAAAGTGAATGACTCCCTAACATGTGTGGGCAACTCCTTGGACAGGATAAATTACACAGTGGATTGGGCAATGTCTGTGATGAAACGTCTTTTGGGGGAGGGTGGGCATTCACTTGGTTCGAGAGTCACTACATCTTCTGGTGTTAGCAGATGTGGCCATACACGATCCCATAGTGGCACTACATCCATGGCTACATCAGTGACTGCGATGTCCAGACATGGTATGACCACGGGGTCATAATCCTAAAATATAGTTGTGAGGACAACTCATCCAGCAGAAATCGTTCACATTCAGGTAGCACCACAACTTCTAGCCAGGGCCATGGAAGTAGTAGTGCAACTCCTGGCAGAGGTGGTTCTCCTGGCTGGAAGTGAGGATCCTGAATTTACTACTCTGCCATACACAGCTCAAACCCATCCAAGATGCAACGCCAGGACATAGTGCTACCACAGTGCTTGATTGTGTTCATGCAGAGAAACACACACACACACACACACACACACACACACACACACACACACACACACACACTGAAAAAAATAAAAATTCACTTGTTAATACCACTACACACACATGCAAACAATCTAAACAGTACTGTTGAGTGTTAAACATCTGTTGTTACTGGCCCTGAGCACTGTATACTCTGAGAGATAAATGTGTTTCTTACTCGTACCCAATCATTTCTTTGGTGCCAGCCTTGGCCTCCTACCACCCCCACCCTGTGCAAATGATGATGACTGTGCCCTCTCTTTGCACATGTCCTTGTGACTTTGGGTTGCATACATATGTTTGATACACACAGTGGATAGCTAATGTTATTTCTTCATAAGCTTGCATTATCAATATGTATTGCAGAAGACGTTATTTTTTTGTCGATACTTATTTGTAAATTATTGCTTCTATAGTTGTTGAACCTCATTGTATTTCAGTTAGTAGTGTCATTACAACATTGGAAGCATTAACTACGCCAGTCTTGCCTCTTGGTATAGTTGTGCAAATGAGGGTATAACTGACCTGTTCCATGCTTTATAGATGATGGTCAGATGAAATGCTTGATGCATACTATTGTTTGTAATACATAAGTGAATATAGCAAAAGTCTGATAGATGACATACTACTGAAGAACTGTATACCTTAAACAAATGATTTGCTTAGGGGCAGATACATATTTCCATATGAGATAATTAGATCCATAACTTATTTCTTTTTCTTTACAGGTTCCACACTTCTCTTCTCATTAGCACAGGTACAAATTGTGTCCTTGGGTGGGTTGTCCCTGTCTGATGCTATCAGAACACAGCAATTACAGAGATAAGTAAAGGTTTTGTTCGAAAGGCAATGGTTTTCTTAATGTATATCGGTTGGGTCTTAGGCTTGGAGCTAGGTGATGAGTGTGTTTGTGCTAACTTTGCATCTTCGCCAGACCCAGGCAATACTGTGCATGTCTCAGTCTGCCAGCACCATCTGCAGCGTGGGGTTCTTCCTCAAACTCCTTATCTGATTCTGTTGCTGCTGATGTCCCTACCTGTGGTCTGGAAACTGTGGTCCTGCCCCTTGCTGTCCTTTTTAAGGCTGTTTTCTGAGTAGTATGTTGTGTAACAAGGCACAGACTGTAAGTATTTCAACAGAGGTGTCTGGGTCATACTACACTGCACCTCCTGATGTGTCTAGGCACTGGAACCTTAATTTCAACTATCCAAACATACATTCTATAATATTCCTAGTGTGAGTGTGGGTCTCATTGTATCCTTGCTCACTGGGGTTCTTTGGGTTTCTCATGGATATCATGAGCCAGAGCTCCAGTGCAAAATCTGCATTCCCCACTAGATGCCCTAGAGGAATGTTCACCCCTAGCAAACCTGGTGTACAGATGACAAGTGTACCATATGTGTGAGTCATGGAAACTGCCTGGGTTACCTGCACAGGCAGTGTAGATGATCCTTTGGGCATTACAGACAACCAGACACTTTATAAAGTAGAACCTGACAGTTTATAGTTCACTGCCGCACAGGTAGAAACCGCACTCTCCAAAGCTAAGAATACAGCATCCATGGGACCAGATGACATCCCAGGCTGTGTACTACATGAACTACAAAATGAACTGGCACCTCACCTAAGTGTCATGTTTAATCATAGCCTCACCTCAGGCTTTGTGCCCACTGAGTGGCGCACAGCTACAGTTATCCCGCTCCACAATGGAGGATCCGCCTTGGATCCCGGGAACTACCGTCCTATCAGTCTGATAAGCCTGATCTGCAAGGGCATGGAATGCATTACCATGGAACTTATAAACAAAGACATTGGCAACCTTCAAACACTGGACCCCACCCAGTTTGTGTTTGTGAAGGGCCGATCTTGCCTTCTGAATCTGATTGACTTCTTCGAATCAGTCTCCAGAGCTGTGGACGAGGGTAAGGTGGTCCACACAGCCTATCTGGACCTCGCCAAGGCCTTCAACACCATCCCCCACTCTGGAATCATAGATAAACTTACTAAGCTGGGCATAAATCCCTACATCACTCGATGGGTTGCCAACTGGCTTACTGACAGAACCCAGACTGTAAAAGTAGCTGACTCCAAATCCAGCTCCAGACAAGTGACAAGTGGAGTACCTCAGGGTTCAGTCCTGGAACCACTCTTGTTTGGCATTTACTTCTCTAAAGTACAGGCCAACACTAAGGGACTCTGGCTAACAAAGTTTGCAGATGGCTGCAAACTGGGAGCCATTACTGAATCCCCAAATGATGTGGATATTCTACAAAAAGGCCTTACAGAAACAAATGCCTGGTGCCAGAATCATGGGCTCAAGCTTAATGCCAAGAAATGTATAGTTATCCCCTTTGGAAAAAAAACATGTACCCATGAATTACCACATAGGTGGCAGGACGCTAAACATCGAAAGTGTGATGAGAGACTTAGGGACACAGGTGGACAGTGGTCTCACTTTCAATAACCACATCGCCACAACAGTCAGGAAATCCTTTATTTTGTGGCACACCTCATCACTAAGGGCTTTACATCCAGAAAAAAGGAGGTCATTGTCCCACTGTACACATCCTTCATTAGACCCATTATAGAGTATAATGCCCCATTTGGTATGTACCTCACAAGACATCTGCAACAGCTGGAAAGGCTACAGAAATACCTCACTAAAAGAATCACAGGCCTAAAGCAAATGCCATATGCTGACCATCTAAAAAACTCCAGCTATACTCTGTGGCATATTGTCTACTCAGAGGCGATCTCTGCTTAACATACAAGGCCATGTCAAACCCTGAGCTGTTGGACATGCTCCACTTAAAGAAATCCCAATCCCTCAGAGCCACATGCTCCAGGGATCTAAACCTTGTCATCACAATGAACAAAACATGCTGGAGGGATAGGTTCCTGACCCAGAGACTCCCCATACTCTGGAATAGACTGCCGATACATGTCAAGCAGAGCGCCTCATTGGTCCTCTTCAAAAGGAACCTTGATGATTGGATGGGAGATAGGAAATTCACCCCGGGGATCATGTCAGTCACCCTGCTAGACATGGCCCTGAGAAATAAATATTGTGGGAAGAAATATCTAGGGACTTGTTATGGCTAGGCTTGCATAGGCCATAGGGCTGATAGCCTAGTACCAGCCTATGAACCTATAGAGTAGAAACCTTTTCTGTTGATGTATTCCTTCCCTTTTCCCCAGGTGGGTGCTTTTATTTCTATATGTGTGCAGTCCATTGCCGCCATCACTTCATGGAGGTGTGCTACTGCACAGAATTCCTGCATGATTCTTGCTCTCTCCTGTGGGTACATGGAAAACAGATATGCTCTCTTGCATGTAGTATCATTGCATTTAAAAGAATGATGTAATATTCTAGAGGCTGATGCCTGTGACATCCCTAATATATCACCTGTGGGTCTCTGGAAAATACCAGTCGCTAATATACATAATGCCAAACCTACCTTTGTTTTCACTGGGATAGGTTCTACATATTTTCCCTGGGGTCTGAGGTGGGGCAGGTATATTTCCTCCAGTGTTTTCCTGTCCAGCCTGTATCTCTCAACTATTTCTAAATCATGCAGTCCATGATAGGTCAAACAGGGTCTAAACACCCTTCTTCTTCTTACCAGAGGTCTGGCAGTAGCGGCAGCGCCCTGATTTAAAGCTAGTTACATATACAACATAATAACAGCAGTAGTGACCTCTAACATGCTTTTTGTTTTTTTCTCAGTGTAATTGTGCTGCATTCCAAAGGGTTTTGGTGCACAGGGCAAAAGCCTACACTGAGTGTACATGATTGCTTTATAGGTGCAGCCTGCCACCAACACTATAGCTACACTTCTTGTAGCTGTTAATGATCTCAGCCCAGAATTTAGAAAGAGCACGCACATGGCTTGCATATTTATTTAAAGTGTTGAACATTCATTAGAAATAGGCTCAGGCTTGTATATAATCAGCAATGATAGCTATAACATTGCAAAAGATCTGTAAGTTTTCTAACAATTAAAATAATGGAAAGAAGAGGCAACTTAACCACGGGAATATTAAAAAGGGGGGAAGGAGGTTGATAATGTAATATTGTATGATATGTTAGCAATAGAGCAATTATGAAAGTATTGTTATATTCTAGATCGAGAAGTAAAGTAATTAAGCCAGTGATAATGACTGAGTTGAATAAATGAAAGAGAGAGAAAAAACTGACAGGGGGGGCAGTGAGATAGTGGTTGATCTAATTAGAGAAAAAAAGTGATTGAGTCTTGTCACTTAGACCCTGTGATTGATATAATTTATGTAAACGATGCTGCAACATTTGGTTTAGTGAGCATCTTTCTGGCCGAATGGAGTAAAAGTGGCGGTGGAAAAAACAAGTAGGGTGCTGTGGACAAAAATGTATTCTAACCAGGAGCTGAGCAGCAGCAACAGAGACATTTTTTTCTTAGAAATTATTTTAGTAGTAACTTCAGGGTGTGTGTCTCATCTTGCCTGTTTTTTTTTTTTGTACTGCGGTAGAGATCCAATGTTTAGTGACTTGATGGAAGTATAGAGAATCCCCAGGTGACTTGCTTGTTTTAGACATGGAGAGGAGAGATTTATTATGTGATCTTAGTAGTCTAAAACTGGAATATGGTTGGAGCATATTTTCAATGATGGGCATTTTTTGGAGAAATTAATTAAGTTGTGGACTATCGTGAGTTATGAGTATGTAAGGTAATGGGAGTTCTAGTCAGTGAAACATTTTAAGAGCCACACATTGGTGGGGTTGTTGTAGGATATTTGCTGAAAATTTGACTATTTTATTGTAAAATGCACCAAGTTTAGTTTTATGGGTGGTATTGAGATTTGTAAGATGCAGGATGCATAAAGAAGGGATAGAAATAGGTAGGCAGTGGTTGTGGAATTTTTTAAAGAGTCTGTGAGAAAATGTTTTGTTCTGTATAGTAACTCTAGTTTTCACATGTTGGTCATATTTAAGTCTGTAATCAAGTAAGACTTTTAGTAGCTTTGTTTGTAGCATACATGCAATTTTTGTGTTGTCAGATGACAGGATGTGGAATTTGTGTTTTTCTTCTAAGAGACTTAAAATATAAAACTCTTCACATTTGCCTCTAAAAATACACAGCTCTAGACAAACACGATACCCTTGAAGAGGTAAATCTTTTGAAGAGTGATTGAAAGCAATAGAATAAAACAAGCAGCATGAATAGAAATTGAAATGAAACCAGCATCAATTGTGAGGTGAACTCTGAAGAAAAGGACCCTCATCAAAGACCTATTACCCACCGAGCAAAGGGTTGCATTAATGGTAAGTTACTTTATACAGGAAAATATTTTGTCCGGTATGTGAAATAAAGTCCAGCATCATGAATATGTCTTGAATTGAGCCGAAAAGGTCAGTTAACATGCTCATATCGCTCAACCATCCAGATTTTTGCAGAATGTCCAGATTTCTGTCTCATATTTTTGATCTGTTCTTCATACAATTTGTGTTTTTCTGCTAAATCATTGAAGATTGAAGCCAATAAATAATAAATGGCCTTTGAGTTTCACACTTCATATCCTAAAGAAAATGTATGTTAATGCAAGACCTGTTATTCCAATGACTTTCTACATTTGTAAGAGTAATATTTAACATTTGTCCCTATTTCCGGGCCTTTGTCTCCTCGTTATTTTAGAACTTGTCAAGATTCCTTGTACTAAGAGGTTGAGAGGTATGGATATACTCACAGAGACAGGAATTACTATCTGATCTCAAGAGAAAACCACACAAAATTGTATTAACTGCTAAATGGTTTATACCTAGCATTCAAAACATTTATCCCAGAAATAAGTATTGCATTATTGCACGCTGCATACATGTATTTCCATTTACTTATACCATTTCACTCTCTTCCCATATATTATAAAAGGCACTACTGACCTAGTGAACAGCATTTGGAAAAGTTTTACACAAATGGTCACAAAACTGTAACAGATCATTATAAATAGCTTGAGTGACCAAAAGTAATTCAGTTAAAAAGGCAATTTTTCCAAACCTGTCATCTGTTATGGAATAAAGTCATAAAGAATGATTAACCCTTGATATTCACACAATATATATATTATTTAAACATGCCATCCTAAGCAAACCTATGTTGCTAAAACATCTGCTAATAAAAGAAACTACTGTTACAAAACAGGGCATCCAATTAATCTCTGCAATGAAGTAGCGTAGTATGTAGCTGACATTGGTTGTTTCTTCAGATTTACAAGACATATAAAAAATGTACAACAAAGATGAATAATCTGGTGTGCGCAGTGTTTGAAAAACTGCTTCATTGTGCCAGATACAACGTTCTACTTTAAAACACAAAGGCAAATAAGTACAGGAAATGCTGTTGTATATATTTAACTGTTCATCAACTAGTAAATGAAATGACTAGGTAACCGCAGAACCAAACCAATAAACTCCAAAACACCAGAATGAACCAACACAGCAGTCAGGAAGGTCAAGATAAGTTTATTGCAATAATTCCAGGTTAAGCACTTTCCTCCCTCTTTAAGGGACTTCTTCAAAACAAATTATAACAAAACCCAAACCTTTTTATAACAAACCCAGCTTCACATTCGATGCAATAATGAACCAATCAAATTACCCCATTAAAGAACTTTAATTACATACTACACCATTTCCACTCCCATTAAAAAAAATCAAAAAATCAAATGCATAAAAAATCATCATCATCTTCTTTCGGCTGTTCCCATTAGGGGTCGCCACAGAAGATCACTTGGTTCCATTTCTTCCTGTCCTCTGCATCTTGCTTTGTCATACCAACCACCTGCATGTCCTCTCTCACCACATCCATAAACCTTATCTTAGGCTTTCCTCTTTTACTGTTACCTGGTAGCTTTATCCTTAGCATCTTTTTCCCAAAATACTCAGCATCCCTCCTCAGCACATGTCCAAACCAATGTAATCTTGCCTTTCTGGCTTTGTCTCCAAACCTTCCAACCTGGGCTGACCCTCTAATATACTTATTCCTAATCCTGTCCGCCCTTGTCACACCCAGTGCAAATCTTAACATCTTTAACTCTGCCACATCCAGCTCTAACTCCTGCCTTTTTGTCAATGCCACTGTCTCCAACCCATATAACATAGCTTGTCTCATTACCCTCTTATAGACCTTCCCTTTCACTCTTACAGATACTCATCTGTCACAAATCACTCCTGACACTCTTCTGCACCCACTCAATCCTGCCTGTACTCTCTTCTTCACTTCTCTTCCACACTCACCGTTACTCTGAACTATTGACCCCAAGTATTTAAACTCATTCAGCTTTGCCACCTCTACTCCTTGCATCCTCACCATTCCTCTATCCTCCCTCTCATTCACACACATATATTCTGTCTTAGTTCTTCTGACCTTCATTCCTCTTCTCTCTAGAGCATATCTCCATCTCTCCAGGGTCTCCTCCACTTGTTCCCTACTCTCACTACAGATCACAATGTCATCTGCAAACATCATAGTCCACGGGTCTCCGGTCTGATCTCGTCTGTCAACCTGTCCATCACCATTGCAAATAAGAAAGGGCTCAGAGCTGATCCTTGATGTAACCCCACCTCCACCTTAAACTCATCAGTCACTCCCACAGCAGACCTCACCGCTGTCACACTACCCTCGTACATATCCTGTATCACTCTTACATACTTCTCTGACACTCCTGACTTCCTCATACAATACCACAACTCCTCTCTAGGCATCCTGTCATATGCTTTCTCTAAGTCTACAAAAACATAATGCAACTCCTTCTGACATCGGCACAAAGAAATGCACTGGCTTGTGCATCCCCAGTGGCTGGGTTAAATGCATAAAAAATACATGTATATAAAATTACCCTAAAATGTTTTTCAATTTTAACACACAGAAAATACTAATACTTTCATTAATACCTGGATACTGCATTGCATTTAGCCTTAACTGCCATTTAAGTTCACATATATCCAGGTGTACATCCAAATATCTACCATGAGAATCCTTCAATAATTGCTGTAAAACCAAAAACTTAAAACCATGATCCATATGCTCCTAAATGTGCCTATTTAAAGCATTGGTCATTTTCTTATTCCTTATATCCAACAAATGTTCATTAATCCTCTCTTTAAAATATCTACATGTTTTACCTACATAAAATGCTGGGCAGTTTTAGTAGTTAGTCAAATAAACATTTTTGCTGCAACAATTAAAATGCCAGTTAACTGAATAAACCTATCATTTAAATTGAATTTATCCTTTGCCTCTAATATATATTGCTGCAGCACAACCCCATCCCACACTTAAAATTACCAAGAGGCCTATAGTTATACATTTCACCCTTGTAACCACTCATTTCTAAAATGTTTTTAAATGACCCATCCCTCCTGTATACTATTAATGTTGTATTACCCACTTTTTGAGCTACACTCTGATCAAATTGCAGAATATCCTAGTTATGCCTGATTATATCAGTCACTGCTTTGGAATTGATATTAAATGTGGTGATAAAACTAAACCCCACCTCATTCCTATCATTTTTGTTAGTGGTATGTACAGCAGGGACTATTGATCTTCCATTTACCCCCCCCCAAAAAAAAATAGGCCTATAAAACCCATTTGTCCACTTATTACTTCATTACTAACCTGACTCAACACCTTCAAGGGGTATCCTCTTTGCTTAAACATCTGTACTATAAAAGCTACTTCATCCATAAATTTACTGTCATCACTTACCATCCTGGCAGCCTGAACCAGATGTCCTTTTATAATGGACCTTTTCTGGTAATAGGGATGCCAGCTGCTGAATTCTAAATATGAATTGGAAAAATGTTGGTTTTCTAAAAATCATGGATGTTAACTTGTTGTTTTCTTTATCCATCCTTAAATCAATATCTAAGTATGTAATATTGCCCCTAATAAAACTAGATGTAAGTTTTAAGAACTCTACTGTTTTATTAATGTATTCCAAAAATCCACTCAAAAGTTCCTTTTATGCCTTTCCATACCAAAAAAATATCGTCCATAAATTGTGTATAGTGCAAAATTTGCTGCTGGAAGTTGCTCTTAAACACATATTACTGTTCCCAATAAGACATAACATAATTTGCGAAAATGGGGGCACAAGCCGCCCCCATTGTCACCCCTGTGGCTTGTTTATAATATTGTCCCTCAAAAAAATACATAATTATTTTAAGAACCACTTCCCTCAGCACTACATATTTTTTTATCTGATCCTGCTCATACATCCCTGTTTTTACTAATTGTGCCTCTAACCATATCAAACCAATTTCATGGGGTATTACCGAAAACAAGTTACAAACATTGATAGTGACTAAAATAATGTCACTACTGATCACAATTTGATTTAATTTCTCCAAGAAATGCTTAGTCTTTACAAATATATGAAAAGCCAGCTAACCCCTTTTGTAATTGAATGTCCAAATATTTACTAATAAAACATGTTTTGGAATGCTTCCCATCAACAATCGGTCTAAACTTAGGGTTTTTTAGCCCTTTATGAATTTTAGGTATACCAAAGATATTTGGCACCATAGGATGTTCATTCCTTATAAATCGATAGTCCTCATTAATTTGCCTTTGGTAAACCATAACCTCCAATAACAAGTCAACTGTTACATTATATTAATTTCATTCAAAGAGCTTTCCACATATGTGCTTTCCATTAATAATGCATTCATACCATTGGAATAATCTCCCTTGTCCATAATAACAATCTCACTGCCTTTTATCAGGTTTCATAACCCGAATACTCTTGTCTATGGCTATTTCAAATAACAATTCATACTCCATTATACTCAAATTGCTGTTGACTTCAAATTTGGACATATTATATGATTGTCTAATATCCCTCTCACATACTTTCTCAAATACCCCTATGAGATGGTTGTTCAGAGGACTGAACATACTGGGCTTTTTTAACTTTTGAGGAACTCAGGTACCATAGTTAATATCATTGTCAAACCATACTCTACAATTTAATTTACGCATAAATGACTTTAAATCCACTAAAGTTTCAGCTACATTACCTCTTCTACTTGGAACGAAAGTTAAACCCTCTGCTAATAAATTTGCACGCTTACTGCTGAAACACTTATTCTAATAATTATATATTTTAAAATCACCAGCAGTATTACATACGATTTGCAGTAAACCAATCCCTTCATCCACCAAAAACATTAAAACTTACAAATCAGTTGGCTCACTATTTGATGTCACATGCTGATTACCATTGTTAAATACTTGTTCAAGTTTGTCCTTTACATAGACCGGTTCCACTTTGATTGCCAGTCCCATAGTTTAAGTCAAAATTAACAATGTTAACAATGTCCATAGGCCCTTGCTTAATATCATATTTCCCCAAGTCACTCAGGTTACAAACTCTTTCATTACTTACTTCAGAACAAACTTGAAAGGCCAAGTCCATTAGTTCATCCGCCAAAAGTTGCTGTTCCTTTGAATCTTCAGTCTGGCTCCTTGCTCAATGTAATCCCTCTAGCCATTCACAGAAAAATGATGAGGCTGCTGCCCCTCCCCTACAGTCATTCTGAATGCCTTACGTTATCTTCACTGGGAGACTGCTGTTGTGCGTGTGCGTTATCTTCACTGGGAGACTGCTGTTGTGCATGTGCATTATCTTTACTGGGAGACTGCTGTTGTGCGTGTGCATTATCTTCACTGGGAGACTGCTGTGGTGCGTGTGCATTATCTTCACTGGGAGACTGCTGTTGTGCGTGTGCGTTATCTTCACTGGGAGACTGCTGTTGTGCGTGTGCGTTATCTTCACTGGGAGACTGCTGTTGTACGTGTGCGTTATCTTCACTGGGAGACTGCTGTTGTGCGTGTGCGTTATCTTCACTGGGAGACTGCTGTTGTGCGTGTGTGTTATCTTCACTGGGAGACTGCTGTTGTGTGTGTGCATTATCTTCACTGGGAGACTGCTGTGGTGCGTGTGCATTATCTTCACTGGGAGACTGCTGCTGTGCGTGTGCGTTATCTTCACTGGGAGACTGCTGTTGTGCGTGTGCGTTATCTTCACTGGGAGACTGCTGTTGTACGTGTGCGTTATCTTCACTGGGAGACTGCTGTTGTGCGCGTGCGTTATCTTCACTGGGAGACTGCTGCTGTGCGTGTGTGTTATCTTCACTGGGAGACTGCTGTTGTGTGTGTGCATTATCTTCACTGGGAGACTGCTGTTGTGCGTGTGCACCCTGTTCCTGATATGGCCTTGGCACTGATGTTATTTCCTCATTCCTTCTCTGCTCAGGATTGGTTCCTTCATCGTTTGAACAACAAGTTGACATCCATGATTTTTCAAAAACCAACATTTTCCAATTCATATTTAGATTTCAGCAGCTGGCATCCCTGTTACCAGAAAAGGTCCATTATAAAAGGACAACTGGTTCGGGCTGCCAGGATGGCAAGTGCTCACATGTTAAAGCTATCAATCCCCAACAACCCTTACTAAGAAATGTTAGAAATAACAAAAACTTTGACTCAGCCAAATTCCAACAGGAACTAAAATCATGTAATTGGTCTATTTTAAAACTCCTCCCCTTAGAGGAAGCAGTTGTGTACTTTAACAATAAATTCCTTGAGATCCTTGACTTACATGCACCTATTCGCTCAAAAAGAACAAAGGCAAAAACTGCACCATGGCTTTCAAAGGAGACTAGACTCAAACTTAGCCTTAAAAACAAAGCCTGGGCTTTATGTCATTCAACTAAACACCCCCAAGATCAAATTAAATACAGGCAACTTAGGAACGAAACTAAAAAATTCTGACTACAAGACAAAAAAAAATACTACTGCAAGTTACAGACAGAAAATCAAAATAACGCTCAGAAGTTTTGGGCAGGCTTGAATAAACTACTACACCCTGGACAAACAACTACCACCATCCCAGTTAACACTACTGATAAACCCCCAGAGGATGTTTCAAATAGTTTTAACCAATTCTTTACCGAGACAATTCAGGCCCTAGCCAGCCAACTACCTCCTAGCTCCCTTGGCCCAGAAAGTACCACCTCTAGAAACCTACTCTCATTTAGTTTTCAACCTGTCACCCCATCACTTATCCGTACCCTAATCAAAAAACTAAAATCCACCACACTATCGGCTGACCAACTTCCTGCTGAATACCTACAAAAATCAGCTGATGCTATTGCATACCCAGTATCGATACTTATCAATCGAACCATAGAAGAAGCTAAAATTCCCACTATCAGGAAAATATTCTATGTAATCCCACTCCATAAAGGAGGTAGCTCTACTGAATTCTCCAACTATAGGCCTAGAGCTATACTCTCTCCACTTGCAAAGATTATGGAAAAATGTATTCAGAGATAGTTCATGCACCACCTAATCCAAAACCACCTCATGGCAGATACCCAGCATGGTTTCAGACCTCACCACAGTACTACCTCAGCCCTACTAGCCTTTACCAACACCATAAACCATAATCAAAACAATAACCATATTTCTTCAGCCCTCTTCTTGGGTCTCTCCAAGGCATCCGATATGGTTGACCACCAACTATTAATCTACACCCTGCAAACACTCAGTCTAGATCCTAAAGCCCTTCAATGGTTTAAATCCTATCTAAGTGGTAGACAACAGGCTGTTCTTTGGCAGAATAAACTCTCTAACCTACTACCTAACACCCTTGGAGTACCACAAGACTCTATACTAAGGCCCCATGTTATTTTCCATTTTCATCAGCAATATGAATATTGTCATCCCAACAAGTTCAGCTGTATCCAATATGCTGACGACTCTACCCTGATTTGCTCTGCCACATCCCCAATAGAGTTACGGTTAGTCACTCAGACCACCTTTAACACAATAGAAAACTGGCTTTCTCAACGATGTCTGATTCTAAATCCTAAAAAAACTAAAATGTTGTTATTATTACCTACACAAAGGTCTACACTTTACAATAAAAGCAAATGATGGAACAATAATATCCCCTAATCTCGCCACTAAACTATTAGGTGTCATTATAGATAATAATCTAAAATTCGACCTACATGTTAACCAGTTGATCAAAACCATCAACAAAAAACTAGGATCACGTTACAGAATAAAAGGCTTCCTAACCCCCCCAGCTAAAGTTGCCATAGCTCGATCTCACCTTCCCTCTACTCTTCTGTATGCATCCCCTCTTCTCTCTAGTTAACAAGACTGTCATGAACAAACTCTCTGTTATAACCACATTGCCAGGTTATGCATCCCCTCTTCTCTCTAATGTTAACAAGACTGTCATGAACAAACTCTCAATCTGTTATAACCACATTGCCAGGTTTGCCACTGGGCTGCCTTTTAGAACACATCACTGCATCAATCTAATCCAGCTTGGATGGCTTGAACTACCAAGTCTAATACTATATAACCAATTGGTTATGGCCCATAAAATTATATATAACCCTAACAATACCCCTGCACTTAAAGATCTTGTCACCCTCTATAATAATCCTAGACCGCTGCGCTCATCCAACAGACTCATTCAGATATGTAAAACTAATAACTCAGCCAGTGACTCACTCTTCGTAAATTCTGTAGGTAGATCGTGGAACACTCTACCAGCTGATATTACCTTACTCTCTTCACTTGGTCAATTCAAAACTAGGCTCAAACACCACCTGGGAACAAACTGGCTATGTCACTGTATCAAGCCTGGTTAACCTGTCTCTGGAATGTGTAAATCTGCTAGGTAGCCTACTATGTAATGTTATCCGATTCTCTCACTGAATAATACTAACTGACGATTTTTTATAATGTTTGCTCTTCTAATCACTGCAAATATTATATATGTAATTTGTATTGTCTGTCCATCTAATCTCTGTAAATAATATATTTGTTATTTGTAATATGTGACATGTTATGATGATTTGTTATTCCACAAAGCTTTTCTCCCCGGGTCTCCGCTGAAAATGGACATGCATCCAGTCGGACTATCGCAGTCAACAAATGTAAAATAAAATAAAATAAATAAAAATTTATGGATGAAGTAGCTTTTATAGTACAGATGTTTAAGCAAAGAGGATGCCCCATGGAGATGTTGAGTCAAGTTAGTAATGAAGTAATAAGTGGACAAATGGGTTTTACAGGCATATTTTTTTGGGGGGGGGGTAAATGGAAGATCAATAGTTCCTGCTGTACACACCACTAACAAAAATGATAGGAATGAGGTGGGGTTTAGTTTTATCACCACATTTAATATCAATTCCAAAACAGTGACTGATATAATCAGGCATAACTAGGATATTTTGCAATTTGATCAGAGTGTAGCTCAAAAAGTGGGTAATACAACATTAATATGGGGTGGGAGGTTGGCATAATGGTTAAGGTGTTTACCTTATAAACATAAGGTGCAGGATTTGATTCTCACATGGGGTAATTGGCTAGGCTGAAAATGGCCCACAAGGGCAGTTAGCTTAGTACTAATCTATGAACCTATGAACCTATGAACCTATGAATATTATACAGGAGGGATAGGTCATTTAAAAACATTTTAGAAATGAGTGGTTACAAGGGTGAAATGTATAACTATATGCCTCTTGGTAATTTTAAGTGTGGGATGGGGTTGTGCTGCAGCAATATATTAGAGGCAAAGGATAAATTCAATTTAAATGATAGGTTTATTCAGTTAACTGGGCATTTTAATTGTTGCAGCAAAAATGTTGTTTATTTGGCTAAGTGCCAAAACTGCCCCACATTTTATGTAGGTAAAACATGTAGACGTTTTAAAGAGGGGATTAATGAACATTTGTTGGATATAAGGAATAAGAAAATTACCAATGCTTTAAGTAGGCACATTCAGGAGCATATGGATCATGGTTTTAAGTTTTGGGTTTTACAGCAATTATTGAAGGATTCTCAGGGTATATGTTTGGATGTGCACCTGGATATATGCAAACTTAAATGGCAGTTAAGGTTAATGCAATGCAATATCCAGGTATTAATGAAAGTATTAGTATTTCCTGTGTGTTAAAATTGAAAACCATTTTTGGGTAATTTTATATATATGTATTTTTTTATGCATTTGATTTTTTGATTTTTTTGCCAATTTTTAATGGGTGTGGAAATGGTGTAGTATGTAATTCAAGTTTTTTAATGGGGTAATTTGATTGGTTAATTATTGCACTAAGTGTGAAGCTGGGTCTGTTATAAAAAGGTTTGGGTTTCGTTATAATTTGTTCTGAAGAAGTCCTTTATAGAAGGAGGAAAGCACTTAACCTGGAATTATTCCAATAAACCTATCTTGACCTTCCTGACTGCTGTGTTGGTTCATCTTGGTGTTTAAATGAAATGACTGTCAAAGAACTTTTTTTTCTGTCATGACCCAGAAAATGATGTAAAGATAATGAAAATGTGATAGGGCAAAGTATCCAGTCAGCACCTTATTTTTGAGAAGCATAAGGAAAAAGAAAGATCCTCAGAAAAAAAAATGCTTAAAAAAGAGAAAATGCAGACTCTACGCAAAGAGCAGCCGAAGGGCAGGCTCAAACCTGAGCCCTGAGGACAGCACCACTGACCACAGTGTCACCAAGCAGCATGCCTCAGATGTGAACAACATTTAAGGTCAAACTCATTGATTTTATGTGAATTCCTCTCATATGTCTCTAAAGGCTGTTTATGTCAACTATCATAATCAAAGGCCTTTAGTAGTTTATGTGAATAATATGTTGTTGTTGTTGTTGTTGTATCTTTCTGCTTTTCCCGGTTAGGGGTCGCCACAGCGGAACTCCGGTCCACTAATGATTGGCAGTAGATTTTTACATGCAGAGTTGCCAGCTCTGACGCACAACCTTGAACGAAGGTACGCCCATTCACGCATGTCTCCACACAGAAGACGCTTTAGCTGAGAATCGAGCAGGACAATGTCTTACTGTGAGGCGACAACGCTACCGCAGCACCACCACTGCAGTAGTTTATGTGAATAATATAATGTTACTAAAAGAAGAACAATGCCAAACTGAAATATTATGCATTAGCCTAGCTTTCTTCTAGTTTTGATTACTGGTCACACATCTGGACAAGTAAGTTAATGTGAATTACCTCTTTTTGGATCTTTTTTATTGGGAATATTTTCTCTTTGATATATTGCAGATACTGCTCTTTTTTGAAACTTTATGTTACATGCAGTCTTATTTTTATAAATTAAATGAAACAAGAAAATTACCCAGGGAACTGAGCTGGCCTATAACAAATAAGTATCAATATAAGGGACAATACACTGATCATAATTATTGTAAAATTATGAAAACAATGCATTTCTAGAAGTAACTCCCTTCCCTAATTAAGAAGAATACCCAGTAATCATACATTTTAGAGACCTGGTCCTATCACAAGAAACAATCCCAAATAGATCAGGAAACCTGAGTCAGTAAACACCTCACACATGCTGTAACTGATACTGAAATACCAGTCCTTAGTAAGGCCTTGAGTTATGTCAAAGCCAAAACTGGCCACTTAGTAAATGCTTTAAATATAGTAAGAGAGTTATAAGAACTGGAAATCGAAGCTTTTGATCCCAACCATGAATAAATGTTGCCCTGAAAATCAAAACAAAGCACACCTTGTAACTGCATTTGCAAAGTCTGTCATCAAGACATTTACAAGTTTTATCACAATAGCGCAGACTGATAAATGTTATAACTCATCTGTAAAGCATTGTATATAATTTTCTGATGTAAATAATGTATATCTTTTTTGCTGATGCTTTTTCATTCTTCTCAAATTGTAATACTTATGTGGAGATTTACTCCACAGGCGGCCTCCACTGAAAAAGGGCTTCTGCTCAGTGGCGCTAACACGGTCAACAAATTTCAAATAAATAATCAATAAATAAATAATGTACCTCCTGATGTAAGTGTACCTTTGGAAAACCTGAACTCCAGTGATGCTCCTGTTCTTAAAGGGGGTAATAAAGCTGGAGGTGCGAGTATGAATAGTACTGGATCATTACTTTAGTACTTCCTGTCTAATGAAAGTATGTTTAAACAGATACCAAGAGCTCAAATTAAAAGGATTGCCATACAAATTACATGTGCTTATATAATTGTAATAACTATCTAATGACTTTCTTCCTGATGTTTATGACTTTATGTGTAGCATTTCATATATGGTTTACCAAAAATTCACAAAGGATTACTAAAAGCACTGCAAAGGCCTATTGTTCATGGTAATGGTTCACTGACAGAATCACTATCAGCGTACCTAGAACATGTTTTAAAACCATTTTAATACCTAGTTGGAGATCTATACAGAACGCAGATGAGCTCTTACAGCAGTTCTATGGGCGGTTCATGCTCAGCTCTAAACTGAGCTTTTTCCTTTGTGATTTTAGAAACAGACTTGCTTTTTACTGTCATGCCAAACATACCTCTCAACCTCTTAGAGCAAGAAATCTGGACAAAGCCTGACATAATAGGGGTACAAAGGTCCAAAAATAGGGACAGATTTTAAGTGGTGCTCTTATAAATATAGAAAGTCGCTAGAATAACAGGATTCCTTTTAACATGCATTTTTCTGAAGGACATGAAGTCTGAAACTTGATTGTCATTATTTAGTGACTTCACTCCTCAGATCAGCCCAATTATTTGCCTGAAAACCACAGATTTTATGAGGAACAGATCAAAAATATGAGACAAAAATCTGGACACTCTACAAAAATCTGGACAGTTGAGAGGTATTGCCAAATAATTTTAGTGTCTATGCCACCCAATAACTTCTCAATCAGGAGATTTGAGATGCTGGTGCCTCTGTTAAAGTATGTTTTGTTTGTTGTTATTTTTTTTTTTTAGTAAGCATAGTTATTAAATTATCATATCAAATTTCAGACATGGAAATAGGCACAACAGTAGCCAATACATACACTATTACAGAGCTCTCAGACTCACGGTCCTACAGTGTCAAGCATCCCTCGTAGCAGCAAGTCACAGTGGGGAAGGTTGTTGCACTACATTCAGAGCTGGAAAGATTATTCTTTTTTCTTTAGGAAATGTTGGCCCTCAGCTAAGTGTTCTAGTCCTCACAGAGCCTTCATGGTCATTTGAGTATGAGACACCCTGCACTAATATAACACTATATGTATGGGCGAACCAGTAACTATTAGGTGATGTTAATCCTTACCCGAGGCCTTTGCATCTGCTTAAATGCTTTGTAGATGACATTTTTATACTAATGAAGGGACAATTGATGAACTCATCAGTTTGATCATTCACTAGACAGAACACTGACTTGTTATATTTTAAAATTAATTGCTCTGTAAATGTAACCAAATTCATTGATGTTACCGTATAATTTTAGTTAGGAGAAATTCTGACTCGCATTTATAAAAAAAAGAAGTTTGCACAACTAGGTATTTATACAGGGATAACAAGAACGTAGACTTCATATTTAGGAGTGCAATCCATGGACAAATAGTGAGAAACACTATTGAAACCATCACATCAATCCATTAAGCATGGCAGGGATGGAAAGCTGGTGACTTACATTCACAAAAGAAGTTAGCAGCTTGAAAAGATACCTGTCCTTCAGGAAGAGACACTGAAAAGTCAGGAAACAAGAGGAAATTCTCAATTTTCAGAGAAAAAATGGTAACACATCCCAAGCAGATCTATGACTCAATATAAAGAACAATAAATACACCCATCATGTTGAAGGCATTATTAGTAAACAGGTCCACTTTTCTGAGCACAGATGAATTAAAGAATGCTTGCAGATAGACATATTTACTCTTACATGTGCAGACAACTTAAAATGATAGTTATGTTATAAAGATAAACCAAAGGCACCGATTATCAGTGCTAGCAACAGGAGTCATATAAACCCATGTTGCTCTTTACACAAATATGAGTTTCCGTATTGTGACATAAATAAGATTTATAGCTTTATTTTGTATGCTAACTTATTAATAACTGTATATGGCTAATTGCATAAAGATTATCTCATTTTGTGTAGGCAAGTCAAATTGTTGCTTAAACAATACAATATTAGAGCACTGTTCTAAGATTAGGAGACACATTCTAATGAATGCCTTTAAACACATAATAGACACTAAAAAGCAAATCCAATTGTTTAAAAAGTTATTGAAAAAGTCACTCCTGAGGATTCAATAAACTCTGTGTAGGCTTAGCGCAAAGCCTATATGGACTTTATGTGTTTGCAATGTGAGAAGCAGAGCTAATTACATATGCATGCCATGCTCTGTGTTTAAATGTAAACGTGTGGTTTCATGGTCAGAAAAAAAGGGTTACCAGCCAGGAAACCATGTATCGCAACATGGACAGCAGCAGACATGCAAACCTTTTTACCCATGGGCAAACTAGGTCTGCAGGATAGTGCAAAATGCCACAGTGATTACCATGGTTATTAACAAAGCAATGTATACAGCTCCAACTTACTTGCCAGTGTATACATTGCAGAGTTGTGTGGACACCTGTTTCAGGCATACTGAATAAAATTTGTGTAAATGATCAGTAAGAGTACATATACAGCATTATAAATAAATAGTCAGGGATAGTTTGTGTATTGAAAAGGGACACACAGATGAATAGTAGGAATGAACACAGGGGAAGAGGATAGGTGAAACATGGTAATTTACAACACATGAGGGCATGTCATTGAAGACAGTTGTAGCATGAACACTAATCACATGTCGACATGACACAGTACGGGCTGCACAGTGAATCTATATTATGTGACTGTCACACAAAGTGATACATAAATAGAGAAGATTCTTTGTGATATAAGTATCCTGACATGAATGATGGAGATGACATCCATCAGGGATATTATATACACTAGGGGTTAGGTGCATATTGTGAAGCAGTGCAGAATGACTCGCCTGAATATGACTGTAATGTCAGCAGAGGCCTCAACCAAGCAGGACACATAGTAACAGGCTCATGGACAACAGTAGACAGAAATAGGCACAATCATGGACAATATCAGCATACTACCACCTGTAATCCCATGTCTTTGACATAACATATGTGATTGTGAGTAATCATAGATGGTTCTGTAACTATTATGATTCATCAGCAATCTCCGAGGGGAATCAAGCACACCTTCCTCAAACTTTAACATCTGCTGGAGGTGATAGGAGGGTCACTGTTACACCTGTATTTGAAATTATGAGCAGTCCTGGCTAGTTGACAAGTGTGCACACCATATACAGGGAACAGTCCACACTGTCATGAATGTAACCCATCCCATCAATGTTGTCAATCAGCTATGTATGTACTGTTTGCATCACAAGAGCACGTATCACACAGGCACCTTGTATAACACCTTCATGGGGGTTCCACACCATCAGCCACTACTGGTTATGCAACAAAAAGAATACTTAGGTATGGCCGATGAGATGTGTGGGAGCTCACTGTGGCAAATGTGGTACTCTCGAGTAACTCATCCCTGGAAGATGTGCTGGTAGGTACACGAAAAAGGGTGCATTGTACTCAGTTATTGGTGTGATGAGGGCTGAGGACTATGGAACTATAATGCCCGTTGATGTGGAAGTCTCACACATTCTCAGGAGCTTTGTTACATACAACAAAGTAGTCATCACTGTAGGCACATGCTGGTTGACGTTCCATGTACCATCTACCTGAGTACACAGGTCACATACAACTTGGTCTGCTCATATGAGTGTGCTGTCGATATTATAATTAGCTTATGCATTTGCTTTTATATTGTAACTAATACCACATGATTTTTGTTCATCTCCTGTGTCTCCATGGCTGTGGCAACAATCTTTTGTGTGTGCATTGATACTGTCTACATTATATTAATACCACACTTGGATTCAATGATTGTCCACAATCTGCAGTCCTCCACAAAGCTGATTGGACAAAGGATGTGTAAGTCATTCTTAATGTCTGAGACTTAAATAATGAACAAGAAAGGACCTAGCACAGAGCCCTAAGGTATGGTCCTGATCGCTGGACACTAGATATAGGTCACTTCACAACATATTTATTTGTCATGTAGTTGATTCTGTGGTCTAACCTCTTGGTGATATAGGTATTTATGGCCACTTGTGAAAGTGTTGCAGTAATACCTCAGTGTGGATTTCTGTCAAATGCCTTGGCCAGGTCAAGTTACGCAGGATGATACTATTGTCATCATGCATGCCCTTGTTGACCTTCTTTAGGACATCAGATTGATGTAACAGACATGATGTAGCCTGAACAAACCACATATGCCTTTTGCACACAGTCAGGATATGGGTTTCTATTATATGACAGAAGACGCATTCTTTCAAATGCATTTTAATCAAACTTGAAAGCACGAAACAGCAAAATAGTGAAACTGCATATAAGTGATTTCTTTCTCTGGGAAAGAAATCGCTTAGCCACCTCCATTACTTTGCCATTTTCATCACTGTAGTTCGATCTCTGAGTTGGTATATTTAAGTAGGGGAGATGTGGGAGTGAAGCCTCCTACTTTACATAAGGTTTTAAAAGTATTTGTTTTTCCTGTGGAACAGCGATTTTTTTCTAAGTGTTCAGGATTGTAAGCTTTCACTTACATGGGGTTCATAAATCAGCATTCGCTTTTTTAAGTGTTCGCTGATTTAATATAGACCCCAGGATATTACCTGTGTCCTTTTAGAAAAGGTCCATAATGACTTCTTGGTCAACTTCACAGATGAGATGAGTCCGGATGGGTCCATATATCCATGTATCAGGTGATGTCCCCCCCAGTCAAAATGAGGCATGTTAAAGTGCACTTTTCTATGGGAACATAGTCTGTTTGGAGGCTGTGTTGAAGTATGGATACAACTGTATCTGGCAGGTCCATGTTTTGAGTCATGCTGTATGCAACCTGTGATGTTGTCAGGGCCCATTGATTCTGTGTTATTAGCCATACAGAACACACAGATGTGCTGCCTTCAGAATAAAAACTAAGGAATGTCTGCATGTATACTTTGGCTAATGGCCAGTGGTGACAGGGGGTGACATGTGAGACAAACTGTCAGCTAACATATTGTCTATTTCCTCCAGTTAGGTATGTCTGGTGGCATTCACATACTGATCTGTGCTTAGTAGTGCATTCTTCTTAACATTTCACATTTATTGGAATAAATGATTTGTGAAAAGACCTACAAATACAACCTTGGTCATTCATCACATTCCACACACTGTGCACAAAGCTGTAAAATTGTACCAGTGTCGTCACATACTTACATCAGTTGCACAACATATGCCTATATGTGTTTCATAGGCAAGCTGTATTTGAGTGGCCTGATGCTGTGTCAGGACACGTTAGAGATCAGTTGTTTGTGGCTCATGCAGAACATTTCCTGACACAAATGCTAATAGTTACACAATGGTACTGCTGACCACCTCAGTAATCCTTTTGTGTAGGCAACACAAATGCACATACAATGAATTCCACAAGATTGCAATTGCATCAAAACGTGATACATTGGTTGTGTATATCACAGTATAACAACCATGTGTATGAGACAAGACTTATGTGACCATGTAATCAATATGAATTTATATTGATGTCAGTCATAGAATATTTAATGATGGTATCTAGACACATACACACCTGTGCCATACTGCAAGTGTCACTGTGATGGTGGTATATGAACTGTGTAAAAGTTTGATCTGATCCACTACAACACATACCTTAATAAAACAATAATATACATACATGTGTATCATACCATGTGAACAGTTCTCAGGTGTCACATTGCTATAGCTGTTATAAAAAGAGCATGTAATATAATGGCAGCAATGACCATCGATAAATTAGCTCACATCACAAACTGTAATACCATCTTGTAGCCATACTGTACATCCACAATTCAATATAGCATGTCACTCAACGACATGTCAAATGTTCATAGAGTCATGACATTACAGTAGAGAGTTGATTATCTGAACTAATTGGACCTAGGGTAGTTTGGATAATCAATCTGTTCAGATAATCAAATATGTATTTGAATCAGATAAAAAAACTTCTAAAAATGTTTTTGATGAACATTAAACAAGAAAAATAAAACAAATTTACTGGTACAGTATGTTATTGTAGTATAAGCTCAAAAAACACACACAAGTGAATATGTATAATGCTGACATATTCAGACTTTATGATTTTTCCTACTCGAAAATTTGGAATGCTGCATTCAGATAATTGCGTTTCAGATAATCAATGTTCAGATAATCGACTCTCTACTGTATTAGGCTAATGGCCAACTTCACATGAAATCCAAGCCATTATTATACAATGTAAAAATAAATCTCAATATCTCTATTAATGAAGATAGCAAGACTATTTTGTGTATGTGTATATGTGTTGGATTGTATTAAATCCTGCCACTGTCCATATAGGACATGTGCACTACACCATGACAAAATTAGCAATCACATATGCGATGGTCTGGAGATGGCTTGCAAATGCTCATGGAAGGACTCTGCTTCATGATGTGTGTATGCATATCTGACATGCGGACATCCTCCACTCCTTTTTAATTTCTCCAAATCTTTTGGGTTTCTAATACCATGATAGGAATGGACCCCATTCGTAAGTCAAAGTATAATTAAAGTTCATGAAATTAGTATTATTTCACTCTTTGATGTCAGCCAGAAGTGCTCTTCTAAGCACCCACAATGTGGCCAGTAATGACTCCTTCTGCAATTTGTATGGGGTTATGTACCGGTAACATATCTAAATATGATTGTAAACTCTTTTTTATAAGATACATGCTCCTACTACTACTGGAACTATCTGGGTATCTTTCTTCCACTCCTCTGCAGGAAGGATGGCATGTGGCTAGAGGAAACAGTAGGATGCATGGGGCTACTTGAAAGGTACCCAAAGTGGTAGTAAAATGAAGAGCTATTCCAAGAATCATACAATGACCATAATGTACCACCAGCTACACACACACACACACTCACACACACACACACACACACACACACACACACACACACACACACACACACACACACACACATACACACACACACACACACAAGTAGACTGGGCCTGATTTGAACATTACACCTGTGTAGGTATAGAATATGAATGCCACACAATGTCACAGTAGTAATACCACATATGTCTGACTGTAACACTGTCACATTGAACTTTATGGAGTATGATAGCATCATTGTATGCTGAGGATAATATGTGTAGGGCATGGATGTGGAGTCACATCCCTGTATAAAATTTTCTCAAAAGTGATAGTTGTATATATATATAGACATGCAAGATGCCAGCTGCCAGATTAGAACACCTATATGTGTAAGTAAAGTAGCTTGTAAACATAGTAGTTAATGCTACTCCCACAGCACAAGTTTGTCTTGAATACTGACAAAGGGCATGTTATACAGGATAACATAATCATTATATGCTACAACAGCATGTTTGGAAGAGGGTTTGACATAGCTGTGGACTCACATGTCATTCTAAGATTGTCAACATAGTGATTGCTGAATACAGACACAGTTGACTGCAGTGAGAAAAGAACTTCTACCAAACTGTTTACAGAGCACAGTACTTAATGCAAGCACCACAGCACAGTCTGGCTTTTATAGTGTCAGACAACACTTTATAACTGATGACATCAGCAGATCCTGGTCAGAGGAAGATGGTAAGAGCAGTGTCCCACATGCTGGTATAAAATGGTCTCTTGAATATCAACCAAGTGAACACACACACACACACACACACACACACACACACACACACACACACACACACACACACACACACACACTCAACAATTGACCACAATGAAAATACAACCCCTAACTATTTACAGAGCACAGTAATTAATGCAAGAGCCACAGCACAAGTTTGGCTTTTATAATGTCAGACAACACTTTATAACTGATTACATCAGCAGAGTCTGGTGAGAAGAAGATAGTAATAGCAGTGTCCCACATGATAGTGTAAAATGACCTCTTGAATGCCAACCAACTGAGCAAACACACACCAGTTGACTGCAGCAAGAACAGAACCCCTACTTAACTAAGTATGTGGATTAAAGAACCCAGTGTTTAATGCAAGTGCCACAATATAAGTACATCATGGAGTGTATCAGACAGCATCTTGTAAGTGATGATATCAGCAGTGTCTGGTGAGTACAGGATGGTAATAGCAGTGTCGTACATGCTAGTGTAAAATGGTCTCTTGAATGTCAACCAAGTGAACACACACCCCAGTTAACTGAAGTGAGAACAGAACCCCTACATAACTAAGTACACTCACTAGAGAACTCAGTACTTAACAGAAATGCCATGGCACAAGTTTGGACTTTACAATACAGGAGAACAATTTATAGTGGATGGTATCATCATTGGATGTTTTAGAGAAGATGCTGTGAGACTTGAATTAAATGGATGTGTAGGCATGTACAATTGACAAAATATTGGTACTCCACGGGATTGTACTGATGACTAAAGGATACATAGTTATGCTCTTCTAATTAGACAGATAGACACACACACACACACACACACACACACACACACACACACACACACACACACGTTGATTGCAGTGAGATTAGAACCCCTAAGTACACTGACTAGAGAACTCAATGCTTAATGCAAGCACCACAGCAATGTTTTTTTGTAATGCTGCAGGACAATTTATGCTGGATAACATCATCATTGGATGTTTAAGAGAAGATGTTGTGAAGCCTGAATTAAATTGATGTGTAGGCATGTACAACTATCAAAATATTGGCACTCCATGGGACTGTAATAATGACTGAAGATACACAGTTATGCTGTTCTGACTGGACAGACACATGCACACACACACACACACACACACACACACACACACACACACACACACACACACACACACACACACACGCACACATGCACACACACGCACACACATGCACACACACACACGCGCGCGCACACACACACACACACACACACACACACACACACACACACAAACACCAGTTGACTGCAATGAGATTAGAAACCCTACCTAACTAGGTACACCAGCTAGATAATTCATTACTTAATGCAAGCTCCATGGCATAAGTCTGACTTTTATAATGCTAAAAGACAGTTTATAGTGGATGACATCATCAATGGATGTTTGAGAGAATATGTTGGGATGCCTGTATGAAATGGATGGCTAGCAATGTAGGACTATCAAGATATTAAAAATCTGCATGTTTCCAGATTAATGAGTATGCAATGTGCAGTATTTGCTGTTGTTTTTCCAATGTGCAGGTAAACTTTAAGAAACAGCAGTATAAACTATATGCAAACAGTTGTCCACATTACTACAAGTACTGGAAAATCTGAATGTGTATTTTCAGTATAAAGATGTACATGGTATATAAGAAAGCACTTTTTTATTTATTTCTGTAGTGTAGTTGATATATTGGGAACAAGTACTGACAGACCAAGTTTTAAATGCATGGATGCAGGTAACATATAGCTACAGTGTAAATATGGGTTCTGTCCTTAAAATGTGCCTTCCCATTGGTTGTGTTTTATATGTACTTTCATGGGATGAAGACTAAATGGACAGTAAACATAAGTAATACTTGCTAATGTGTACTTTCTATAGTGCACCGCCAAGCAGCTGGTTTGCATGGTCAATGACAAACTGTTTGTGCATGCAAGTACTCATTTATACTGCTTTCCCCATTTATGGACAGTTAAATGATGAGAAAAAGTGGGCTTGTGCTTCACTGATAAAATTATAAGTGTTCTAATAGTTTGCTTTCCTACATGCAAACACGCTAAGTGGAGAGTAGCAGCAGTCAGCAGTTTGAATAGTACAGAGTGTAAGAAACACACTTGCTGCCTAGCTGACTGTGGCAGCTGGTATAAGAGCACTGAGTTCTTATTTTGAGCCAAATGATACAGGGTTTGGATACAGCCCTATCTAATATTTTTTAAGTATGTACTAATGATATAATTAAATAATTACATGTTATAATTATCTGAAACATGACAGGGAATGAGAACAGTGAAGTCCTGTTTAAAAACAAACAGTACTGAAGTGATTTATGTCAATAGTATATGTATGGCATTACATATTGATATAGTCATCAGAGTAAATAAATAGTTTTTAAAGGGAAATTTTTAATATATGTGCCTTTATTCTATTTTAACAGTGTGTTTCCTTAGCATAGTGGATTTAAGCAACATTAAGTGGAGGCAACCTCACCATGCCATTGGACATGAAGAGCCATTCACCATCGCTCAGCACTGGTACTTGATGCCAAACTCTGTGCAAACACAGAGGACAAAAAGTGAAGGGCTTCATTGGGTTATTTTCACTTATGTGTGTAGTGCGTGATTCTATTCTTTTACCAGATTAAAGGTGTTAAAATGGGGTAGATAGGAAAGTGGGTGAAATGGGGAAGGGACTGTGGGAAGAACAAAGGGAAAGCAATATAGGAATATTCAGGAAAGGGTTAGGAAAGAACCATAGCTATCCACTTCTTCAAAAGGCAGGGCAGTGGAAGCACTGGCATTTCCTGAAAAAATATATAAGGTTTATTAGGAGGCTATATGAGGGATCAGAGGTGAAAATTAAAGTTGGTGGGGTCCTCTCTGATATTTTCTGCTTGAGCAGAGGAACCAAGCGGGGGTGTCCTCTTTCACCTTTGTTATTTGCAGTATATTTAGAACCACTGGCAATGAAAATAAGGGACTCAGAATTTCAAGGATATAGTTGGTATAGTAGTCAAGAAAAGCTGGCTGTGTTTGCAGATGATATTATTTTATATCTGACAAAACCAGAAAGAGACACTACAGTGTTGTGGAACATTTTGAGACAGTTTCAGATCTTTTCAGGATGCAAAATTAATGAAGCTTAAACAAAGGCAATAGCAGTAAATTATATACCCACACACAACTTGGTCCAGCAATATCTGTATTTATGGCAACATGATAAAGTATGTAGGAATATGGATTAAAATGATTTTGCTGTGGCAGCTAAATCTAGGTGGGAAGAGACTTAACAAAAGATAATACAAAAACTGAGAAAATGGAAACTTTGTTATATGGATATGAATATTAAGATACAAGCAGTCAAAATGGTTTTAGTCCCTTTTGCCTTACACACAGGTCAGGCATATTTTTATCAACCAGAAGAGAAGTTGTGGACAGCAATTAATAAAGAGCTGAAGGACGTTATCTGGGAGGAGAAGATGGAAAGAGTCAAGTGTGATCAAATGATTCGTCCAGTAGAACAGGGTGTATTGGGATTACCCAATTTCAGAACTACACAGTTAAGGCTCCTATACATAGCACAAGCAAAAAACTATAATTCAAAGTGGAAAGGGCTAATGATGAAACAGTGGGGAAATTCAAGAAACAAGGAGAGACTGGGATTTTGGTGCAGGCCTTTAAGGACAGTAAAAATAATCATACAGCATATTATATCCATAAAGAAGCAGAAAGTATTCTAAGAACTAAGCCAATATGGGAATGGAGAAAGGAAATTCTGCCAATTGGGATGACTGCAATTAGGGATATAGACAATAGGCAAGAGGGGGCTAGAATTTATTGGAGAAAACTGGAAAATAAATCAAGGTATTGGGAGCAAATAACTAGAAAGGGAAAGGTAATAGAATGGGGAGAGGACAAGAATTTATTCAGACTGCAGGTTAGAGTTTGCCTTCCCTATCAAGGATTCCTGTCAGAGTATAGGCAAAGAGAAATAAATAGGGGTCCTAAATCAAAGGCTAGCATTATAGAGTTTTTAGTAGAATCTAGAACAGAAGCTGCCATCAAAAAAGGAATAATTGGTACAGCATATAAAATATTGCATGATAACTGTAATAATCAGAGGAGGTTAGAAAGGATTGGGAACAGAGCTTGGATAAGCAATTCACAAATAAACTATGGTAGGATATATGTATGTCTTCCAAATATAGAGCAAAATCTAGAAGACTTAGGATTTTTGTTTGAAAATGTTTACATAGAAATGTTTATACCCGAACTAGACACCAGTGAATTTTTCCTCAGGTAGACAGCAAATGTTGAAGGTGTGACAGGGAAGAAAGAGGGACCTGGGAACATGTTTTCTGAGAGTGTGATGTGTTGGCAGACTTTAAGGATTTCCAGCAGGATGCACTGTTGGAGATGTTGGGGGGGGGGCAGATTGGTGTGACAAGAGAGATGATTTTCTGAGCTATGATACAGAATAAGAATTGCCTAGACATGGTAAGCCCTTGCTGTGTCTAATTATGGTGGCTGCCAAAAAAGCAATTACTAGAAAATGGAAATCAAACTCTAAACCAACTATATTAGAAGTAGTGAATATAGTAACAGAGATAAAACAACTGGAATTGATATATTTAGAAAAGGATAGGAGCAAACAACATAGGAAAATGGGAATTGTGGGAAGAATGCATACAAGGGAGGAATGAGGCTTACAAGAAGGCAGAACATAAATGAGCTATGTAATGTTTGACTGAAATGATTGGGTAAATTATAAGTGATATACAATATTTGTAACTGTGTCAGTATTGTTGTGATGTAAAATACTTGCAACTAGGACTGTGTCAGTGTAGCTTGTTTTCATTTATATAAATGTAGGATTGCTTATGTCATAACTGATGGTTTAATAAAGATGTTTCTTGTTCAAAAAATAAAGGGGCAGGAACTGAATCATTTACATAATATTGCTTAGATTATATGATATATTTATTTAACATTTCTTAACCAGGAAAGTCCAACATGGAATGAAGCCAATTTTCAGTGGATGCCCAAGGAGAAACACTCCAGATGCATGTCTTTAAAATGAGGGAGGAAACTGGAACACCCAGAGGAAACCCACAAGAACACAGGGAAGACATGCAGACTCCGCACAGAAGGCACTCCAGCCAAAAATTGAACAAGAGAACCTCTTGCTGTGAGGTGACAACACTACTGCTGCACCACTTCATTATCCAGATATAGCAATATATGTGAGGTATAATGTTTGATAAAGTTAATTTGTTAATACAGTTTGATTACTTTTGCATAAATGTAAATTTGCCTATGTCACAAGTGATAATTCAATAAAGGTATTTAAAAAAATATTAGCAGAATTTGGACTGTCATCTCAACAAAGAGGTGTGACAAAAACATTCTACCTTGCATAGAAAAACATTCTACCTTGCACACCTCATCATGAAGGGATTCACATCCAGATCCAAGGATGTCATTGTACCCCTATATTCCTCCCTCATCAGACCCATGATTGAGTACAATGCCCCATTTGGTATGTACCTCACCCAGCACTTGCAACAGCTGGAGAGACCACAAAAGTACATAACCAAAAGGATCAAGGGTCTCCAACATATGTCTTATTCCGCCAGACTAAAGAAACTTCAGCTCTATTCAGTAGCATACCACCTGCTCAGAGGCGATCTCTGCCTGACGTACAAGGCCATGTCCAATCATGATTTGATGGACATGCTCCACCTCAAAAAATCCAAATCCATCAGGACCACGAGAGCTAAAGACTTAAACCTCGGCACAAGTATGAATAGGACATGCTGGAGGGATAGATTCATAACCCAGAGGCTTCCCATGCTTTGGAACAGGATCCCAGTTCGTATTAGGCAGAGCCCCTCACTGACTCTCTTCAAGAGAAATCTTGATGAGTGGATGGGAGATCGAAAGTTTACCCCAGGGGTCACATCTGTGTCACTGCCAGACAGGGGCACAGTAAACTAATTCTATTATATAAGGGGACCTTCATTGTGTCACTACTAGACAGAGGCACAGTATTCTAGATTTATTCTGTACATTTTTGTACCATTTCATGGGGTGGCAAAAGCCACATCACTATGGCTAGGCTTACAAATGCCCCAGGGCAGATAGCCTAGTACTATACTATGAAACTATGAAACTATGAAACAACAATGCAACCATGTTATAAAGCCAATTGGACCAAATCAAGTGTGTCAAGAAGACACCTTGAGAAGTGGAGAGCTATGTATGAGATTATATTTTTGTGGGACTGGTGTACATTTTTTTTATTTTTTTACTTCAGTAAGAGAGGAAAGTTGGGTAAGGGACATAGGTATTTCTGGGTCAGGTAAGTAGGGTAGATGAGGAAGCAGATGTAGACAAACAAGACAGGACACAGGGATGCTGAAGGACACAACAGGTTGGGGGACATTATGATTGCGGAGAGGGTGGAAACATCAGATACCCATGCCCATCAAACATGGAACAATGAGAATCTAGTCCTCACCCACAGAACTGTCATCAATGTCCTCTTACTCTGCTGGCTGTTGGAGTCCTTAATGTCTTTTTCTATGGATCATAGTAGAGAGCATCCTTCCTGTTCGTCAAAGGCATGCACCAATGGTGCTGTGCACAACCCTATGCACCAGTCCTGGCAACTCCTGCCAGATGATAAAATCTCACTGGGGTAATGCTACCTAATGTGTAGGGCTCAGGTTGTACAGGGGCAGCAGAGGCAATAATGCCAGGTTGGGTCCCAGATGTGCTGGGCATTGTTTTAAGAGCCAGTGGAGTGAGGGCAGGCTAATCCACAGTGGTTGATCTACCTCCCTGTGCTGTAAAGCATTTTGTGAGTTGCCAGGAATGGATGGTATGACAATGTTGTGACCACACATATAAAAATAAAATAGAGATAAAGGTTGGGTTAAGAGAAAAAAAGAGATAATTAGTACCATTGTATGTGACATACAATGAATTATAACAATATAAAGAATGTATTTCTACTTTTACATTTAAGTGTACTTAACAACTGCAAACTATAGCTGATAATTGCTCAGAGTAATCTTACTATGTGCATATATTGCACATATGCTTGGTCAGATTATACAGGTTAAGTTAACAGCAGAGCATTCATGCCACGTCTTTTGAAATTATTATGTAATATGTTTAAATGATTTTACTATATATATATATATATATATATATATATATATATATATATATATATATATATATATATATATATATATCTTTTACATGTGGTATTTTAACCCACAAAGTCTGACTACAGTATTAGAATTGAGTCCTCCTACAGTTGGCTTGTGCTACAGACTAAAGCATGCATGCTTGATTTTACAGTTAGGATATGCATGCTTAATTTGCTACTACTGTACAGAAGAGCAATACTTTAGCTAAAATAATAGTTATGCTGTGCTGCATACATACCCCTTGCTTCCCTCAGTCTTTCCAAATGCTCAGCATAGGCTTACCTTTCACCATTATCTCCTGATTGGCTGTGGAATGAAAGGTAGAGAACAAGCGAAAAGCATTATGCATACCAGTCTTGCCTATATGCAGCTTTTCTATCTAATATAAATTCTCTGTATCTGCATACTTAAACAACAGTGGGATGGCAGCAGTCCTAAACTCATCCAGCCACTGTTGCGTGTATCCTGCTTGCACCTTTTCAAGTCATTATAGTGGTGCCTACACTTTTCTCCAGTGTGTGGAATTCCAGATGCACTGGAAAAAGCCTTGGCCAGACTATTCCATGCCTCAGACTTGTACTGGGAGCTGGTGTAGTCATCCTGCAAGATACTACAGCTGTGGTGCTTTACAAGAAGTCCAATAAAGATTCTGGATTCCTCAACACCTCCACCTTTCAGCTTTAAATTGGGCACCTTCCCTTCTACCTTGAGACATGTCCAATCAGGGCAAATGCCAATGGATAATAGTTCTTTTCCACCAATTCATGTTAACATGTTTATTGCTAGTGCTCAAACCTGAACTATGATGCCAACTGCGTCTGCACGGTATTCAGCTGAGAGCAACAGTGCCAAATAGAGGGAAAGCAGTATTCAAAATCAGAAGGTTAATCTGACAGTTAATAGTTTATGGACTGGTTGCTGTTGGAACTGTTAGTTGATTCAACTTTGCAGACATGAATTGGGGCATATATTTTATGACCTGACACTTTTTTTGTGTGGCTTTACACATTGATAAAATTAATTTGTACAATGTGTGATTCAAACCTATGCATTAGAGACAAAACATATTATTCCACATAGGTGTTTTTTCATTATTGCTAGAGAAGAGGTGCTTGTTGGGCATGCTCATTTATTATATATAAATGCCCATGACAAACTCATGGTTAACCATGTATGTGTGAGACCTGACAAGGTCCTGGTTTATTCATTCATGTGTGTCTGACTACCATTCAGGTCTGAAGGCCATCCAAGGCCAAAGAAGATGATTACAATTACAGAATCAGACCATTCAATATATCCCCTGTCACACGTAATTCATATAAACTCCACTGCTATACATACTTACTGTAATTTATAATTATGTTTAAGTTTTTTTATTTGTTTTTCAAAATTGAGTGGAAAAGCATTAATAAAATTGGGAGTGTGCTAAATTAGAACCCTGTTTCCCTTGTATTGTGATCATTAACGTATACTAGTTGCCACAGGGAAGGCTGGGCTGCAAGTGTATTTTTTGCAGTCATTACTGTATCAGTGCTCATTGCAACTAAGACCTTGTTTGTCATACCTGTTCATTACTTATACATATACATTAAATACTTTGAGTATTCAAACATGTATGTGTGTGACATAACAGTTCAGAAAATAACTGTGTAATTGTAGAACCATAATTCTACTAATACTCACAGTAACACATTTAATATACATCTGTTATCCTTGTATGCTCAATGTATATACTGTAGACAGTTATTTCTATGTTTAATTATTGTTTTCATCTTAATTTTAATATAAAGTAAACTGGAACAACAGGGTTAAAATGTTGGACTTTACTGGATTGGAACTCAGGCTCACCTGTATTGCAAGTCATACACATACACCTACCGCCACAAGAACAGTTAAGGAACAACTGTATACTTTCATATTCATTATCAAGTATGTATGCTGACCGCCACTCAACACCACGTAGCATGTTTGCCTAGTGATAAACCACAGATGATACAATGTATCCATTTTGAAATTGTCTCCTGTCTGCTTCCTGTCTGCGGGTGTTCTGGATCTGCAGGTGTTGGAGAAGGTTGCTAACCGCCATGCAACACAGCTTAGTGGGTTTGCATAGTGGTAAGCAAAAAAATGCAACAATGTATCTGTTTTGAAATTGATTACTTTCTGCCTCATATCTGCAGTCGTTCTGTCTCCTTCATGTGTGGGCCATTATTCCAGGTTTGCATGAAGTTGAGCAATGCCTAAACATGACAAGCAAAGCTCACTTTGTTTTATCCTTGTGAGCAGTGTTTATTAGGTTTCATCCTCAAAACTGAAATGTTGGAATTGAACCATGATCTGCAGATAGTACATACTCTGTGGTTCGGTGTGTTTAGCTGGTGTGCAACATACACATACACACACACACACACACACACACACACACACACACACACACACAAATGTGTGTGCACGCATACACACACACACACACACACACACACACACACACACACACATGCTCACACACACACACACACACACACACACACATGCTCACACACACACACACACACACACACACACACACACACACACACACACACACACACACACACACACACACACACACACACAAACACATGATTCACAGGTGTATTTTATGATAGTCTTTATCATAAAAGAACATTAAATGAAATCCATTGGAGTTATCAGTTTCCTTGTGTTTGTGCTATGCTGCAAGTCACACAAATAGCGATATTAAAAAAATGAACATCACAAAATAAATGTTAATATACATTAAATACCTTTTTACACAGCTCTGAATTTGAACTGTGACACCAATAAACATACAAAACACAATAAAGGTGTTTTATCCATCTTTGTCACAGAAACAACTTTTCATCAGGAATGTAAAATCATTGTAGATACAAGCAGGTCCCAAATCTTCCACAGTATTAACAAGAATATGGCATTTGTACACTCTCATTTGTTTGTATATGTGTTAATTTCAGATTTAGTGCAATGAGTGACCACACAACAATTTATTACTATTGTTTGCAGCAATGCAGGTCTGGTGTTCATTTTTCTCTTATCTGAGCAGTAATATGAGACATGCAGTCTGTAAGCCATGTTATATCATTATCCTTAAAATGTATGAGGATATTAAATGGTAATTTATTTATTTATTTATTTATTTATTTATTTATTTATTGACATTTGTTAACCAGGTTAGTCCAACTGGGATTTTGTCCCATTTTCAGTGGAGACCCGAGGAGAAAAGCTCCAGATAGTACAATAAAACATTACAGTAATAGACAAGCACAACAAACAATAGAAATAAAACTAGCATTACAGTAGTAAACAATAGAAAACAACACTAACAACAGTTAAATGACAGCAATTTTTTTTTCAAGAAAATACTATGTAACTGTACTAGTGAGGCAGAGTGCAGAGTGTGAGAAGGATCAACTGAGAGTGATTCCAATGTGGGGGGGGGGGGAGAGAACTATGTAGGGTCATAGCAGGGGCAGATTCTAGAACTGAGTAAATGTGTCTTAAGTTTCTTTTTAAATAGTGGGGTGTGAGAGATTGAGCGTATGTCAAGGGGAAGTTTGTTCCAGGCTTGGACCACAGAGTGTTTGTAGAGTAGCTTACCTACTGACTTATTTGGATGGTAAATATCAAGCAATTGTTGATTAGAGGTGCGGACGGGTCGAGATGGGGTGTAGACAGAGACAAGGAGAAATAAAGATGGACAGTAGGATGGTTTAAAGAGCATAGAGTGCAGCATGTAAATTTGGTAGAGATGTAGTAGTTGTGGGAGTTCTAGCCATTGTAGAGACTTTAAAGCAATACAGTGGTGTGTGTTGTTTGGGGAGTTAGTTATGAATCTGGCTATTTTGTGGTAGGATTGTTGGAGCTTGTTCAGGGTAGTTTTTTGGATATTTGTGAGAACTGGAGTGGCATAGAGGAAAGAGGGGAGGAGAAGTACTTGTCCTAGGGTGAGTCAAGCCTCAGAGCTGAGATTTTTTTTGTTTCGGTATAAGAGACCTAGTTTCTGATGTGTTTTCTTTACGCATTGCCGTATGTGTTGATTGAATTTTAGTTCACCATCAATGACTCCTAGGAGTTTGGTGTAGGTGTCAGGTAGGATAGCTGTGTTATTACAAGACTTAGTGACAAAGGAGGATATATGATGAGTAAGAGAGTGGGCAGAAAGAGTAAGAGTTTGTTTTTTGTGGAACTGGGGATCAGTAAGTTTTCTGAAAGCCATTCTTCAGTGGAAAGTAGAGCTGTTTGGGTTAGGGAGTGTAGGTCAGAGATGTTGCTGGCTATAGAAATTATTGTGGAGTTGTCTGCATATTGTATGAGAGAAGACTGATAGCATGAGGTGAAAAGATCATTGGTGAAGATGTTGAATAAGAGGGGACCCAAGATGGAACCTTGTGGAACACCAGTAGAGATAGGCAAGAAAGGAGAAGGGGAAGAGAGCCATTTGACTGACTGTTTGCGTCCAGACAGATAGCTAGCAAACCAGCTGAGGGTGGAGGTGGAAAGGTGAAGGTTAGCAAGTTTAGATAGAAGTAATGGATGAAACACTGTATCAAAAGCTTTGGAGAGGTCAAGAAGGAGACAGGAAGTAAGTTTATTTTTGTCCAAAGATTCTGCAATGGTGTGAGTGAAGGAGAGTTGAGCAGTAGTTGTGCTGTGACAGGGGTGAAAGCCATGTTGAGTAGGGGTGAGTAAGTTGTGATTGAGAAGGTGATGGAGAAGTTGAGTGTGGATACATTTTTCTAGTATCTTAGATAGTGGGGACAGAATGGCAATAGGTCGATAGTTTGAAGGGTCAGTGGAGTTACCTCCTTTATGGAGAGGGATAGTGTAGAAAGATTTCCAAAGGGTAGGAACAGTAGATTCTTGCATAGATCTATTTATTAATATTGTCACTGGGTAGGTGATAGAGTCAGCTACGAGTTTGAGGAAGGTAGGAGGTAATTTGTCAGTAGAGGGAGAGCAGGGTTTGAGTTTGAGCAGTAGAGATTTGATGTAGGAAATGGGAACAGTCATAAAGGAAAAATAAGTAGCGTTGGGGTGGGTGTAGGGTCAGTTAAAGATGAAGAGATAGGTTGAGAGGGTAGGAGATTTTGGATGTAGGAGATAAAATGTGAATTAAGTAGGGTAGCTGTTTCCTCAGGAGTTGTGTTTGGGTAGGGTGAGAGGTTAGAGGGCCTACCTGGGTATAGGATGCTGTTGAGGGTTGTCTAAAATTTATGAGGATTTGAATTATATTTGTTCTGGCCTGAGCTATAGAATGACTTCTTGTCTATTATTGCCTGTTTTTTTAGCAAGATTGCATAGCTGTTTGTATTTGAGAAGAAGAGGTGTTTGTTTAGATTTGATCCAGGCTTTCCAGACACTGTCTCTTTGTTTCATGATGGACTTAGTTTCCTTTGAAAGCCAGGGAGCATGATTGGATTTCACTCTAATCTTCCTGTAGGGAGCTAGGGAGTCCAGAGTATTCAGGAAAATGCTGTTAAAAGTGTTAACATAATCATTTAGAGGGAGCTGTCTAAGGATGGACCAGTCCATGTTTTGTAGAATAGAGTTAAACTGTGAAGAATTAAATGCAGATAGTTTTCTACAACCTTTGAAAAGGTGGGGTTTAAGAGTGTGGGAGTTGTATCTTAGGATGGAGGTAGGGAGATGGTCACTAAGGGAGTCTGATAAGGTTGTGGGCTGGTGGTAGTGATGGGGGGTGTTGTTAAGAATCCAGTCTATTATGGAGCTGGAGGCTGAGGTTTTGTGGAAGCGAGTGGGGGTAGAAATGAGTCGATGGAAATCATGAAGGTGAATACTATGTAAGGGAGAGTCAGTAGATAGTATTGACCAGTCTATATTGACATCGCCAAGGATAAGTGTTTCATAAGGTATGTTGAGAGTGAACTAGGATAAGATGTTTTCCAGAATGGGTATATTGTTGCCAGGAGGAAGATAGATGGAAGCTATAGCCAGTTTTTTTGTGGGGATTCAGATGAATGTTTAGAATGAGAAGTTCAGCAGGGTGGAAGCTGGGAATAGATGTGGGGTAAGGTGAAAGGTTAAGGGTGTTAGAGTAGAGGATGGCTACGCCACCACCTTTCTTTGAAGGTCTGTCAGAGTGGTAGATGTTGTAGCCAGGAGGGAGAATTTCACTATTACAGATATATGGCTTGAGCCATGTTTCAGATAGGGATAGGATGTGAGGGGGTTTGTAAGCAATCCAAGAGTGCAGCTCAGTAGTTTTATTAGTTAGGTTTGAATATTCAGTGAATAAAAGGTTAGGTGTTTACATGGAGGTGAGTTATGGGATAGAGGTTGCGAGTTTGGTAAGTTGTTGGAAGAGAATTGTGAGGAGGAGGTAGATAAGGTAGATGGGGATGGGGAGAGGGGAGGTGTAGAGGGGCCTGGATTGGGGTGGATGTCCCTGGAGGAGAGTAGGTCTTTAGTGAGAAGAGCAATTGATGTGAAAGGTTGATAGTATTTGGGTGGTTTAGATTTAGTCTTATTAGATGGTTTGAGAACTTGTAGTATGTATTTTTTATATAGAGTTGAGGTAGAAGTGTTAAATAGGTTTGGAGAAATGGTGAAGGAAGAAGGAGTAGGAAAGCTGTAGAATGAGTGAGAAGTTGGAGAACAGAGGAATGGACATGTGAGGTGGTAGTGATAGGAGGTAGAAATATAGAGTAGAGTGAGTAGTGTTGCAGATATAAGTAGATGCAGCATGATGCGTAGTTTGGATTGGGTGTGGAGAGAGGAAGTTAGGAAAGGGTGTGGGAGTGGTGATAAGCAGGAAGTGGAATTGTAGTAGATGGCTTGGCAGGAAGGGGAGGGATGGTTAAGTATAATGGAAACTGTACGGGGGTGGGAATGGGGATAAAGTAGGGGAGCAAAGTGAGCCCGAGCGTAGCGAGGGCGAATGGAGTGGAGCTGCACCGGCAAGGAAGGACCCAGTAAAAAATAGTGAAAGAGGAGAAAGGGAGAGAAAAGAGAGTGTAGGGTTCTAGCTAAAAGCAGAGGTAGTGGGCCAGAGATTAGGATAGCAGGGTTTAGAAGCAAAGCACAAGTATAGAAGCTTAAGGAAGAGCAAGGTATGGCAAGGAATAATATACAGTTTTCAATAAAGTCAAGGGAGTATGAAATTAGTGAACAGAAACTGAGAAATATGTGTTGCTTACTTCCATTTAAAACCTCAATACAATTACTTCTACACTTTGTATGTGTAACCTGGGTGGCACACCCACTGCAGGTAAGGGAAACTGAATTGTTGTTATGTTTTCCTTCTCCCTACCAGTAATCATTCACAGTTTCAATCCATTAGCATCAAAAACACTAAGGGAGTGTCTGCACTATATTTATATCAGATACATGGAGCCATGATTTTGGGATTCTAATGATTTCACACCTCATTTGAGTCTTCACCGTGCTCACAGGCTTGAAGTTTACTGATGGCATAGGCTTTTTGTCAGAGCATTTTATTTTCTCAGATACACAGCCTTATTAACTTTTATCACAAGTGTTATTGTTACAACTGTTTTTCTTTACACTCTTTTTGTGTTATTTCAGTGAAATGTAAATTTCCTATATTGTCAGTGACACAAGGGTGTTAACCTTCTAGGATGGCCCATAGACACCTCCAGGGATGTGCTGGGCACAGGTAGAGGTTACTGCCAATTGCATAAAAATTACTTTTTTGTGGTAAAAGTGTACACATTTTGTGACTGTTTGAAAGCATGTATAACAATTGACTGATGTGTTATTCCTTGTTTGATATAAACTGTCATTTGCCTGTTGTTTTGGGGTTGGGGAGCCAAGTTCCATTTCTGTGTTGCCGCAACCAAAAATGTTTTTACTGGGGTTTTCTTTGCTCTTGTTAGTCCTTGTTTTGGATCAAACCATGGTTTGTGTGTGACTGTGATATGTTACAACCACATAACCCTTTTTTATATTTTAATAATGGAGATTTTGTGTTTCTCCAGTGGGTAATAGAATATCTAAGCAGGACTTTTATTTATGTGATATTTATGTGTAGTATCCTTCTTTTGTGTCTTCTGTCACCTAGGACTATGGCACTCAAGCATCCCAATCCCTGCAAACCCCCTTTCATTGAGTCAGATGGTGGCATGGTGACTTTCTGCTTGAGAGAGGATGTGGGAATATGCCTGGTAGAATGCAGATTTGGAACCAGATATTGAATGACATCAGTGACATTGGGGGCCACAGCAGAACTTATGATTAGGTGCATCATAGGACCGCTGATATGATTTCATTGGCCCATGGACAGCTTCCACCAGAGGGGAGGGTGCTACAGATCCACCACTGACACCAAATGAAGAATTTCTGTCCACTGTCAGGGATCCAGAGAGCTCAGTGGAAAGTGCACAACAGTATGTGATTGATGTTTGTGCTGCTGTTTCAGGGAGGACAAATATGTCCAGGAGAAGGAGCTTCCAGGTAGGCTTACCTATGTCAATGTTTAACAATTTCTTGTATAGTAAAATATTGAAAGCAATAGTTTGGTTGGTTTAATAATTTTTTTGGGGGGGCACCTATTTATACATTGATACAGTTGACACATTCTGGTTCATTACACATGGGCTTGGGGTGGACATGTCATCCAAGTTTTAGTTAAATGCATTGTTAATCAATATATAAAGGCAACAAATTGTCCCCCATGTTATTGTTATTGTGATGATGGTGCCCTTACATTTTGCTTAACTTCTTCCAGGATCATCCTTCTTAGAAAGTATGGAGTCATCTGCACATGGTAAGCCAAACATTTTTATTTCAGTACCGATGAGCATTTGACAGAAATATGTATTTACCCGTATGTGTGAGGTGGGTGTCCGGAGTGTGTGTATTGCTTTACTGTCTGTGATAGTCACACCAGTGTTCGTTTATTAACGCATATTAAATTGTAGTTTAATTGTTGCTATTACTTTCCTTCCTGTGTTTGTTGCGTATTATCACAGGTGATCCTGACAGTGGAAGTGTAGAAGTCTTACTACCTGATGTCAGAGTATCAGCAGACTCTGAGGATGATGGTGGCCGAACACAGGCACAGCCAGGGGAGCAGAGGATGAATCTGACACTGGGGTTGACATTCAGACATCCCCTGTATTTCCAATAGAGACAACCAGGAGACCTTGTCCATCAGACATCAGACATTGTCAGGTACTAGCAGTGCATCTGACCATGGGCATGTACATGCCAGTGCAACTACTGGCAGAGCCACTTCTTGGGGTTGGGGATGAAAACAAAGAACTGTCACCTCTACCATACATTGCTCACACTTGGCCAACATACCAGGATGTAGAGCAAGCACAGAACTTGGCCGTGTTCTTGTGGACACTCACAAACCAGTTTCACCTAGAGTGCCTATGCAGACAAACACACATTACAGTTACATGGGTCAGTCTTGAGGCCTAAATTTCATTCTGTCTCAGTGGCATTTTGATACTTTATCCAAATGTCTGCCTGTTTCTCTTTCTTACTTACACTCACTGACTACCTTTTGTGTCAGCCTATGCCTCCTGATCACCCAACACACACACACACACACACACACACACACACACACACACACACACACACACACACACACACACACACACACACACACACACACACACACACATCAACACCCTGTGAAAATGAAGATGACTGTGCCATATCCTTGTTTTCTATCTTTTGGATTCAGAAAACCCAGTCTAGACATATTTTCCACTGCGTGATTCCTTAAAACCTCTTGTATTAGAGGTAGCATGGGATACATACAAATGACCCCTTAAGGGCATCAGGTGTTTCAACTATATGGCAGTTCTAAATGCCCATGACTTCTTTCCTTTTTAAGTCTATTATGGATAAATTAAGGCATATATCCCATGTTACCTCTAATACAAGAGGTTTTAAGGAAACACAGAGTGGAAAATCTAGCTTGGCTGGGTTCTTCTTTTAGTTTTTACTGATTGTTTTTTTCCTGTGTGACCATGTTACTCATTATTTTAGTTTAATCATTTGGATCCAGGTATACAGTGGCCTTTTGTCTAATGTTCAGGGTCCATAGCTGACTTCGTACTTAGTGTATTTGTGTTTGTGATGCTCTCACGCTAATTGCGATGCTTTGTTACATGTTTGTGTAATCCCTCCCAACCTCTAGACCAGCAAAACTGGACCAAGACATAAATAAAAGTGAGACAAAGGCCCAAAAATAGAGAACATTTTGAAATATTTTGGTCTTACAAACTTAGAGAGTTGATAGAATAACAGGTTTTGCATTGCTATTTTTATGATTTTTCTGAAGTATATGAAGTCTGAAACTGAAATGTGTGCCATTGTTGTCTAACTTCACTCTTTAATGATTTGCCAGTACAAAAGTATGCAGCCAAACTGTAGACATTCTGTGAAAATCCTTACATTTGAGAGGTATAAATGTGTGAATCTTTGATGCATGAGGCCTATTAGTTAATAGAGAACACAGGTATTGACATAAGTCAGTGCTGTCACATATTGATGTCATTGCTGTAAAAATCACCCACCTTATGCAAGGATATGCCATTCATTTGTTTTCTTAGACATTTATTTTTCTATTTCACATTCAACACTTGGAAATCCGGCAGTTGCAAGAGTTTTAGTTCGAGACTGACTTCTGCCTGATGCTAGCAGTACACAGCCATAACATGGGTAATTAAAGGTTGTGAGGGTTGCCTAGCATCAATGCTAGTGTATGTATGTGCGTAGGATAAAGATTTTAGCCTCTTAGGTGGTTGTTATGTGTGCTATCCATTGCCTCTTGGCCTCTTGAATGGCATATTGTGCACACCTATGTCTGCCTACACCCACAGCAGCTGCTGGTTCCCCTTCTGACTCCTCACTTGTGTGTGGCTGTGTTGACCTTGCCAGTGGTGCTGGGATGTGTAGCCCTTCCCCTTGTTGATCCTGCTGAATCTGTTTTCTCAAGATGATGTTGTGAAGCATGACACAGGCAGGGAATATTTCAGGGTTCCACTAGATGTATCTAGGCACTTGAACTGCCCAAACACATGCTCTATGATATTACTTGTTTGAGCATGTGCCTCATTATAGCATTTTTCATTTGGTGTGTGCATTTCTGATGGGTGTCACCAGCCATGGTTCCAGTGCATAACATGCATTTGCCAATAAATGACCCCTAGAAAACATCTCATCCAGTTGAGAGTTGTGACAGATATGTGAGTCGTGGTAACTAACTGGGTTGCCAGCACACACCTTCAGGATGATTCCCTTAGTTTTACACATGACCTGGCATTTAAGGGAGTGGAAGCCCTTTCTATTTATGTACACCCTTCCCTGTTCCCTTGGTAGTGTTTTGATTTCTACCTGTGTACAGTGTATGGCACCCAGGACTTCAGGATAGTGTGGTATTGGGTAGAACTCCTGCATAGTTCTGTCTCTGTCCTCAGGTGTATGGGGGGGAAATGTGCATAGTCACTGCATGTTGTAGCATAGACTTCAAGAACTGATGTAGGATCCTGGAGGCTTATACCTGTGACACCTCCAGCATTGTCCCGTGTTGGTCTCTGGAAGGGTCCTGTAGTTAAATTCTAAGTGCTATGCATACCTTAGTCTCCACTGTTACTGATTCCCCTCAGTTTACCCTTGCTCTCAGTTTAAGATGACAGAGGTTGCAGAGTTCCTGTAGTGTGCCTCTATCCACCCTGTGGCAGTCTACAATTTCTATCTCATGCAGATTTTGAAAAGTTAAACAGGGTCTAAACATGCTTCTCCTTCTTGGTCATGGTCTATTACCTGCAGCAGCAGCAGCATAGACTTGGGCCTGTTGCACATACCAAGTTATAAGAGTATCTGCAGCCCCTAACATTGTTTCTGTGTACAGCTGTTTCCATGGCTATATTACAGAAGGTTTTGGAGTCCACAGAGAAAACCAGCACCGAGTCTACACAGTTGCTTTATAGCTTGTTGAATAGCTCCTCCATCTTGGGTTGGTTGATTAGCATACAGTTCAGCTGTTTATGCTATAATTAGTATGCTGTGATATTTACCAGGTTTGCGTCTCTACATGGCATGTAGAGCCACTTACTGATTACAAAATGGTGCACCATAGTGTGTGCATCACACCACAATGCACACATGGTTTTATGGACTGTGTAGGCTTTATTGAATCTGCACAACTGTGTGCCAAGAGGTGAGAGTGTACCACAAGGGCAGGGATACTACTGGGTTACATTGTGTAAGTCAGATATATATCTTAGCTGGAACACAGTGATACTGTAAACACCACTGAACACTAAACACTCCAATATTACATTAATACATTTCAAGATCTAGATGGCTTTTCAAGAGATAATTCAGATTAAGGCACACCATTTTGCTCCATGTAGGTGTGGGCATGTCCTAAATGACTGGCAGTCTGACTAACACTAATCTTGCAGTATGACATCATACTACCAAGACTTTAACCCTTACCTGATCGTGGCCATAACAGCGCTGTGAGTGGTAGCATATCTCCTCACTCATACTGGCATGAACTCTCCCTAAAAAATGTGATGACGTGTTTTCATCTCTATGTAAAAATACATGTGTATTATATGGATTTATTTTGCAGCTGAATGATACAGTTTCTTTCTAATTAGGCAGTCCCCGCAATATATGTCTTAGGGTTATTATCTTGGTGATTGTCCTGTCAGTGTGAAGCATTATTTGTCAGATTATTGAAAATCTGTACTTTTTTTTTTTTTAAAACATTTTTAATCTTGCAGTTGAACATTATGCTGGCTTTTGTTTGTATCTGACTTCTGTTGAAAATGCATTTCTGTGATGCATGTTAACAATATACACTTCTTTTGGTGTAGTGTTAATTGGGACAGAAGCCCTCATCTTAGATCTGTATTGCAATTTATTATATCTGCACTGATACACAAATTATTTTATGTCAGCATAATTCTTCTACATGCAAGAATATGTATATATGGTGTGGGAGCAATTTAAGTGGGAAAAACAGGTATAGGACTCCTGTCAAGCTTAGGATTGTTGTCACAGATGTCATACTGCAGGCATGGTTTGCTACTGCACATCCCTCAGTGTGTCTTAATCTGATAAATTGTTGGTAGTAACACAGATTTTATGATGTTTATGTATTTTATACTCAATGCAACTGCAACATCTATTTTCTTTTTAAATTGTGCTTCTTTTTTAAGAGTAAAACAAGAATTTACTGTTCTTGACTGCTGATTGTCTAGATTTATCACATGGTTATTAGCTAATGATCAATGGTTGCTGTAGCATGGTTTAGCATTTAAAAAATCATTTTGAATTTGAAAGCTTTTGCATTTTATAAATCAGTCCCTCTCTTTACTGATGAAGTCTCTCTTTTGGTCCCAAGCCCTGTTTTTGGCTTTGGTTTGCTGCCTTTGTACCTGTAGTTCAGATGTGTCTGTTTGGAGCAGCATTGTCTGTTTCCTTTAAATACTTGTTTTAGCTCCCATAACCTGAAATGTATACTGTTCTAGCAGGCAGTATTGCGGCTGCAGAGATAAAATAATTAAATAGTTACATTTGTCTTAATCTGAATTATGACCTAAATGCTTTTTCTTCAGTATTTTATTTTTTCAGTCAGTTTATTCAAGTAGCTGTTTTATCGAATAGCTCTGCAAGGTAAAAGTATACAACATCCAGATGTTACTTACTTTGTTTAAAAGGTCTGACAACCTCAATAAGTCACACAATGAATAAAGAAATTAAATTGTAAACTGAAAACAAGCCCAATGCATCTAGAATTGCTAGCAGTTTAGATTTTAGGTAAAATATGTTTTGCAAAGCTAAATAAACTGTGCCTCTATCCAAAGTGCAATGCGACTGTAACTTTTTTAAACAAAAAATATCTTTATTGAATGATCACTTATGACATAGGCAATCTTATATTTGTATGTAGGTAAACAACCCATATTGACATATTTTCAGTTGTAAACAGTATATGTCAGTTATAATCTACACAGTCATTGTTAGTCAAACATAATATAGATCATTCAATTCCTGCCTTCCCTTAAACCTCATTCCTCCTTAAAATCATTGTTCTGCATGCATTGTTCCCACAACTCCCATTTTTTTCTGTGTAATTTGCTCCTCGCCTTCTCTAAATATCCCAATTCCATTTCTTTTATCTCTGTTACTATATTCACTACTTCTAGTACAGTTGGTTTAGACTTTGATTTATATTTTCTAGTAACTGCTTTTTTTTTTTTGGAAGCCACTAGAATTAAACTCAATAAAGCATTACTATGTCTAGCCAATTCCGATTCTGCATCACGGGTCAAAAATCATTTCCTTAGTTACACTAATTTGCTCGCCATGTATTTCTGACACACTAGTCTGCAGGGAATTTGTAAAGTTTGGCAACTCATAACTCTCCAACAAAATATGTTTACAATTATCTCTTTCTTCCTTATTACACCTCCAACATTTCAATCTACCTAAGGAAAAATTATATGGAGTCTGCTGTGGAGTATAAAAATATGTGTGCAAAAACTTCAAGCAAAGATCCTAAATCTTCTAGACTTTGTTGCACATTTGGGAGTGATACATATATCCTCCATTGTTTCTTTGTGAATTGCTTATCCAATCTCTCTTCCCAGTCCTTTCTAATCTCCTCTGATTGGTTCCTATTATTATCATGCAGCATTTTATATGACCTACTGATTATCCATTTTTTACCAACAGTTTCTGTTGTAGTCTACTAAAACTCTATTAGTGCTGGTCTTTCACTTAGGATCCCCCCTATTTCTTTTTCTTTGTGTATTTTCTAATATCAATCATTGACAGGGAAGGCAATCTCTAACCTGCATTCCAAATGAATTATTGGCTTCTTCCCATTCTGCTATCTTTCCCTCTCTAATTATTTTGTCCCAATACATTGGTTCCTTTAATAGTTTTCTTCAATAAAATCAGACCTCTCTTGCCTATTCTCTGTGCCCCTAATTGCAGTCATTCCTATCAACAGAATCTTTTTTTCTCCATTTTGCCTTTTTGGCTTAGTTTTTATAATACTCTCTGCTACTTTATGAATATAATATTCTGTATGGTTATTATTGTTCTCTTTAAGGATCTACATCCAAAACCCCAGTCTGTCCTTGCTTCTTGAACTTCCTCCAATTTCATCATCATCTCTTTCCATATGAATTATAGCTTTTGCATATCCTGCATATAGGAGTCTTAACAGTGTAGCTCTGAAATACCCCTTCAAAACAAGTAATCCCACTTGTCTCTTGCCTCTTCCCTTCCTAGAAAAATACTTCAACTGTTTACTAATTGTTAGCCACAACTTTTCCTCTGGTTGATAAAAATATGCCTGACCTGTGTTTAAAACTAAAGGGACTAAAAACATTCTCACTGCTTGTATCTTGCTATCCATATCCATAAAACAGAGCTTCCAATTTCTTAGTTTTTTATTATCTTTTGTTTAGTCTCTTCCCACATATTCTTAGTTACCATAACAGAATCCATTTTAATTCATACTCCTAAGTACGTCATTTTATCATGTCCCCATTAATATGGGTATTACTACACTTATTCATGTGTGGGCATATAGTTTACAGCCCCTGCCTTTATTTTATCTTCATTAATTTTGTATCCAGAAAAAAACAAAACTGGCACAGAATGTTCCACAACACTGAAATGTCCTTTTTCAGCTTTATCAGGTATAAAATAATATAATTTGCAAATAATGCCAACTTTTCTTGATTACAATACCAGTTATATCCTTGAATTTTTGAGTCCCTTATTTTCTTTGTCAATAGTTCTAAATGTAAAGAAAATAACAAAGGGGCAAGAGGACACCCCTGCCTGGTTCCCCTGCTTAAGCAGAACTTATTAGAGAGGACCCACTCACACTTTAATTTTCAAATCTGATCCCTTGTATATCCTTCTAATCAACATGATAATTTTATCATGGAATACAAATGCTCCCATTGCCCTACTCATAAAATTCCAGCTTACTATGTTGAATGCTTTCTCTGCATCAATACCCCCCACCCCAGCAACAGTGGTATTTTCTTACATTCTGTTCCCCTCTGGATCGTCATTGTTCTGTTAATGCTGTCAAATGTTTGCCCCTTCACAAAGCCACACTGATCCATATCTATCAATTTTGGCACCACCTTTGACATTCTTTTAGTCATTATAGACACAAACACTTTATAATTATGGTTTAGAATGAAAATGGGCCTGTACGAAGCTGGATCTGATGGTTCTTTACCCTGTTTAGGTATTACTGCCACCACAATTTTCTTCCAAGATGTTGGTGCTTCTCCTTCTTTTAAAATACTGTTAAACAAAACCTTCCAAGTCTTTAGCACTAGCTTCCCTCCTAGCTTCCACTAGGAATATTATCTATTCCTGGAGATTGTCCTATAGATTGGTTATGCCTCACCATTTTTATCCCATGCCATCCTATCCTAATCGTTAGTAACTGAGCCTCATCTCCCTGAACCTTGGCATATTTAGCTCTTCCACAAACATTTCCGTTTGCACTGTTCCTTGATTTCCACGTTCCTCTGCTTTATACAGATTTTCTTAACATTTCCAAAATATTTGTAATACCTCTATAGGATATCTGGCTATGTTCCTTGTTATAGGCTTCATAAGCTTAGCAACAACCCTTTCTACTTTCTGTTGCCATTGTCCTAAAAGCTTTTGTGCTCTGGAATTATTATCAAACAGTTGCTTAACAGTAGGCTTTTTAAACTTATGCATGTTATGAAGGTAGTCCCTTATCTTTTCTTTAGCACCCTGCAATTGTGTTTCTTATTTTTCTTATTTTTCTACAATTCCCCCCATTCTGCACTACTTTAACCTTTGTCATTCTTTCTAAATAGTTCTGGTTACTTCTTAACCATATATTTCTCTTATTTACACCCTGTTTTTAAACTACACTTTAATTTTATCCCACTCACTAGCTATATTTTCAGCGGAAGTTTCTATCTTCCCTAATAAATCCTGAATCAATTCCAGTACCCATTATTTGGCAAAGTGCCAGGTGTAGAAGAGCACATGTCTCATTCTCATTTTATTATTCTACATTTTTATTTCAGTTATTATTGGTGTGTGATCTCAAACAGTTATTGAATGCATATCAAAACTTTCAGTTAAGTGCGTATATTCATTTGAAATATAATTTCTGTCTAGCCTAGCCTAGTTTTTGTACCTTGGGGAATAATATGTAAATTCTATCCAAATGTCTACTACTGAATTCACATCTTCCATAACAAATATTTTCATAAATTCCTTTAAAAATCTACTGTCATGTGAGTGTAACTTTGACTTTGTTTCTACAAGCATGTGCATGTCCACGTGTATGCATGTTTTAGCGTGTACACACAAGTGTTCTCTGATACCTCAAGCCAAACTTAGGAAAACTATTTGACCTGCAATATATGCAGTTAAGAGAAATTAATTAAATCCAGGTGTGTTTCAAAACTAGTTCAGAATCTTGACTTGCAATCCTTACAGTTGAGAAACCCTCTCTAGAAAACTACTTGAATCCAGATGTATTTTACAATATGCATGCTTATATACAAGTTACAAGTTATATTATGTTTAAAATATTTTTTTAGAATATATACAGTTTTAATTCCTACCATGCAAAAGGTATCTGCTTTATTAGCTTATACAAAACCTTTATTTGCAGATAAAACTCCTAGTACTGTCTGTACAAGCATTTTTGCATCAAGGCTAAGAAATTGCATTATCAAATAAGATTATTTAATGCAATTGATCCACTGTGTTTAAAAATTTAACAGCCTGGTGCATTGCTACTTTCTGTCACTCAGCCAAGTCTTTGATATGAAAACGCTTTGTCTTGTGTACATTTTATTCCTGCTCTAATGGATTTTACTGCCATGGCTTGTGCAGAGGATCAACACAATGAAGTGAGGTGACAGTGATTTATGACATTATCAATGACAACCACTTACCTCATTGCATTCGCTGCCTGAGCTAGTTGGCATACCAGTTAAACAATGCAACACACATTACCTGAGTTTAATAGACCATAGTTCAAAGGCTATATTAACAATGCTCAGTTGACAATTTAAGAAATAGGATTCTATAGTTTACTTAGGACAACAGTTTTGCCATTCACAGCTAAGGATCATAACTCATGACACTGCTATAATGAGGGAATTAATCTTAATTTAGATTCCAGCCCAACTAAAATGATCTGTCATGATTTTGCAAATACATAACATATTAAATAAATTAAGAGTCAGGAGCCATCTCAAATGAAAGAAGCGTGCAATTAACAAAGGAAAGGAGACAGAGGATGATGAACAAAATTGCTTCTTTAGGTTACTGAAAGTAACACTGGGTGCTCGTAAGAAAAAAGGTAGTCCAGAATTAATGCTGAGCTTCCAATACTAACTGAAATGTTGCAGTATGCGTTTAACTGATCATGCATTTAATATAGCTACAATGTCACAACTATAGCAGCTTCTACTGCTGTATAATGTACAATGTAACAACCTGTTTTTGTTTATTATTTATTACATGGGTGGCATGTGACAAAGCTATCATAATAATGGGTCTGATTATTCAAATTTTTAACATAAAGTAAACAGTCTGTATAAAGTTCTATTTCTTTTGGGTGATCTGTGTTTCACTTAGGTGCCAAATGATCTGTTAGTTTGCTGTCCTGATATACTACGTCTGGCATACATTGGATGTGTACGTTATTATTGAATGACAGTAATGTATTTGATTCTGGTATGTTTCACTAAGATGTTTAAAAAATGACTTTCAATATGGTAGTCTTTCTGCTCTAAATCAGCTTTATGTGCAAATACTGAATCTGTTCCATACATAGCTTTCATTGCCATAAATAAAATGAATCTTTCAGCTGCTGGGACTGTAATCCAGAAACCATCCCTTATGCATATGTACACTCACATACGTGCGCGCACACACACACACACACACACACACAAACACACACACACAAACATGCACAAACACACACATGCACACAGACACACACACACACACACACACACACACACACAAACATGCACAAACACACACACACACACACACACACACACACACACACACACACACACACAAAATCTTTTCTTTTAATGAATACAATTGGCTTCAATGCCACTAAATCTTAGTGAAAGGGGAAATTTAATCAAATATTGATCCCTATGTCCTAAGTGCACTTTTGCCAATTATTAAATTATCTAAAGGCTCCTCAGTGAGCAACATATTTATAATCCTTGATCTGTGCCGCTAAAGCATCATCTGTGACTTAGTCACTTAGATCAGAGTCTGCTTTGCCTTTCTCATGATGATCATATCCAATGAGGTTTGCAAAGGAATAGTCCTAGCATAGGTTGGGGATGTTAGATTCAGACACGAACACTCAAACTGTCATATTGCTGAAAGATGCCATATGCCAGGAAGGTATGCATGGTAGCATGTGTGTATCTCCTACCACTATCCATTGTACATCCAGCATCAGGGAAATACAAAATCCAAGACCACCTGCAATACAGTACTCCCAGAACCTTAATGCCATCGCATAACTTGGAATGATCCCTAATTCGGGTGCCAACAGTCAAATCTTCTCTAAAAGTGAAAAGATAGTAAAGCTTAAAAAAATAGATATGGCATAGCTAGAAATGAATAAAGGCACCAATAAGGTTACTTAATTAACCATTTTATTCTGCATTCATAAAGAAGTGAGAGGAGGTCTAGCAAACTTAGGAAATAGAAGTGCCAAAGATTAGGATACTGATCCAGTTCTTGTCCAGAAGAGTCAGAAAGAAACTCTAAAGATTAAATCTGCACATTGCAATGAGATCAGATGGGATTCTCCCTAGCTCTCTTTGATACTTCATGGAAAACTTACAATGTACTAATTTATATACATATATATATATATATATATATATATATATATATATATATATATATATTTATATATATATATATATATATGTATATACTATTTCAGCAACTCAATCTCCATGCTAACAGCTGGCCCAGACTTAACAATCACACCTCTGATTACTTAAACTTAATGCTTTAAAAAGATAAAATAAAATATATAGGTTATTTCTCATTTTTCAGTTCTCTTCTTATAATCCCTTATTACTTTATTTTGATCTCTATATGAATACTTTTTGGATATTTCTTTCAATCTTTTTGTTGTATAATACCACAACATTTTGCGAGCACATTTTTTTATGTTTTTTATGCTTTTATTATGCCTTTCATGATTTGTCAATGGCTTGTTATGTTAAACTAAGTTTAGGTGACATATTCTGCAATGCACAATACCCATGGAACTCTATTTATTTATTTATTTGCAGTTTGTTTGCCAGGATGGTCCATTGGGCCACTAGGAGCCCATTTTCAATGGAGTCCTGGGGAGAAAAACTCCAGTAAAATGAATAATCAAATACAAGTTACTTCGAAGGAACGTTATAACAATAGATAATGTTGTTTTTCTTTCGGCTTTTCCCGGTTAGGGGTCGCCACAGCAGAACTCCAGTCAGCTAATGATTGGCAATAAATTTTTACGGAACCAAGGTGCCAGCTTGATGCCCAACCTTCAACGAAGGCACGCCCATTTACGCATGTCTTTTGAATGCCAATCGACTGCAGGGAGGACATGCAGACTCCACACAGAAGGCGTTCCAGCCGAGAATAGAACGGGAGAACCTCTTGTTGGGAGTTAACAACGCTACTGCTGCACCACTGCGTAATACAGGTAATGAATGGCATTAGTGAAATGCAAAAGCAGGCATTCTTTAAAAAAGAAAATACATTTTTTATACAATCATATTTATATACAAAGTCTGATGATTCCAACAGATGCTTATAAAAGTATTCTACAATCATATTTATACACAAAGTCTGATGATTCCAACAGATGCTTATAGGAGTTAAAAAATCTTAGGGGGAAGTTTGCAGATGGGCTGGATCATGGGGGGGTAGCTTAAGTTGGGGGACTTTATGCAGGATGGGAACAGGAAGATTCCCATTGGGATGTTAAGTGGGAGTGGAGTAAGGTTTTGAAGGAAGAGAGGTAGCTAGTGGTGTGGATTAGTGGAAGGAGAGAATTCCACAGGCGAGCTAGGGAGGACAGAAGATGATTGCCTGGTGGATGAGAGGGTTTGTGTAGTTCATTCAGATTTTGGGAGTTCGATCTTAGAAATCTATTGGGCAGATGCATTTTAAAGGTGTTGGCAAGGGAGGGGCACAGAAAGCGGATAAAGATACGTTTGTATGTTTGTAATTTAAGCTATGGGGTAAAGATTTTAATAGGGGGGTAGAGCTGAAAATAAAAAAATGCTACACCAAAAGTCCCAGCCAAATGTTTATTCACCACAGTTTTAGCGTTTTCATTCCAAAACACAGGAACTTTATCAGAAACTGTACCAGAGTTACTTCCTTGACTTTGTAAAGACTCAGAAAGAGGCTCCATGCCTGGACCAGCAATATTTAAAGAAACACACACTCTTAAATATACACTTACAGGTAGCTCTAGACAAGTATACACTTAAAAAATAATTACATAAAAAATACCTACATGAAATGTGTTTCATAAAATAAATATATGTCAATAAATGTTCCTTCAAATAATTAATCTATAAAAATATATAAATGAAAAAGCATTCAGAAGAGTAAAATGAAAAAAAGTCGGTGGGTGTCATAAAAAATACATATAAAAATATTGAAAATTACAAATGTCCTTGACCTTGACACATTAAGACAGGCAATTAGATTTGATTTTGAAAATAGGCTTAATAGATATTATATCGTTAATGACTGGGGGAGTAACATTCAATAAAATTTACCAGAGCTTTCTTTTTTCAACAAATGTTTTCCACTCACCACCTCTCTCGAAGTGTTCTACTTTCTCTAAAATAGTGAAAGAAAACTTTTTAAAGTCATCACATTGCAACAAATGTTTATAAAGGGCATTGAATTGATGTGCCTTACTGACTGCATATACATGCTGTTAAATTCTTGTCTTTAAAGGTCCAACAGACTTCCCAACATAAAATGCTGGGCAAGATGGACAGAAGGCAATATACACAACCCCTTTTGTGCTACAATCAAATCTGTCTTTGGCTGTAATCAGACTTGGAAAACCATGTACTGGGAAACTACTACCTTCTAAAATGAATCTACACCACTTGCATGCTCCACACTGTTTCATCCCCCAGTTTTAATAAATTTACTTTTGCAGCTTCCACTAAATTCAAATAATGTTTTGAACTTTTTGTTATTCTTAAAAACAAATCTGGGCTGCTCCCCCACCCTGTTAGTTAACCCAAGACTTCCAAAGACAATACACCAATGACCACTAATAGCATTTTTTAAAGAGTAAATGTCTCTACTGTATGGTAAAACCAATGCCTGTAAGTGGTCACCAGGACTCAAACTGACCTTATGCTCGGAGGTATTCTTTGCGCCCATCATATGTTTAGACTAATAATGGGATGATCGTGGGAATTCCGATGCTCCATAACAAATTGACTAACGTCATACAACATATTCTGGGGGTAACCCCTGTTTCTGAACATATCGCACAATTTGAAATTGTGTGTCATCAGAAACCAGTCTGCTGAGTGGAATAAATTGTCCCCTCACTAAGTTCTTTTTTTGCCTGATGCAAATATGCATTTGAAAAGGTGTTCTTTCTAAATATGTTAGATTCATACCTGTGGTCCTCACAGTTCTTGTGTGATGTGATGTCAAGAAAGTCTATGGTCTGTTTGTCATAATGATGGGTGAATTCTAAGAAGTCAGTAGAGTAATCCATGAATGATTTTAACTCTTCCAAGTTACCCTTCCACAAAATGAAAATGTCATCCAGGTACCTCAGATAAACTTCCAACTTGGAAGAAAAGGGCGAATTCAGAACCATGGAGGTTTCCCAAAACCATAAGACCATGTTAGCAAAAATGGGGTCTCAAGCTGACCGCATAGCCACACCTCTGTGTTGTTTGTAATATTCACCCTCATAGCAAACGTAATTATTAGTCAGCACTAACTCCATAAGTTGTAGTATCAGTCTAGTTTCTGTCGTACTAAGGATGGTACCTTGAACCATTGCTTGATGGAACCAATCCAACCCCTCCTCATGAGGGATTACAAAAAATAAATATTTAATGTCAATAGTGACAAACAAAATCTCTTTCAAATATGTAATTCCAGAAAGAGTCTCCAGAAAATGCCAGGAGTCTTTACGTAAGTGTTGTTTGTCCTCAGGAAATTATTTAAGTTTGTAGTCAATAAATTTGGCCAAATTTTTTATTTTGGACCATGCAGGTGCCACAATAGGTCTTAGGGGAGGGTCAGTGACCAATTTAAGGATCTTCAAGATACTGAAGATCACTGGCATTCTTGGTATTTTAACCACTAGGAACTCCCTCAGGGTCAAGGGCAGGTCATAAGTCACAAAGATATCCTCCTGTAGTAAATCTATGGCACTGTATGCTATGTTGATTTCATTGTGACATTTCAAAAAAATTTCCATTGTGCAGATAGTTCAACATCTTGAAGGAATAAAGATGTTTGTACATTATGACCACTCCCCTACCCTTATCTAGTTTCATAATATGTAGGTTCTTGTCACTGGCCAATACCTTCAACCGTTCTCTCTCCTCATTAGTTAGATTGTAAAACTTAGGTTTTCTATTCCTATTGCACCACCCCCTCACACTTCCTTCACACAGTTGCTTGAATAAGTGTATACTGGGTAAGAATGGAGAATTCAATGTGCTAGGTCTCCTTTGGCAAGGATTAAGTGTACTGTCATCCATGGGTACCAAAATACAATTTAAATTCAGTTTTCTGGCAAGCAATTTAAGTTCAGTTATGAGGTCTACAATATCAGACTGCCTAGAAGGGCACGTACTTAAATCCTTTTTGAAATAGTGTACTAAAGGTGTTAGTAACAGTGAGAGTAGAAAAGTTATATATCTTACAACCCCCAAAATTAAAAAATAAAATTGGTACCTTGGTCTCCATTGGTTGAAGGGTCTGAAGAAATTACTTCCGATACCATCTGTTTCAGTAATTGGTCCTCCAAAAATCCTGGTTGTAGTGACTTCCACTAGAATTGGAGACATTATTAACCTGTCTTTCCCTTCCTTCCTGCAGTCTCTTTGATCTTCTGGAACCATTAACATCCACCACATGTGCCTCATACGTTTTTCCTGAATTGTTGTTAGGAAGCCCAGTACTGTTTTCTTTAAATTCAGTTCCTCTTTGTGGACTTGGGTAGACCTATTTAGCCTTGTAATCATGGATATCTCTTACAATCTTATTTTGCATCCTCTTAAAAGAAGTTGCTTCATGCTTAGTAACTTGGTTTAAAACTGCCTGGAATAATCAAGTCTGTGTTCAAACAACAAATCTTTCTTAATTTCCAGGTCCAACTTTTGAATCTCCTCTTCTAAAACATTAAGTCACCAAAAGTTGTCTCAGACAATAAAACTCATATACTCTTTGCCTATATGGTCAAAACATTTCACCAACTCCATATGAAAAACAGAACCATGTGTTTTCCCATTGGGATATTTCCAGATTCATAAACCCTTTGGTACACATTTGTTGGCAATGCAAAATTTTAAAAATGAATTGTCCATCTTTAGACATTTGTACTTAGTAACTTCTCAAATTGATTAATTCTGTTTTCAAAGTAAGTTCACAGTCATTAGTATGTACATTGCTCATTTCAAACTTCTGGGCTGTTTCTACCTCAAACAAATATTTGTGTGTAAACCAGTCCTGAATGTTGAAACAATCTCTTGATGTGGAAGCAGCCTTCGCTCCAGCTGGGATGTTATTATTATTACATGTTGTGACACTCTGACCATTAGCACAACCTGCAGTATAAGTTGTATTTGTAATATCTTGACTGCATCTGCCATTATCAGCAACATTAATCCAATTTCCAGTACCACTGGAACTTGCAAACAAGAAGTCAACATGTTCATTCAGCTAGTCCATACGTTGCAAAAGTATTGTAAGGTCCACAGGTGTATCATTGTGACCAAAATGAGTAGAACCAGCCTCTGATCCAGAAAAAAGATTAAACAAACTGCATAAAATAAAATACAAAAAGCGTACTATGTAAACTTGAAAATAAAACAACACTGTACCAAAAGTCCCAGCCAAATGTTTATTCACCACAGTTTTAGTGCTTTTGTTCCAAAACACAGGAACTTCATCAGAAACTGTACCAGAGTTACTTCCTTCCTTTTTAAAAACTCAAAAAGAGGCTCCATGCCTGGACCAGCAATATTTAAAGAAACACATGCCCTTAAATAAAAACTTAAAAGTAGCTTCAGAAGTACACACTTAAAAAATAATTACATAAAATATACTTACATAAAATGTGCTGCATAAAATAAATATATGTCAATAAATAATAAATATTCCTTCAAATAATGAATCTATAAAAATATATAAATTTAAAAGCTTTCATAAGAATAAAATGAAAAACGTAGGTGGATGTCATATAAAAAATCTGTCATAAAAAATACATATAAAAATATTGAAAATTACAAATGTCTTTGAACTTGTCACATTAAGACAGGCAATTAGATTTGATTTTCAAAAAAGGCTTAATAGATATTATATCGTTAATGCCTGGGGGGGAGGGGGAGTGGCATTCAGTAATCTTTCTTTTCAACAAATGTTTCCCAGTCACCACCTCTCTCGAAGTGTTCTACTTTCTCTAAAATAGTGAAAGAAAACTTTTTAAAGTCATCACATTGCAATGAATGTTTATAAAGGGCATTGAATTGATGTGCCTTACTGATTGCATATACATGCTGGTAAATTCTTGTCTTTAAAGTTCCAACAGTCTTCCCAACATAAAATGCTGGGCAAGATGAACAGAAGGCAATATGCACTACTTCTTTTGTGTTTCAATCAAATCTGCCTTTGACAGTAATCAGTTTTGGAAAACTATGTACTGGGAAACTACTACCTTCTAGAATGAATCTACTCCACTTGCATGCTCCACACCATTTCAACTTCAGTTTTTAGTAAATTTACTTTTGCAGCTTCCACTAAATTCAAATAATGTTTTGAAGTTTTTGTTATTCTTAAAAACAAATCTGGGCTGCCCCCCCCCCAATTTATATATTTTATAGATTAATTATTCGAAGGATCATTTATTGACATATATTTATGTATGCAAAACATTTCATGTAAGTATGTTTTATGTAATTCGTTGTCACCTCACATTATGATGTTGTCCTGTTCGATTCTCAGCTAAAGCGTCTTCTGTGCGGAGACATGCGTGAATGGGCGTACCTTCGTTGAAGGTTGTGCGTCAGAGCTGGCAACTCAGTAAGTAAAAATCTACTGCCAATCATTAGCGGACCAGAGTTCTGCTGTGGCGACCCCTAACTGGGAAAAGCTGAAAGATACAACAACATTTTTTGTTTTTTTATTTTTAAAAGTGTATTTAAGAGTGTGTGTTTCTTTAAATATTGCTGATCCAGGCATGGAGCCTCTTTCTGAGTTTTTAAAAAGGAAGAAAGTAACTCTGGTACAGTTACTGATGAAGTTCCTGTCTTTTGGAACAAAAGTGCAAAAATGGTGGTGAATAAACATTTGGCTGGGACTTTTGGTGCAGCATTGTTTTATTTTCAAGTTTACATAGTACGCTGTTTTATGGTTTATTTTATCCAGGGGTGTATAGCTTTAAATTTCATGAATGAAATAAAAGAAGGCTTGGTTCTCATGTGACCTAGGATATTATTTGAGCTCTATTTCAAATATGTTTGGATTTTTACTGTTTTATCTAAAGACATTTTGCATTTATTAAAACAAAAGCATTATAACCAAGCATTTCAATAGCTTTTCAGTGTTTTTTTTTTTTTAGATTGTTTCCTGCTGGAACTGCGAATTGGAGTCTGCAGTAACATATTCTTCTTCTTAGTTTGTAAACATTGTTTTGGAGACTATTGTTAGAATGTCCTAGTGTTTTCAGTGGGGGAGCACAGTAGTGTGTCTGTCCCTTAAAAATACAATGAGTTATTACAGAAGGTTTCTTTAGAACCTACAACCATTCCTCCTGTCCTGTCTGCTTCAGAGGGTGTGTGTCTTACTTCCTGCAATTTTCCTGATAGTCAGCCAGCTGTCACTAAAAAGGTAGATATGATGTAAAACGTTCCTTAGTCTTTTAAAATTTTAAACACTATTCCATAACCTGACCTAGCAGCTATAGTGTTAGTTGACTCCTCTGTTGATAAGCACTTAGTTAATTCCAGTCCTACGCTTTTAGATAAGCATGGGAAAACCATTGATGTGTATGGGAATAGTAAATACTTCTGTAACTTTAAATTCCAGAATTTTAAATTGCCAGGCTCATATGTTAAGGATTATTCTGACATATTGTGAAAGTATGATGAATGTTTTTTCTAGAGTTTCTTCTTGTGAAGAAAAATCTGCTTTAAATAATTTAGTTTCTTCTATTTTGCAGGTGACTACTCATTGTTTGCAGTGTGTGTATGCCTCTGTTGATATTTTCTTCCAGGGCTGTGGCCACTGGTATGGTTTAAGGAGGTTTGTTTGGCTGCATTCTCAGAACCTTTCAGATGATGTTAAAATGAACTTTTAAGTTCTCCCCTGGATAGGAGATTTACTGTTTGACCCCTCTGTTGCAAAGGTGATCAAAAAGTGTAATACAAGAGACAAGTTGATCCAGGGAATCTCTAAGATTTTTCAGCCCACCTTTTCCAAATTGCCCAAGGGATTTTTTTATTCATCTAATTTTGGAAAAACACAGAATAAACATTCTCAATATAATTCAGGTAAACAGTCATTTAAGAAGAAGTGGCAAATAGGTTCCAAAAAGAAGTCTCAAACCTCCCAAAACCATGGACAGTCCAACAAGTTTGAATGACTGTTCAAGAGACCCTGTGACCCCTCCCACACTGACCATTTCTCTTCCAAAAAGTCTAAATCTCAAATGTTCTGTTTGGCAACAAATTGTTTTAGACAAATAGGCTCAGAAAATCATTCATCGGGGTTACAGATGTCAGTGGGAGAAAATTCCTCCTTTCCAGGGGAGGGGTCATTCCTCATCCTGCAGATCAGACTGTTTTGTTTCCACCTGTTCATCATCAGTTCCTCAGAGCTGCTCTTGGTTTGACTACTTCACCTGAATCAGTTCCTCAGAGCTGCTCTTGGTTTGACTACTTCACCTGAGATTTACACTGAATCTGATGCATCTACAGCCATTCACTGCCAAAGGAATGAAAATAAATATAATTTTGTACTTTTGCTAATTATTTTTACTCTATTTTATAAGAATCCTATATTAATCATTACATTTCTTGCACTTAGTAGAGTTTCAAAGCTAAACTGTTCCCACTGCTGTAGTAGTACATAATTATATCTTGTCTGCTAGTTTTACAGGACAGTAGTATCTAGATGGTGAGGTTTTCCCCCATTTAAACTCTAATGACTGCACTTGTGGCAGATGTGCTGTAGCAAACCTATCTGAGTTGATGGCTGCTGACCGAAAACTTATTGTGTGTTTTCCTGACTGGTCTGTTAGGTCTTGCTGTTGTAAAACTTGTTTTTTCTGATGCTGTATAAGCCCAGTGTTTGCACTAATCTGCTCTCCATGCAGCGGAGGATAGCAGTGCCCTTTATAGATGCAAACACTATAAAGTTAAAATTACCGTTAGAATAACTATCTCTGCAATCTTCCCCAGTCCTCCTGCTGCTGTAAGAGTATCTGAGTTGCACACAGAGCAGCATTGCCTTGTTGGATATCTGCAGTTCACACTGAGTATAACACCTATTCTTCTTCCGTGTGCTGTCATCCCTCTTCAGTTAAATCTCCCCACTCTTCTCCCTGGTTAAACCCACAGTAAAAAACCTGAAATCATGGATAGGCACTGTCCTGCTATCTGTGTGGTCACCCTGGTGGACATGGGCATCCTGAGGCAATTTAGCAATTGTCTCATATATATGGGCAACCACTTAATCCTGAGACAAACAAACACAGTATGTTAGAGATGTAGTTGCATTATGAATATTGAGACACGACTCTCGCATACTGACAAATCAGGTGACAAGCAGGCTGTCAGCACATGCACATCATTTCCCTCACTAAATAAGGTCTTGACACACAAACCCACATATGCGGAGGTACTCACAAGTAACTTACCAAAACCTCAGACGCCTCCCATATGCTGCTCTCGAAACCACTTATAAATAAAACCAAGGCAACACCAACCACTACACATAAAAATACACACCACAGTGTCTCCACAAGCAAGCCCTGTGTTGAAACACCACACATTCAAACATCATGATCATAGGAGACCCCTTCATGAGACACTGCTGCCTCACCAGGTTGGATAAAGACAAGGTTACAGTCGGTTACCTGTCAGGGACCAGGATTCCCCAGATCATCCAGGCACTCAGGTAACTCAACCACAAGTACCAGTATGCCTCAGTCATCATCCATGTGGGTGTGAATAACCTGAAATATACCTCTCTGGGCTATATGAAGAGAGATATGATGGAGCTCTCTGAATATATGTCACAGCCTAGTAAGAGCCTCACACTGAGTAGCACTCTACCCTCACCAAGAATGCTACCACAATACAAAGAGGAAAAAGACTGACTTCAGTAATTAGCTTAGCTACTGGTGTCATTCTGAGGGGATCCAGTATTTGTCAGCCTGAGACAACATGATTGACAGACCACACTACTTTGCCAAAGATGGTCTACATCTGTGGCCATTCCTGTTTGGAATATACTTCTCAGATGTCTAGAAAGATGACCAAGTTTGCTGATTGCTGCAAGTTGGGGACATTCACTGATTCCCCAAACAATAGTGATATCCTACAGGAAAGTCTGTCACAGACTAATGATTGGTGTTATTGCCATGGCCTCAAACTAACTATGAAGAAATGCATATTATACCATGACCCCCCATTAATATTCCAAAACGTGCACACTGATTGGCCAGCGTGCACATTGTAAATCGACTTATACTAATGGAAAAAGGTCCGGTCGCCAGGACTTTTTCCATTAGTATAAGTCACTTTTAAAACACTGTCTTGCTATGTTAAAAGAGTTTAACATAGCAACACAGGTTTAAAAAAAGCAACGGAGATCTCCGTTGCTCTTTTTAAAGCTGTCTCGCTATGTTAAACTCCTTTAACATAGCGACACAGTGTGTAAAAAGCAACGGAGATCTTGCTTTCTCCGTTGCTTTTTTTTAAACCTGTCTCGCTATGTTAAATGGGTTTAACATAGCGAGACAGCTTTAAAATAAGCAACGGAGATCTCCATTGCTTATTTTAAAGCTGTCTCGCTATGTTAAACCTATTTAACATAGCGTGACAGGTTTAAAAAAAAAACAGCAATGGAGAAAGCAAAATCTTCGTTGCTTTTTACTGTTTCGCTATGTTAAATGGGTTTAACATAGCGAGGCAGCTTTAAAATAAGCAACGGACATCTCCGTTGCTTATTTTAAAGCTATCTTGATATGTTAAATGCATTTAACATAGCGAAACAGTAAAAAGCAATGGAGATCTTGCTTTCTCCGTTGCTTTTGGCCACAGCTCTGATGTACTGTGTAGGCATGCGCAGTACATCAGAACTGCCGCGGATACCAGCTAGCTGCGGAAGGGCAGCAAAGAGGCATTATACAATGCCATTATTTAAGAAAAGTATTTATTTCTTTTCTTAAATAATGTCATAGTATAATAGCAATAACCCACTTCTGGGTGTGGGTAATGTGGGATTTACCCACGGTTGTCTTTGTTTGGTCCCTCGGGAATCCTGCATTACCCACACCCAGGCGTGGGTTATTGCTATAATAATACCCTTCGAGAAATCAAATACCCCTGAAAATTACACAGCTGATAGTACCCCCCCTAAAAGTTGACCCAGTGGTGAAAGATCTGGATACTCAGATGGATAGTAATCTGAACTTTGACCACAATAGTGGTGAGTAAATCATTCTATGTGGCTCATCTTATAAGTAAGAGCATGTGACATCCAGATCCAAGGATGCCCTAGTGCCACTATACTTAGTCTTCATCAAACCAGTAATCGAGTGCAATGCACCCTTTGGCATGTATCACACCCAAGGATGCCCTAGTACCACTATACTTAGTCCTCATTAAACCAGTAATCGAGTATGATGCATCCTTTGGCATGTATCTCACCCAAGGATGCCCTAGTACCACTATACTTAGTCCTCATTAAACCAGTAATCAAGTACAATGCACCCTTTGACATGTGTCTCACCCAAGGATGCCCTAGTACCACTATACTTAGTCCTCATCAAACCAGTAATCGAGTACGATGCACCCTTTGGCATGTATCTCACCCAAGGATGCCCTAGTACCATTATACTTAGTCCTCATCAAACCAGTAATCTCTGACCCAGCTCTGATGGAAATGTTGCATATATGCAAAACTAATAAAGTCCTAAACTTGATCTCTGACATGAATAAATCATGCTAGAGAGACAGATGTGTGTCCAAAATATTGCCCTCCACTGGTTTAGGCTTCCTATTCATGTGAAGCAGAGTCTTCCCTGACCATCTTCAAATGCAATCTGGACTGATGGATAGGAAATCGCAAATTCACTCATGGGGTGGTACCAGGGGTGTAGCTAGAATTTTCAAATTTGTACTAACAGCTCTCAAACTGCTACCCCCTCCCCAGCCAAGCTACAGCCATTCTTGTAATTCACGGTTCGCTCTTTTAGTGTTGAAGAGGCATTTGCTGTAATGCCTCTTCAGTAATATAATATAAATTCACTCAAACTCAGTTCCCTGAATTGAAAATTAACCTGAAATGTCAGTTCTTTGAAAAATGCAGCATGGTAGTTGGGGTAGAGACTTTATGCTTTTGTTTTCTGTAACTAAGGTACAGGTTTTGAGCTTGAGTAAATTACTAACCACCTGCTACCCCTAACTAGGATGTCTCATTCACACACACACCCCTACCTACCTCTTAGTGCAAGAAATATGGACAAAGCCTAAAATAAACAGGGACAGATATTAAACAATGTTCTCGTGAACTTAGAAAGTTGCTAGAACAGGATTTGTGCTAGTATGAGAAAGTTGCTAGAATAACAGGATTTGTGCTAGTATGAATTTTTCTAAAGGACATGAAGTCTGAAACTCAAATGTCTGTCACTATTTAGCAACTTCAGCCTTCAATGATTTTCTAGAAAAATCACAAAATTTATGAGGAACAGACAAAAAATATGGGGCAAAAATCTGGACATTCTGCAAAATTTGGACAGTTGAGAGGTATGCTACCTACCTACCTACCTAACACACACACACCTCTCAACCTCTTAGAGCAACAAACTCAAATAAAACTGAGGCAAAGGCCCAAAAATAAGGACATTTTTTTTAAAATATTGCTCTTATAAACTTAGAAAAGATAATAGAATAGTAGTAGGTCTTGCATTAGTACGAATTTTCTGAAGGGTATGAAATCAGAAATTCAAATGTCTGCCATTATTTTCTAACTTCAGTCTAACAATTTGCCACTAATTTGCCAGAAAACTGCAATTTTATGAAAAACTGACCAAAAATGTGATGCAAAAATATAAAATTGCCAGACAATACAGCTGGGAACCTGTCAAAGAAGGGACATCTTTTTAATATGAGCACAGTTAACTTAGAGCAGCTAACAAAATTAGAGAATCTACATGCATTTCTGAAATAAATGTAATGTATAACTCTGATCATTACAGTTATTTATAAAAAGTAAACCCTCCACATTTTCTTCTAAAATTGCTATTTTGCAGAGAGATTATTAGGGGGAGAGCAACATTTTGAGCCAAAACTGGGGACAGTTGAGAGGTTTGGATATTCCTAATTCTATAAAGCGATTTATTTGCACATACCTCTCAACCTCTTAATGCAGGAAATCTGGACAAGGCCAAATATATTGGGGGAACATACAAACACTACTAAAAATTGACCTTGTATAAACTTAAGACAGTTGATAGAATATCAGGTCTTGCTTTAGCATGCATTTTTCTAAAGATTATGACGTCTGAAACTTAACGTCGGTCATTATTTAGGGACTTCATTCCTAAATGATTTGCCAGAAAAGTTTTATTTTGCATTTTACAGCACGAACACCAATAAATATCTGCTAAACAAAGCAATGCAGTCTCACAATGAAACTAGACTTAGCATTAAAACTTCTCTGCCCTTGAAACTCACATTCATTGAGACAGCATTGAAACCCACATTCAAAGAAAATACATTTTGCCAGTGGCAGATAAAGTAACTTTGGGCTGTTTTCAAATCATAGGCCCCTTGCACATGAAACATACACATGCTCTTTGATATACCTTCCATCATAAAAGTCTACTCAAACTTCTACAGTCCACCAGTATCAGTAAATATGCACAATCTCTGAACTAGTAAAAGCCATCTACATAATTCCACATTAGAGAAATTTGTAACTAATGAAGAGGCTGCTGCTAGCAAACAACTTTATATTTCATGGTTTCATCTACAAATAATGTGCCTGTTGCCCTTGAGGAATAAATTGCCTATGTTGCATTAAAAACAATGATACGCTAGTAATATTGCAATAGGGAATGGATGGCAAACTGATAACAGGTTCATAGTTGCTACTAGATATCTTTGCCAAAACGGACTACAGCATCCACCCCCCTTTACAACACAGTACAGTATCAGCAATGCATCTACCTACTGTGGAGAAGAACCCACGGCCTTCTGCATCAGAAGCAAGTACACTACCTGTTGTGCTATTAACAGTACAAGCAGACTCAGCATAAGCAGCACTAAACTTAAGTTCGCCTGCAGCTCTCAGCTCCTTGTAAAATGTCGATACTCAGCTGTATCTCTGAACTTTGCAGCACAAGAAATCTGGAAAAATCCAATATTTATTGGGGGGGGGGACAAAAGCCAAAAAACAGGGACACATTTTAAACATTGCTTGTATAATTTTGGAAAGTTGCTAGAATAAAATGCTGCATTTTCACCATGCTTGTCTTGAACCCAGAAACATATGCACTATAGTCAGTGCAACATACCACTATGCTAAATCAGCAGTTTGAAAAATAGGAAGACAAACTTAATGGCTATCATTTAGATAGCTCTCAACCTCTTAGCACAAAAAACCTGGACAAACAAAGCCAATAATGAGGGAATACAAGTTCAGTTCTCACTTCACACCTTAGCACAAACAACCTGGACAAACAACAAAAACAATAATGGGAGAAATACAACTTCAGTTCTCACCATAGCTCACAACCATTAGAAAAGCAAATCTGAACAAAGTTCAGAAATGGTGGTGGTTAGGGACTTTAGGCTCTTCTTACCCTGAAGCAAAGGTACAGGGTTTGAGCCTGAACACCTATAACCAGCAGGTGTATTATGTGGGGGCATTTTCACAGACACACACACACACACACACACACACACACACACACACACACACATACACACACACACACACACACACCCCTAAACTCACACACACACACCTAAAGTCACACTCACACACCTAAATTCACACACACATACACCTAAACTCACACACACACACACACACCTAAACTCATACCTCAAACTACTAAACTGCCATCACACCTCAAACTACTAAACTGTCATCACACCTCAAACTACTAAACTGCCATCACACCTCAAGCTACTAAACTGCCATTTGCGATTGTGCTGGACACACACAATATCTGCGCTTGCATGCACACACTTACTTCAATTGATTGCCTCAATGATAATCCTTTGTTCATTGCGCTTGCAATGCCTTCCACTTGTGAACGCTCTCCTCTGTTCATTGCGCTTGCCTCAATAATCCTCTGTTTGTTATGCTTGCATTGCCTTCCATTTGTGAATGCTCGTTTCCCGCTCGCAGCCAGCCGGACATGATGTGAGCTCACTTCCGACTGGCTGGTATCCTCGTTAAAGGAGCAAACACCTCCGTAAATGTAAGTACGTTTTTTTTTTTTTTCAAAAATGCTACCCCCCCCCTTCTAAAAAAGTTGTACTGAAATCAGTACAGTGCGTATGCCTCCCGACGTCCCTGGGTGGCACCCATGTCCCTTATGAACAGAGGCAGTCTGTAAAAATATTCAAAACCATGCTTGTTGACCCTTGTTAACTTTCCCCTAAGGATAGAAAATTGTGCAAACTCTGGGTAAAGCTGGCACTGGCTAGGCTTATAAGGGTCCTTGGGCATTACCCTAGTAATCTGCTATGACCCTATGAACATTCTGTCCCAAAGAGTGATGAAACCAATTCCCCCTTCCCAGATGGGGAAGGGATTTTTATTCAAGGATCTTCCTAGTCTCAAAAAAAGAAAAAGCTTGGAGACCAGTTCTGGATCTTTCATTGCCACACCTGTTTGAGATAGTGCCCAAATTCAAAATTATGTCACTTCACAGCCTATTGCTTCTTCTTCCTCTTTCAGGCTTCCTGGTAAAACAAGGCTTAAAAGATGCTTATTATCACATTCCTATTCATGTAGACTTCAGGCATCTCTTAAGGTTTGGTGTGTCTGGATCACATTATCAGTTGTCTGCCTTATCCTTTGGACTATCCGTTGAATAAAGTGTGTTCACAAAGTGTCTAGCTCAAGTTATAGCTCATTGCAGGCTACAAGGTATTCACATTTTTCTATATTTAGATGACTTGTTTATGTTTGCAGAGTATTTTGCAAAATGTCAGGACTCACTCTCTTGAGTGAGAAATCTCTTGCACAAGCTTGGATTCCAAGAGAACATTCAAAAGTCTTTCTTGAATCCATCAGACAGGATTGTATTCCTGGATGTCTACTAGACACCTCAGTTCAAAGAACTTTTCTTCCAGAGGTAAATATAGATATTTATTTAGAACTATTTTTAATTTTTTCCATTCACTGACAGGGAATATCTCTAGATTTTGGGTTTCATAGCATCAATGATTCTCATGCTACCCCTGGCAAGACTCCACATCTCCACATGAGAAACATACAGTGGTATTTGAAATCTCATTGGTCCCAGCATCAACACCCTTTATCTTTTCAAATTCCAATACTGGGGTTTGTCAGAAGAGAAATCACTTGGTGGAGACAGCAGATACCCTTAAATCAAGGTCTCTCATTCTCCCGCACTGCCCCAAATCAGTCAGTCCCCGCAGATGCTTCAGACTTTGCCTGGAGAGCAGTCACAGGAGAGATAAAAGTGCAGGGTGGGAGGGACACCAAGGACAGATGCACTCAAATAAATATAAAGGAGATGCTTGCCCTGTTCAAGTCACTCAATTCTCTGAACCATCTTTGGTCCCTGGGACTTCCTCAAGTTGTTACTGACAATACCACAGTCATGTAGCACATCAGCAAGCAAGGGGAACCAGGTAGTGCCCCCTTTGCAGTCTAGCCATGTTAGCTTCTGTTATAGCTTCACAGCACAATCTCACTCTACAGGCATCCTACATTTTGTCAGAGCAAAATTATGTGGCAGACAAACTGAGCAGGTCCAAGGCAGATCCTCATGAATGAAAACAAGATCTGGGGGTCTTCCAAGATTTAATCCATCGGTGGGGGGGGGGGTCTTCAAGACGACTTTGACTCCCCTCTGAACAATCAACTAGCAAAATTCTGTTCCAGGATTCCATACAAGAAGGCCTGGAAGACAGATGCCTATTCTTCTCTTTGGACAGGAATATTCCTGTATGCCTTTCCACTAATATCCAAGGTACTTCTGAAGATTCAGAAGGAATCCCCAAAGATCATTGTGGTGACTCCCTTCTGACCCAGGCAGTTGTGGTTTCTCTCTTCTTTTGGAAATTTCAAGTAGCAGTTACCTCAAGCTTCATATAATAGGTCTAGTCACATGAGAACTGTGATGTTTGATACACTCTGATAGCAATCATCTTCAACTGACTGCCTGGATAATAGGGTCTTAATTCCTTTTATGCACCTGTTTCCTGAGGATGTGCCACAGGTACTAATGAAGACTAGAAGGCCTGCTAGTAGGAAATCATATATTAGCAAGTGGAAAAGTTTTTCTAGTTAGTGCCAGCAACATAAGCAGCATCCATTCATTGCTAGTTGTTCTCTGGCTTTACAATATTTGTACGAGTTACTATCCTATGGCCTTTCTTATTCCACTTTCAAGGTAACTTTATCAGCCATTTTAGCATGTCTGCCCATGGATCCTCATCTTTCAAGGCAGTTACATGTCAAAATCTTCTTAAAATGGGTTTTGCATATGAGGCCTCCAAGTGAACCAGTGGCCTCTCCTTGGGATCTTAATTTTGCATTACAGAAACTAACATTTGATCCATTTGAACCAACTAATCTGGCTGACTTGAGGTTCTTAACTCTGAAAACAGTTTTTTTCTGATAGCTCTGACCTCTGCAAAAAAAAGTATCTGAGTAGCAAGCTGTTATGGTGAGTCAATCCTATCTAATTTTCCACAAGGACAGGGTTTCTTTGAGACCTAATCCTTTTATGCCTAAACTGGTTTCCAAGTTTACTTTAGGTCAACCTATCCATCTCCCTGTCATCTTTCCTGAACCTAAAAATGAGGGAGAAAGGATACGCCATACTGTTGAATGTCCACAGACAACTCAGGTACTGTCTTGACAGAGCTAAATCTTTTAGATCATCAAATCAATTGCTCATTTCTTATGAAGGTAAGAAGAAGGGACAACTTATGTCAAAACAGACTATTTCCCAATGGCTGACTAAGGCTATTACCTTTTATTATACTCACCATGGCAAATCTATTCCAGGCAAGGTCAAGGCCTACTCTACAATGACTTTAGCTTCTTCTATGCCTTTTTGAAAATGGATGGATTCTTGAAGTATTGTAGAAGCTGCTACTTGGTCCTCTCTACACACTTTTACAAAACACTATAAACTAGATTCTTTCTGTAGGTCTAGATCATGCGTTGCTAGGACCCTTCTCCAGGGGCTCCTTCACCCTTCTCCTTCCACCTCTCAAATATTATTTGCTGTGGTAATCTACCCATATAGCTAGGGCTACTGCAGCAGCGATCAATATAAAGAACACAGTACAGGTGTGCAAGCTGAACTTCCTATAACAGTAGATATTCGAATGATCACTGCTGCAGTAGTCACTGCCTCCATCCTTCCCCCTTGTTTTTTTGCTGTACTTTTTTATACCAGAGTGTGGACGTTTATTTTTTGTTATTTCTAGTGTTGTCTTTTCAGAGATCAGCCTCCCTCTCTCTCCTGGCAGGAAAGTTCTGAAGGGCCTCCATCCTTTCCCCTTGTTTTTTAATGTGTTTTTATGCTTGGGAATGGTAATTTTATTTTGTTATTCCTAGCCTTGTTCTTTCAGGGCTCAGCCTCCCTCTGTCTGCTGGCAGGAAAGTTCTGAAGGACTTCACTCCCAAACTTGTCTTTTAGTCAGCTCAGCCGAAGATGCTTGACAGTTTGGGTGCATTGGAGGAGACCTGAAGCCTTGGAAGCTGGCTGGCTGTTATATCCATGGCAGGATGCAACCTATACAGCTAAGGCTACATTTGAACATCTACTGTTACGGAAAGTTCAACTTATACAACTGTACTTTTTTTTACCTGGATATATGAGGTAAACCTACTTCACGACTGACAAAGTTATTCTCCTACTAGTATTAGGTGTTGTGGCTGAATTTTCACTGGACTCTTTGACCATAAATTTAGTAAAAGTCTATGACTATATGAACCTATAGATTCACTGACAAGATAAACAGAGCCCTAGACAAGCAAGGCAATGTAGGTATGATTTACTGAGACTTATGGACATAATAAAAAGACTAGCATAACTCAGATAAACATCAACGATTTATTAGCAAAATCACAACATTCCAGACAATTGGTTTCACATAAATAGACCTATCAGGTGCATGACAGCATCACATTAGTAATATTTCATTTAAACAGGTAAAAGACCAATGCACGCTTCTGTAAACCAATACAATCCACTTTCAAATGCCTTTATAGTGAATCATAGCTTATGCAGCATCTCATAAGTTCATCTTGTTTTTACACATGACAAATCCTTAAGCCATGGAAAAATGTATAATTTTAATTGAAAATCACATTCTTCCCTAGTCTGTCAATAAATGCAGCTTTCCTAGGCCCTAATTGCAGTGCTCTGAATCTCTTGAATTGAGCCTATTTATTTTATTGCATTTCATTAGTCATCATGATTTAACTAAAACACACCATTCTTAGCACTCCAGTAAGATTTACTGGTATTATACAATTTATTTATTTAGAAAGAAAATGCATCTCGTTTTTAAAATAAATCAACTGCATGGAGCTGATTTTTCATTGGTGATGCACACTTGTGGAATATATTGTTTTTCATAAATGAAAGTGGGTATTAAGGATATAATGAGATCAAGCATGCACGCATTCATCATTACATATATTTTGCATCTTTTTCTTCTCATAAGTTCCAAATAATACCTTAATGATTTTGGTTTCTTTGTGTGTCTGTGTGTGTGTGTGTGTGTGTGTGTGTGTGTGTGTGTGTGTGTGTGTGTGTGTGTCTGTGTGTGCGCGAACGTGTGAGTGCATGTATGTGTCTGTGTCTGTTGCTGTGAACGCACACATGTCCACACATACACATGTATGTGTTATAGTGGGATCTTGATAGATACATCATATTAATGTTTGACTATGTATTTCTGAATATTCATTGTTGTGCATAAATTCGCACCATAGAGGGGAGATGGAATGATTTTTGGGGTGTTGTATTCTGTCAGATGTTTAGTACTCCTTCCAGGTAACTGATATTTTGCAACACATAACAAGGAACATGAAAAGGAAGGTACACTAGATGGGTTTAAAGCTGATGTGCAGTGGGTTCTGGCTATTTTTAGGACATGGTATCGTATTTTGGTAAGAGGTAGAGCCTGGGTCTGTGGCAACCTTTAGAGGTGCTCTCTATGGCTCACATTAATAGGTAGAATCAATATTTGGAAGTCAGCTTTATTTTTTTCTTTCATTTTTTGGGAGATTACAGTTTTTTAGGGTTAGAGCTCTTTTTCATTTGTTTATATTTTTTCAAATCGTTCCCTCCTAAGTGAATCACAGGGAGATTTGGTTGACCAATTTGATGGATAATCCTGCTGAGTGTAGTACCCAGTTTCTCCCAAAGAGGGCCTAGAAAACATCTCCAAATCACACCAGAAATAGCTGGATCAAGGCCCAAATTTGATCCACTCAGCCATACAGTTGATCTCTTAGCTGCTTGGGCAATGAAAGAATACCCTAAAATTACAGTACAGATGCAGCCTGGGATGAAAATCACAAGTAATATTGCAACCATGAAAACGATCAAAAAGTGGCTCACCCTAAAAAATGAAGGCAAACATAAATTAAAGAAAAAAACTGTGAATAGTGTGGGAAGAAATAGCCAGGGAATTGTTATAGCTAGGCTTGTATAGGCCCCAGGACTGATAGCCTAGTACCAACCTATGAACCTATAAATATACTTCCTGAAAGCATCATTCTAAGAACTTAAGTTCTAAAAATACATAAATATACAAAACATCCGTTAAACCTAGTCTAGCAATATAAATTATAGTAGTGGTTATTTAATGTTTTCTGATGGACTGAGCAACTCTGGTGAAGTCCTGTAAATGTAAATGGTATCTAACATAGTTCAGAAACTCTAATAAGGAACAAAGCCACATCCTTTTCTAGAATTCTGCAGTTTGTCTCAAATTAGCAAGACTGGAGGCCATGTCAGTGTGAAATGAATGGGAAGAAAACCTGCTGAGGAGACCTCCTGGAGCATGAAGCCTTAGCACAAAAGGCAGACCAAGTCTTTCAGGTTAATCACTCAAAGTTAAACACTAACTCCCTTGCAGGTACCCTATGATATAACATGCAGAATGTAGCTATTCACTGCACAGGACAAAGCAAATGATAACTACCTTTTTCCAAAATTGCCTGGTGACCCTTCCCTTGCTGACCAGCCTTGGACCTGCAAATCCATAGAATCAAATCCTGTGTAACTACTAAATCTCCCAAAGACAGTGACTCTGAAAGCTCACCAATAAAGCCAACAAAGCAATGTAGCCCACACTACAAATGCATGATAATCCCCCAGCATCAGTGGGAGCTCCCTTCACAATGATGCCCAACAAGGACTTTCCAATGATCCTACTTAAGTGTCTGAATAAACCTTTTGCCTTTTTCCATTGTTTTAATATCCTACAGTTGATTTAGACCTGCCACCTTTTTGCAATAAGCTGATAGTCACTAACTGCATATGAATGGTCTTGGTTTCTTCATTAATAATACTTCTGGATAATATGTACCAAAAGGGGATAATTTTCTCTCAGTGGGTTAAACTTTTACAAAATGTCCAAATGTATTGCAAAGTTGACCTGCAGAATCTTTTGATGCTGCAGCACAGGAGTTGCAGATGAATAACTGCATCACTCTTCAACAATGAGACATGGGTGGGGAGGAATGGTGGTCAGCTCCTCCTGTGCATCTAAAGCCAAACTACAGAAAGTGTTAACCAGTAATCAAGAGAGGCTATTGGCTAAAATGTCATGTTACCCTGGAATATGCCAACAGGTGAAAGAAATCAGCTAAAATGTTGTGTTTCTCTGGAATATGCCTACCAGTGAAAGACATCAGCTAAAATGTTGTGTTCCTCTGGAATATGCCTACTGGTCAAAGACATCAACTAAAATGTTGTGTTTCCCTAGAATATGCCTACTGGTGAAAGACATCAGCTAAAAGGTTGTATTCCCCTGGAATATGCCTACCAGTGAAAGACATCAGCTAAAATGTTGCATTCCCCTGGAATATGGCTATTGGTGAAGTACATTGGCTAAAATGTCATGTTCCCCTAGAATTTGCCTACCATTGAAAGACATTAGCTAAATTGTTGTGTTCTTCTAGACTATGCCTACTGGTGAAAGACATCAGCTAAAATGTCATGTTTCCCTAGAATATGCCTACTGGTGAAAGACATCAGCTAAAATGTTGTGTTCCCCTGAAATATGCCTACCAGTGAAAGAAATTAGCTAAAATGGTGTGTTCCTCTAGAATATGCCTACTAGTGAAAGACATTGGCTGCAATGTCGTGTTGCACTGGAATACACCTACCAGTGAAAGACAGACTGATTTGAAGACTGTGCAAAGCTAAAAATCTTACCAATGATTGTAGACATCAAGATTTGTATGGATTTTTGTTAAGTACCTGGACGACTGTTTGGTTGTTAGAACAGGAAACTTCTTTCTGGTTATGGAACATGTCTTACCATACCACTATGGTTAGCTTTTTGGATGCAATGTCTTCCTTCCACTTGGCCAACCAGGATACTGGCCATGGAGTCAAGAATCGCCACCCTCTAAAAAGTGCCCCCATTCCTAGGCCTCCTACTGCATTGGTGAGTAAGTGTAGTACCAGTGATGAGAACCAGTTACCTTGCCAAAATGATATTCTCTTGTACTCCATGAGAAAGCGGCACCAAATATATAGGTTGGTTGTGCTTCTACTGACCACCTGTCATTACCCTCTGCCATGTATCTGTAAACCACTCCTCACATTTTAGAGATTCGTCCTCAGCTTTTACCTTTATAAACTTCTGTTCATAACATAGTCAGGTGCCCCCCCCCCCCCGAACTGGTGAACTTTGAAAATGGAGAGGAAATATGTCAATAAAGCCAGTGCTTGCTGAGGGTCCTTTTCTAGAATAAATACCATAAAATGGTAAAGCCCACCATCCAGTTACCCCACTTATGAGCTCTAAATTTCCCCAGCAGGTACTTATAAATGGCCACCAATTAGTCTTCTCTCCCCTCCTCCTTCTCTCTGCACCAATGATCTGTCAAATGATTTCAGGAACAACTAACTCAGAGACATCCGTGTATTCACTGCTAACATTTTTTTTTCTTTTATCATTGTGGGATTATGCACGGTAATGGCCAACCTGGGATACCATGTGCCTCCAAAGAAAGTTGACCAGTGCTGACACATGCTGCCCATAGTATACCCAGATACTTTTCTTGCAGTGGGTGACATAGTGGACACAGATTCTCTGCTTGTAGTGGGTGAATGGACATGGGAAAATGAAATGGTACACTAGTAGCACTCTGAGCCTGGCAATAGATCCATAATGCTGTGTGCAGCTACCTGCTATGAAGTGTTTAGCCCTTTCATAATGATCAAGTCAAAAAGTTTGGCCCTCCCTTCCTCTGAAATAGCACTTATTAATTCCAGTAAATAATGATCTGCGTACTGCCAGTGGACACTACTCTCTTAAATACATTCGAACTGGGTAGTATTACGTTGCTACATACTGACCAGTTGTCCCATCGTGGTAGTCACCCAAGGGAGCTCTTCTAATAACTGGTCACCTGCACCCTTGTGAGTACTCTGCTCAGATCATTTCAGTGCTGTACTGGCCTCATTTGGAATTTACCTGCTGGTCAAGTGCCCTCACTGACTTGTTTCTTGAAGAAATGTGACTGGCCATCTGCTGGGGTGCTTCCTCTGTGAAATCCTCCAAAAGGGTTATCATCTGCAGTGTGATGCTCTCCCTACTAGTCTTCAAGTTTTCCAATTATGCTATAACTCCTGAAATAGACAAATACACACACACACACACACACACACACACACACACACACACACACACACACGCACACACACAAACACACACACGCATGTGCACACACATGCACACACACCCTCAAAAAATGATTTTCATTGAGGTCATGTCAGAATACCAGATTTCCAGATAGTACATGTTCCCAACCCCATGAATGTTTGGCAAAATAAAGGCTGGAATAAGTATTGTATTGCCATGCAGTGCTAGTAGATATTCATTTAGTGTTACTATATGTCACTGAAGGGGAGTACATGAGTGGTCTGCTAGGTGTACTGACTGGATCTGTAAGATATAATCCCTCTCTACTATAACAGAAGATGCTGCTCACAATTAAATCTGATACGCATGACCAATCTTCCATGTTTCTTCACCCTCTCTTTTTACTTTATATGCACACACACACACACACACACACACACACACACACACACACACGTGTGTGTGTGTGTATATATAGATATATATATATATATATATATATAGAGAGAGAGAGAGAGAGAGAGGCAGGGTAGCATTCACTGGATCAATGTTACATCAACATAGCTAAACAGAAATGTCAAAACACGAATGCTTCTACACATGCACTGAGGTTATTCTTTGGAATATAAAATAGTGCTTTTTGCAGGGTGTAAACCCACCCCTACTAATTATATATATCTATATAAATAAAAATGTAAATATTCATTTGTTCAAAATCTTAAATCTCCAAAGGTTCTTCACCGATTGCTTTGAAATCTTCACACAATGTTGCATTTGAATACGTGCATGTTTTTATATACCTACTATTATATAGATGTCACACGTTGCATTCGAATACACTTGTGTTTTTATATACCTACTATGGATTCTATATATTTGTATACAAATATGCAATTTTATATGTTTTTGTTATAACTTTCTTACTTCTTTTTCAGTGCAATCGATCTGCTTTGGTTCATCCAAATGATGCCTCTCAGAAGATCAAACTTGGGTCGTCGTACTCGCGGAGCTGAAGCAGTGCGACAAGTAATTGCAAATCAAACTGAGGAAGAACGGGCATCAGCAAACGAGCAGAACAAACAAAGAATGACTCAAATACGTGCCGAGGAAGCAGCAGAGCGATGTGCAGCCAGACTTGAGGATGCATAGTTGCGAGCATGGCAGTCGCGTTCTGCAGCTTCAGATCTGCTTCGTTCTCCTCGATCGACACCAGCAGACGAAATAAATGCTTGCCTGAAATACTCTACTTTGTGGCGACATGTAAAGATGTTAAAATTACCTACAAAAATGCATGTCCAGCTGCAAAATGATCGATTAGCTGAGATATTCTCACATCAATTGCTGGAAATTGGGAACGGAAAGGTGCTGGTTGATCTGACCTCAAGACGAATTTCATTGCTTCATAAATTCTGCAATTTAGGGACGTCAAAAGAAGAATTGGTTGAAAAAGTATTTCCCAATATTCAAACCAATTATAAGAATCACGACTGGCTGACTGAACGAGCTATTCTTGCGGCCAAGAACAAAGACGTCTACGTACTTAATATTATTCAGTCTAACATTCAAAGCGAGGCAGTCACATACAAGTCCGTTGACACTGTTGTGGAAGCAAATGAAGCAGTTAATTATCCAACAGAATTTTTGAATTCACTCAATCTGCCAGGGATGCCACCGCGCGTACTGCAATTGAAAATCGGCATGCCAATTATCATGTTGCGAAATATCAACCAGCCAAAACTTTGCAATGGCACGCGGCTTGCAGTAAAAATATTAATGAGCAACGTCATAGAAACAACAATCTTGACAGGACCTTTCAAAGGTGAAGATGTCCTCATTCCTCGCATTCCTATGATTCCAACAGATATGCCATTTTAATTTAAGAGATTGCAATTCCCAATTCGATTGGCATTTGCAATCACCATCAACAAAGCTCAGGGCCAATCTTTAGAATTGTGCAGTTTAGATCTACACACAGATTGCTTCCCACAAGAACAATTATATGTTGGTGTTCTAGAGTCGACAAACCAGACAATCTCTATATCTGCACAGACAATGGAACAACAAAAATGTTGTATACCCACAAGCATTGTGAAATGAAACATATTAGAAACGTGCGCTTTCTCTTTTCTTTCTTTTCCATTTAACCAGACTGAGCCACAGCAACGCATGGCAGGTACAGCTGGTGTATATATATATCAGTCCCTAGGGAAAAGGCATATTTGCCAACCCTGTGGATTTTCCATTATTGCACAACTGTTGACCATCTGCATCATTGATTAAAGTGTGTCGACAATACAGAAGTTGATTTTACTTAAAATCAAGCAATACAAGGTAAATTATATAGATAGATATAGATATGTATGTAGATTTAGACATACATTCTTTCTTTTTTTTTTCCAATGGCCCCTCACGTAGGGTAATGGGTAGAACCAATACTTTCTTTGTATAATAATCCAAAAAATAGTAGAAACAGTTCCCCTGACTCGAGACAGGGAATGCCAATGCTTTCATTAAATGTCACAAATTTATTCTCAATAAAAAACGCCAGCACACGGAGCTCAGAAGATCAGGTTAAGCGCTTTCATCTGGTGTATCCAGATTTCATCAGAACCATTTGTCTCCTAAAACACTTTACTTATAAATCATTTTTGGTGCCAAAAAGTTACAATAATTAAATAATTCAAAACATTTTGTACCATGTAATTCAAAGAATACTTAGATGTTTTAGACTTTTAGCATTATGTTGAATCGCATATTATTATGTGATGTTTTGGTTTTAAACATTTAATACAGTACACACATTTATTATTATAATTTTCAGGTTTTTGGTACATTTGTATCAATGAAATGAGCTTGGTAACTATATAACAATCGAAGTGTCACTGTTAGAAGAGTACAGAAGAGGGAACAGATCAACAAACATACTCAGAAAGATAGTTGTGATAAAAGTAATGCACGATATTATAATGGATCAGGATTTATCATGCACTATCGGAAATAATAAAGCACAGGCAGATAAACTTAGATGATACACTGATAAATATAAAGGAAAAGTACAAAATAAGCAATTTATTGATGACCCAAAAAAGTTTTATAGAGAATTGGGAAACAAGGCAAAAGGAAATGAAAGACCACTAAAAAAGAAGAAATAGATACATTTTGTAGAAATATTTATGAGCATCTTGTGGAACATAACAAATATGCTAAATGGGTAGAACAAGTAAATTAAATAATAATAAGTTCAAATGCACAAGATAAGAAATGGGATAAAGTAATGGCCAGACAGATTGAAAAAAAGTTAAGAAAAGCCTCTAACTGGAAAACCCCATACCCAGATGTAGTACCTAACTTCTGGCTAAAAGTAAATATTCCAAAAATGGTCAGCACACCAGTGGGAATCTGACATGACTCTGTATTAAAAACCCAAAAATGAAGCACTTTCATCCACTACAGTGGTCGACTTCTTCAGAATAAAACAGAATGATACACTTGGCATGGTTTGATGCATTGCTGCTGTTATCCTGCGACAGATATGAAGTGTGTCATTTAGTTTGATTATGGCCTTTTAGGTCTTTTAGTGTATTGTTCTGTTTTATTCTGAATAAGTCTACCATTGTAGTGGATGAAGGTGCTTAATTTTTGGATTTTTAATAAAGATAGAGTCATGTCAAGATTTCCTAGTGCTGTGCTGATCATTTTTGGAGTATTTGAAGCTGTTTTTACAATCATTGTGGTTGTCTACCCAGTTTTGATTTGTTCTGGCTAAAAGTATTAACATCTTTGCACGAAGATTTAGCTATGAGTAAGACAGTGGCGGCTGGTGACTTCAAATCAAAGGGGGGCTGCAGGAGCCAGCTGAATGGGTGGGGTCAAGGGGAAGGGGTGTGGCCAACCAGAAAGGGGAAATGCTCAAAACCACAAAAACTAACTTTAATTAAATACACTGCCCTGGGTGGCAAACCATCATTATGAGAGTCCAATCAAGACAAAAATAAGTGTAGAAGAATAAAAATATTTCAATGCATTGGCTGCATGACAGCTTACTTAATATCTAGATGGAAACAAAAGGTTGTGAGGCATGAAAAAATAAATTACTTTTTAAATACATTACTGGAATGCCAGTCAAAATCAAGTACAAGCAAAACCAGAAGCACTCAACTCAAACCACTTCTCCTTGCACTGCAGTTCTAATTATAATTTATATTCAGCTTTATTAAAGTTCCAAGTAACATGCTGAAAGTAGAAATCTCTGTGATGCCCCACTTGTAAAAATGTTTCTTATCCAAAAAGACCTGCTGCCTGACAACTATCTATTTGTTTCATGGGGAAAACATGTAAGTAAAAAATGAAAAGCAAACAAGAAACAAGCTCAAGATACATTGCTTAAAGGATTACTGTACAGGTTATGGACCACACATGATTGGCATTCTGTTTAGTTTACGGGTAAAGTCTGTAGAGATGACTGGAAGTCTCCAACAAGTGTAATGAGCTTTTTAAAATAATGGAATCCTGTCCTTTAATACCCAAGGCTTATACATTATCTAGTCAAGTATTCTCTGCATGGCAACAACAGAAAGGCATTCAATGTTGGCAATTCTTTAATAGTATGCTTACTTGCATCTTATGATCTCAGACAAGCTTACATTATGGTCATTAAAGCAACAGGCACTTTGAGTAATAAGCATAAATCAACAGTACAAAAATATGACAGAAACCAGACCTTTCTGCAAAATCAAGGACAGATGAAAAGCCACTGTAGTACTTGTGTCTACCTTGGATGGGAGGGGAGGGGGAGACACACTGCACATTTACACTGCATAACTACTCCTTGCCTTGCTTGGACACATCCAGAGTCAGTACATGGTGGAGTGGGGTGCAACAAGTATGTCACAATTTGAAATGTCTCTGGCTGACTGTGATGGCCCTGACACGTGTCATACCTCTCAACCTCAGAGCAAGAAATATGGACAAAGCCATACACAGAAGTGGGACAAATGCCCACAAATAAGGACAATTTTTAAATATTGCTCTAATAAACTTAGAAAGATAATAGAATAGGTCTTGCATTAGTATGACTTTTCTGAAGGGTATAAAATCTGAAACTCAAATGTCTGCCATTATTTTCTAACTTCAGTCTTTAGTGATTTGTCACTAATTTGCCAAAAACACAATTTTATGAAAAATGGACCAAATGTGATGCAAAAATATAAAATAGCCACACAGTACAGCTGGGAACCTGTCAAAGAAGGGACACTTTAATATTAGTACTGCTAACTTGAGCAGCTGACAAAATAAAAGAATCTACATGCATTTCAAGTAATCTATAACTTTGATTATTACAGTTATTTCTTAATTGTAAACCCTCCATGTTTTCTTCCAAAATTGCTATTTTGCGGAGGGATTATTAGGGGGAAGAGCAACATTGTAAGCCAAAATCGGAGACAGTTGAGAGGTTGGCTATGCCTAATTCTATAAAGCAATTTATTTGCATGTACCTCTCAACCTGTTAATGCAGTAAATCTGAACAAGGCCAAATATACTGGAGGAACATATAAACAGTACTAAAAATTGCTCTTGTATAAATTGAGACAGTTGATAGAATAACAGTTCTTACTTTAGCATGCATTTTTCTGAAGGTTATGAAGTCTGAAACTCAGTGTATCATTATTTAGTGACTTAATTTCTAAATGATTTGCCAGAAAACTACAAATTTTATGAAGAACAAACCAAAAATAAGAAGCAAAAATCTATTCATTCTTTGAAAATCTGGACAGTTGGGAGGTATAGTTCAGCTGGGCCTGTCTGAGTTTGCTGCCCTTCCCCTGACAAAATCACGGTTGAATGGAGCCTCTGCAGCCATTCCTATGAACCATTACTTGGCTATTTCACTCCATTTACCATAAACACTAATGTGCATACTGCTTTACTTGTATGATGAGTTGGACTTCATTTGAAAGTTTTATTTTGTATTTTACAGCACAAACACTAAGTCATCTACTAAACAAAGCAATGCAGTCTCACAATGAAAACTTAGCATTAAAACTTCTCTGCTCTTGAAACTCACATTCATTGAAACAGCATTGAAACCCACATTCAAAGAAAATACATTTTGCCAGTGGCAGATAAAGATTAATTTTGGGCTGTTTTCAAATCATAGGCCCCTTGCATATGAAACATACATGTGCTCTTTGATACACCTTCCTCATTGTACTAAATTATATTCCTTGTACAATATATTACAGTTGTTAGAGGGCGTTTTAAATTTGTTTTGAATATTTTTCCAGTAAACAATGAAACAAAATGCATGCACCCATAATGACAAAACTGCCCAGTTCAGAACATTTATCATAAAAGTCTACTCAGACTTTCACAGTCCACCATTATCAGTAAATATGCACAATTCTACAGTCCACCATTATCCTTAAATATGCACAATTCTACAGCCCATTATCAGTAAATATATACAATTCTACAGTCCATTATCAGTAAATATGCACTATCTCTGAAGTAAAAGTCATCTAAATAACTCCACGTTAAAGAAATCTGTAACTAATGAAGAGGTTGCTGCTAGCAAACACCTTTATATTTCATGGTTTCATCGAAAAATAAAGTGCCTGTTGCCCCTCAGGAATAAATTGCCTATATTACATTAAAAAAATGATAAGCTAGTAATATTGCAAGAGGAAATGGATGGCAAACTGATAACTAACTCATAGTTAGTATCTTCACCAAGGAGAACATTCTCAGTACAGCAGCATCCACCCCTGGTGGGAGTAGAACCCACAACCTTCTGCATTAAAGACAAGTACACAACTTGTTGTGCTATTAACAAGGCAAACCAGCTTCACTTAAGCAGCACTAAACTTCTGTTCCCCTGCAGCTCTCAGCTCCTTGTAAAATCTACTCAATACTCAACTTTGCAGCACAAGAAAACTGGAAAAAGCCAAAATGTATTGGGGGGGGGGGGTCAAAAGCCCAAAAACCAGGGACACAAACATTGCTTGTATAATCTTGGAAAGTTGCTAGAACCATACATTTTACTGCCAAGCTCCCTGTGCAAAACAGAGCAACATACCACAACGCCAAATCAGCTGTTTTGTAAAAGAGGAAGACTGAAACTTAAATGGCTATCATTTAGTGAATTCAGTTCTCACCATAGCTGTCAACCTCTTAGTACAAAACACCTGGACAAACCCAGTAATGAGGGAATACAGCCCTCAAACATTCAGTGAATTCAGTTCTTGCCATAGCTGTCAACCTTAGCACAAAAGACCTGGACGAAGCCAATAATGAGGGAATGCAATCCCAAAAATAGGGACAAATTTCAAATATTCATCTTATAAACTTAGAAAATTGCTAGAATAAAAGGTTGTGTTACGGTTGTGTCACTATGTATTTTCTGAAGAACATGAAGTCTGAAATTCAAATGCCTGTCGATTTTACTGCTGACAGAATAAAAACAATTTTCAGCAGAGACCCAGGGAGAAATACTGCAGACATGTCTTTGTAAAATGATAGGGCACCAGAGAAAATCCACACAAACACAGGGAGGAGATGCAGACTCCACACAGAAGGCACCCCAGCCAAGAATCAAACCAGAAAACCTATAGCTGTGAGGCAACAATACTACCACTGCACCATCAAATATGCAAGGACTTAAACATTCAGAAACCTGAAGTCTGAAATTCAAATCCCTGTCAATTTTATTTAACATTTGTTAATCAGGACAGTCTGACTTGGAACAAAAAAATTCAGCAGAGGCCCAGGAAGAAATAATGCAGACATGTCTTTGTAACATGGGAGGACACAAAAGCAAACCCACACAAGCACAGGGAGAAGATAAAGACCCCACAAAGAAGACACCCCATACAAGAAGTAAACTTGAGAACCTGCAGCTGTGAGGCAACAATGCTACAACTGCCCCATCAAATATCAAGCATTACAACATTTACAAACCACAGATATTATGAGGAACAGATCAGATCAAACATGAGGCAAAAATCTGAAGTTTTTTTTCACAAATGGTGGTGGGTAGGGAATTAAGGTCTTTAAAACCTGCATACAAGGTACAGGATTCAAGCCTGAGGTATTCCCTACCACACACACAAACACCTGTAGTAGCAAACCACAAAAACTAAATATACTGCAATGGGTGCCAAACAGTTGTCATGAGAGTCCAATCAAGACAAAATGAAGTGTAGAAGAATAAAAATATTTCAATGCATTGGCTGCATGACAGCTTAATATCTAGATGGAAACAAAAAAGGTTGTGAGGCATGAAGAAATAAATTACTTTTTTTTAAATACATTAATGGAATGCCAGTCAAAATCAAGTATAAGAAAAACAAGCAGCACTCAACTCAAACCACTTCTTGCACTGCAGTTCTAATTATAATTTATATTCAGCTTTATTAAAGTAACAAGTAACATGCTGAAAGTAGAAATTTCTGATGCCCCCACTTGTAAAAATGTTCCTTATCCAAAAAAAGACCTGCTGCCTGACATCTACTTGTTTCATGGGGTAAACATGATCAAAGTAAAAAATGAAAAGCAAACAAGCAATAAGCTCAAGATACATTGCTTAAAAGGATTACTGTACAGGTTATAGACCACACGATTGGCATTCAGTTTATGGTTAAAGCCTGCAGAGATGACTGGAAGTCTCCAAGTGTAATGAGACTCTTAAAATAATGTAATTCTGTCCTTTATTACAAATACTGGCATATGCATTTCAATACCCAAGGCTTATACATTATCTAGTTAAGTATTCTCTACATGGCAACAGATAGGCTTTCAATGTTGGCAATTCTTTAACAGTATGCTTATTAAAGCTTACTTGCATCTTGCAATCTCAGCCAAGCTTACCTGATGGTCATTAAAGTATTGCTACTTAAACACAGAGCAACATGCACTTTGAGTAATCAACAGTACAAAAAATATGACAGAAACCAGACCATTCTGCAAAAATCAAGGACAGATGAAAAGCCACTCTAGTACTTGTGTCTACCTTGGATGGGTGGGATTCTCTGCATATTTACACTGCATAACTACTCCTTGCCTTGCTTCGACACATCCAGCGTCACTACATGGGGGAGTGGGGTGTAACAAGTATGTCACAGTTTGAAATGTCTCTGGCTGACTTGTGATGGCCCTGACACATTTGTCATACCTCTCAACCTCAGAGCAAGAAATCTGGACAAAGCCATACAAAGAAATGGGACAAAGGCCCAAAAATAAGGACAATTTTTAAAATATCGCTCTTATAACCTTAGAAAGCTAATAGAGGTCTTGCATTAGTATGAATTTTCTGAATGGTATGAAATCTGAAACTCAAATGTCTGTCATTATTTTCTAACTTCAGTCTTTAATTATTTGTCACTAATTTGCCAAAAAACACAATTTTATGAAAAATGGACCAAAAATGTGATGTAAAAATATAAAATAGCAACACAATACAGCTGGGAACCTGTCAAAGAAGGGACACTTTAATATTAGTACTGCTAACTTGAGCAGCTGACAAAATAAAATAATCTACATGCATTTCTGAAATAAAAGTAATCTGATTATTACAGTTATTTCTTAATTATAAACCCTCCATGTTTTCTTCCAAAATTGCTATTTTGCGGGGGGATCATTAGGGGAAGAGCAGCATTTTGAGTCAAAATCAGGGACAGTTCAGAGGTTTGGCTATGCCTAATTCTATAAAGCAATTTATTTGCGTGTATCTCTCAACCTGTTAATGCAATAAATCTGGACAAGGCCAGATATATTGGGGGAACATATAAACAGTACTAAAAATTGCTCTTGTATAAACTGGGACATAAATCTGGACAAGGCCAAATATATTGGGGGGAACATATAAACAGTACTAAAAAATGCTCTTCTATAAACTGGGACAGTTGATAGAACAGGTCTTACTTTAGCATGCATTTTTCTGAAGGTTATGAAGTCTGAAACTAGGTGTGTCATTATTTAGTGACTTAATTCCTAAATGATTTGCCAGAAAACCACAAATGTTTATGAGGAACAAATCAAAAATAAGAAGCAAAACATCTATTCATTCTTTGAAAATCTGGACAGTTGGGAGGTATGGTTCAGCTGGGGCTGTCTAAGTTTGCTGCCCTTCCCCCTCACAAAACCCTGGTCGAATGGAGCCTCCCTGCAACCATTCCAATGATCCATTAATTTGCTATTTCACTCCATTTACCATAAACACTAATGTGCATACTGATTTACTTCTATAATGATTTGAACTTCATTTGAAAGTTTTATTTTTGCATTTTACAGCGCAAACACTAAGACATAACAAACTTTTTCATTAAACCTTCTCTTCCCTTGAAACTCACATTCACTGAAACATTAAAATCCACATTCAAAGAAAATACATTTTACTCATGGCAGATAAAAATTAATTCTGGGCTGTTTTCAAATCATAGGCCCCTTGCATATGAAACATACATGTGCTCTTTGATACACCTTCCTATTGCTTTGAACATTTTTCCAGTAAACAATGAAACAAAACTGTCCAATTCAGAACATTTCCATCATAAAAGTCTACTCAAACTTCTACAGTCCACTATTATCAGTAAATATGCACAATCTCTGAAGTAGTAAAAAAGTCATCTAAATAATTCCACGTTAAATAAATCTGTAATGAAGAGGTTGGTGCTAGCAATCACCTTTATATTTCATGGTTTCATCGAACAATAAAGTGTCTGATGCCCCTGTGGAATAAATTGCCTAAATTACATTAAAAATAAGCTAGTAATATTGCAATAGGAAATGGATGGCAAACTGATAACAGGCTCATAATTAGTATCTTAACTTTCAGCATTCACCCTTTATGGGAGTAGAACCAACAACCTTCTGCATCAAAAGCAAGCACACAGCCTGTTGTGCTATTAGCACTAAACTTCTCTTCTCCTGCAGCTCTCAGCTCCTTGTAAAATCTGCTCAATACCCAACTGCATCTCAACTTCGCAGCACAAGAAGTCTGGAAAAAGCCAAATTTATTGGGGTGGGTCAAAAGGGCAAAAACCAGGGACACATTAAACATTGCTTGTATAATCTTGGAAAGCTGCTAGAATAAAATGCTGTGTTACCATGGTACCACCATACATTTTACTGCCAAAGTCCCTGTGCAAAAAAGAGTCAGAACAACATACCACTATGCCAAATCACCTGCTTTGTGAAAGAAAAATGCTGTGTTACCACTGTGCATTTTACAGACAAGGTCCCTGTGCAAAACAGTCAAGAGCAACATACCACTACGCCAAATCAGCTGTTTTGTGAACTAGAGGAAAACTGAAACTTAAATGGCTATCATTTAATGAATTCAGTTCTCACCATAGCTGTCAACCTCTTAGCACAAAACACCTGGACAAACCCAGTAATGAGGGAATACAGCCCTCAAACATATTCAGTGAATTCGGTTCTTGTCATAGCTGTCAACCTTAGCACAAAAAACCTGGACAAAGCCACTAACAGGGTATTACAGTCCCAAAAATAAGGAAAATTTTCAAATAGTTATCTTATAAACTTAAAAAAATGCTATAATAAAAGGTTGTGTTACTATATATTTATTGCTAGAATAAAAAGTTGTTTTACTATGTATTTTCTGAAGACTATGAAGTCTGAAATTCAAATGCCTGTCAATTTTACTTCTGATGGAACAAAAACAATTTTCAGCAGAGGCCCAGGGAGAAATACTGTAGACACGTCTTTGTAAAATGGCAGGATACCAGAGCAAATCCACACAAACACAGAGATAAGATGGAGACTCCACAAAGAAGGCACCACAGCCAAGAATCAAACCACAAATCCTGTAGCTAAGAGGCAACAATACTGCCACTGCACCATCAAATATGTACGAAATTAAACATTCAGAAACCTGAAGTCTGAAATTCAAATGCTTGTCAATTTTATTTAACATTTGTTAATCAGGACAGTCTGACTTGGAACAAAAAAACAATTTTCAGCAGAGGCCCAGGAAGAAATAATGCAGACATGTCTTTGTAACATGGGAGGACACAAAAGCAAACCCACACAAACACAGGGAGAAGATACAGACCCCACAAAGAAGGAACCCCAGCCAAGAATCAAACCTGAAAACCTGCAGCTGTGAGGCAACAATGCTACTACTACACCATCAAATATCAAGCAAACAGACGCCACAAAGAAGGAACCCCCAACACTGCTACTACTACACCATCAAATATCAAGCAAACGACCCAACAAAGAAGGAACCCCAGCCAAGAATCAAACCTGAGAACCTGCAGCTGTGAGGCAACAATGCTACTACTACACCATCAAATATCAAGCATTGCAACATTTACAAACCACAGATATTATGAGGAACAGATAAGATCAAATATGAGGCAAAAATCTGCAATTTTTTTACAAATGGTGGTGGGTAGGGAACTCAAGTCTTTAACACCTGCATACAGGGTACAGGGTTCAAGCCTGAGGTATTCCCTACCACACCACCATGAGCACCTGGGGCATTTACACACACACACACACACACACTAAACGTCCCTACCATTCTACACAGTAAACTAATTAACACACTTACCTGTCCTTGCTGCCCATTCTCCATAACGTAATCCAAATGTGCCCGTGCAATAATCCAAACACCCGTGAGATTCCCACGATCCTAACCCTTCCCGACGAGAGAGACTGACTGCTGGTGTTGCAGTCCGGCCCCGATGTGTTTTCCCAGCGAGTCTGTGCACTTTAAAAGTGCACAGACGTCTCCTCATGTTTCCCTACCTGGACTGCCGGGAACATGCGCAGTAGTCTGGACTACTCCGCATGCGTGAAGTCCGTGAATTTTTTAAATTTTTTTTTTTCTTTTTTCTTTTTTTTTTAATTTCTTTTTAGTTCTTTTGTTGAGGGGGCTGCAGTCCGGCAGTCCAATAGCACGGGCCGCCCCTGGAGCTATATATGTGCATACTCCGAACAGGCACCAGCCTGACCAACAACAGGAAAAACAATGCACCTACTAAAGAGTGAACCTGCAAGCTACCCTAAAAACTATAGAGCAATAACTTTCCTTCTGGCGACATATAAACTATATATGGAATTGATGCTGACAGCGTTTATAATCATGCCGACACAGTTTATAGTCATTTAGAAGAAAAAATGATGGCAATAGAAGAAAAAGGGTAATAAAAGTAAGTCATATGGAACAAAGGATCATTTTTTAACACCAAACCATCCAGTGAAGTGAAATGTGAAGACACAGCTCCGTAAAATGCAAAGTTTATTGGAATCAAAAAGTAAAATAGACCAGCATAAACACCTTTTAACAAAATGTTCACAAGACAAACAGCGTTTTCGTCAGGTTAAGTGACTTCATCAGATGACCAGTACATATCAACTCTCCATTTTTATAGTAAAACATCATTATTCAATTGATCAATTAATTAATTAATTGTTTAAAACAAGTTATTTCCCTCCCTTTTAGGTGAGACATAGCAGCAAAAGAATATATAACAATAAAAATGTGTATGTGTTTGTTTTATCATTGTTAAAAAATGAGAACCAAAACCAGGTTCTAAATTACATTTACCTGACCGAATACCCATTCATGAAACAAGATTCAAAAATTCATACTATCATCTTGTAGGAATGTATAGTTTTTCTTATATAACATAAATTACATGTTAACAATCCTTTCATGAATAAATAATTAAATAAATATATAAACATGTTGAATCTTGTAAAAACTCTCTTGAATGTGAAATATAAATAATCATTTAAAATATACATGTCTTTAAAATATAGGACTCATCACAATACTAAAAGGAACAAATACATAAAAAAATATATATATACAAATATATAAATCTCATATACAATATGTATACATAGTGACATCTGGTGGTGGGAAGCCTTAATTACATCCTCTACCTATAATTTAGCTGCTCTTAATCTAAGTAGTGGCAGTATGGATAGTTTGTCATTTAATCCTGGAAATTTATCCGAATTCAAAGTCAACTGCCACCACAACTCTCTATATTCCACTCTATCTTCCCAAGGTCCACCCCTGATGTCCTTCTTGACTTGTTCAATTATCAAAAATTTGTATTTGTATTCCCTACATACTTTACTGTGTTTATAAAGTGCGTTGCTCTCTTTGCCAGTGGAAATGTCGTACATATGTTCGTAAATCCTTCTTTGGAGTGCCCTCTCAGTCTTACCTATATAGAAGGAATTACAAACTCCACAAACGGCTAAATATATTATACCTTTGGTCTCACAGTTAAAATAATCAGGACTATATATCCATTTATTTCTACTTTCATATATAAAGTCCTTCCTTATTTATAACATGACAACACTGGCTGCAACGTCCACATTTGTATGTACCTTTTTTATTTCTATTTTTATTTTTGCTATGTCCATATTTGGTTTCTAAAATATTACCCAAACTTTGGGAATTCTTATATATAACCTTCCTAGGGATTTTAGCTAAACCATCAATATCTGTTAAACATGTAAATCTATCCCACTCCCTAAAAAATATTTTTCTAATTCCATTATTCAGTCCATTATATTCCAGAATCAATGCCTGTGTGAAATCCTCTCCATTTTTGTATTTTTCATAACTTATGGCAGTAAATTCTTCTTCTTCACCCCTTACCTCTTCTGTCACCTTTTTACAATATATAGGGGCAAATCTATCTTTTCGTCCTATCTCAACTTCTTTCCTGATCCCTTTAATGAATGACACAGGATAACCTCTTTCTTTAAACATACTTTCCAGAAGATCACATTCTTTCTGGAAATCTATATCTGAACTAGTCATCCTGCTCCCTCGGACAAACTGCCCTTTGACTATGTTTTTTTTACAATGTTTAGGGTGAGCACTTTGGTAGTGCAAATAGGAGTTACAAAAAGTGTCCTTCCTATATATTTTAGTCTCAAACTTACTACCCTCTTTATACATTTCCAAGTCCAAATACATCATTTTATTTTCGGATATCTTGTGTGTAAATTTTAAGAAACAGGTGGTATTATTCATATATTTTATGAATTTGTCTAGTTTTTCTAACCCTGCTGTCCAAAAAATTACAATATCATCCAGGAATCTTTTGTAAAGAATCCAGCAGGATTTGTACTCAGAATCTATTATGTATTTCTCCTCCCATTTGGCCAGCACAAGGTTTGCATAGGAGGGGGCACAGGCTGCCCTCATTGCGACTCCTTTAATCTGTTGGAAAAACTCACCTTTGAAATGAATGTAATTGTATTTCAATATTAAGTCAATAAGCCAAAGACTGGCCAGTTTGTCTTTATGTGTCATTCTCCCATATTCGAAAACTATTTCCTCTAACATTTCCTTACCTTCCAAGTAGGGGATGGAGGAAAAAAGATCAATAACATCAATGGTGATAAATAAAACATTATCCTGCCACTTACATTTATTGAGGTCTTTCAACAGGTCCCATGAGTCTTTTAATATACTTGTTCTATTGGTCCATATAGGCTTTAATTTTAAATCAACATATTTAGCTAATGCTTGGGTCTTTGATCCTTCAGCTGACACTATTGGGTGGAGAGGGGGATCCTCTTTATTTTTATGTATTTTTGGGATCCCAAAAACCGTGGGTATCCTTGGTTTAAGGATAATAAGGGAAGTTTAAGTTTAAGGGAAATAACTTGTTTTAAACAATTAATTAATTAATTGATCAATTGAATAATGATGTTTTACTATAAAAATGGAGAGTTGATATGTACTGGTCATCTGATGAAGTCGCTTAACCTGACGAAAACGCTGTTTGTCTTGTGAACATTTTGTTAAAAGGTGTTTATGCTGGTCTATTTTACTTTTTGATTCCAATAAACTTTGCATTTTATGGAGCTGTGTCTTCACATTTCGCTTCACTGGATGGTTTGGTGTTAACAGTGGTTTTGGCGTTTTTTGGCGTTGTTTGGATTTAAAAGGATCATTTGTTGTTAAATAAACTCATAGTGGAGAACTGTAAAAAGGGGAAGAATCTATGTATGGCGCAGATAGACTACAAAAAAGCATTTGATAGTATTCCACATTCATGGAAAAAAGAGTGCTTATAAATATATAACATACACCCTACACTGATAAACTACATCACAGCAACCATGAAACAGTGGCAAACAACCTACAGTTAAGCTATGATAAAAGACAAATTATTATTCTAGGGATAAAAAATCCAAAGGGTGGCTATTCCAGGGTGACACCCAGTTATTGCTGCTGTTTTGTCTTGCCCTTAACCCATTAAGTTGTCTGCTTAACAGATTAGGCCGTGGCTATAATTTGGCTCCCAGAAAGCAGCAAAGTCTAAAGACGTCTCATCTTCTCTTTGTCAATGATTTAAAACTGTACAGCTCATCAGATGAGGAACTGAAAGCACAACTGCAGGTAGTCAAAACTTTTTCAGATTATATAAGAATGGCCTTTGTTCTTGATAAATGTGCAAAACCAGCCTTTAAAGCAGGAAAGCTGCAGCAGCAAGGAAACATCAGTTTGTGACAAGAATGTGATATAAAATAACTTGAGCAAGAGGGAGTGCATAAATATTTGGGAATTGATGAAGAATCAAAAATAAAACATGAACAAATACAAACAAAACCTAGCAAGGAATATTTTAGAAGACTTAATACTGAAAACAGTTCTGACATCTAAGAACAAAGTCCAAACTATAAACCAATTTTCTCTTCTTGCCCTAACTTACAGTTTTGGAGTGACTGAATGGCCACAAAAGGTGTTGGATAGATTAGACAGGAAAACAAAAAGGATGCTTCATGCTCTTCAAATGATTTATAAAAATTAGTGCATACCAAGATGATATATTCCCCATTCTGTAGGAGATATGGGCCTACTTGAAATTGATTGCATGTATAGATCTGCAATCGTGGAACTGCATACACATTTGATGACCTCACAAGACCCAAACAAAGTGAAAGTTTTGAAACATGAGGAGAATAAATCTAAGAAGACTTCCCTGCTTAGTCTAGCAGAAGCATATCGCCATCAATGGAAATCAAACCAGAAGTAGATAAAAATCAGGCAGCAATTGAATGTGCCAAAAAACTAAATGATATAAGGTGAAGTATCAGATGAGAAGGCAAGAAATGTGAAAAATGTATAAATATAGTTGCAAGTATAGAAAAATCCTGGAACAAGCTCATGTTGATCAGGATCGAATGCAGGCATGGTTAAGGAAAGGCAAATTCATACCAAAAGATGAAAGGTTAATATTGGCAGCCCAAGATAGTGGACTACGTACACATTGGTTTACAAAGTGCAGTGAGTATGTGAGAGAAACAGACACATGTAGGTTTTGTAAAACAGAATTGGAAACAGTTAAACACCTTATTGCTGGTTGTGACATACTACTGGCAGAAGGATTGTATACTGAAAGGCATAATAATGTGGCAAGACTGTTGCACTGGGGATTGTGCAAACATTATAATATTGAAGTAGTTGAAAAACACTGGAAACATGAGCCACAAAGCATCATAGAAAATGATGAAGTTTACATCACATGGGATCACCCATTACCAACAGTTCAAAAGATAGATGTGAGAAAACCAGATATAGTGGTCCATGAAAAGAAAACAAAAGTAGCATTGATCATTGAAATCACTACACCCAGTGACTACAGTTTCTTGCATACAGATAGACACAAAGTCATAAAATATCAGGATTTGCAGGCAGAAATGAGAGCAATGTGGAATAAAGATACCCATACAGTTACAATAGTAGTAGGATCTGTGGGTCTTATAAAAAAAGACTCTACAATCATATTTAGATATGCTACCAAGACATGTAACTCCTTACAAATTGCAGGAGTCATTACTGACCACACTGAGGGTGCTGCGAAGAGCACTTCTGGTTGAGATCAAAGACTAAAAGAATAACTTCATGAACTTTAATTATACTTTGACTTTGGAATGGGGTCCATTCTCATCATGGTATTAGAAACCCAAAATATATGGAGAAATTAAAAAAGTGAAAAACAGTATTTAAAGAATATTATAATATGAGAAGATGGAAGCACAACTGATATAATACAAATATAATTAATAGATGAACACCATAATATAAGATCAGCAACTCTATTAGAAATGCAAGAATAATTTAATGAGCCAGTCCAATTATTTTAATTTTGCAAATGGTTGTGATTTGCAGTGGTGAGTTTTATTCTCCTCATGATGGCATATTTAATTTTGGAGTTGTTCTGAACCTTTTTCCTTAGAAAAAAAAGCTAAATGCATTTCTTTAATCTCTAAAAGAACATGTTCTGCAGTTTAAATCAAATGAGTCACAAATCAGAAAGCAGAGTCTTGCTTCTTGGAATTAACTAAGAACACACTGTTCAGACAGAACCATTATTATGTCTGCCAGGCTTGGGAAGGCAGCTGAGCTGTTAAAGCATCCGCATTTATGCTGATGCAGCAGAATGACAAACAATCAGACTGCCTGGCTTAAGTTAATTTCTATTAATATGTGAGTTCAATGCAGAAACCACAGATAAATGTTTGTACTGTGCTTGCATCTCTCTATGTCTGTCTACAGGTGTGTACATATGTGACAGAAAAAGACGGAAAGAAAGAGATGGAAAGTCCTACTACTTCATTATGCATGTATGTATTTATGCATGCATGCATGTATGCATGTATGTATGTATGTATGTATGCATGTATGTATGTATATGTAGTTATTTATTTATTTATTGTTTGTTTTCCAGAGTAGAGCACTGATCTCCATGGTCCTTTTTCAGACTCAAACCAGGAGCAGTGTCTGGTTAAGTGACTTGCTCAGAGTTACACAGTTAGGTAATGTAACAATGTAACAGCTCACAGCCCAGGAGCACTGTCTGGTTAAGTGACATGCTCAGAGTCAAATAGTTAGGTAATGTAACAATGTAACAGCTCCCAGCCCAGGAGCACTGTCTGGTTAAGTGACATGCTCAGTGTCACACAGTTAGGTAATGTAACAATGTAACAGTTCCCAGCCCAGGAGTACTGCCTGGTTAAGCGACTTGCTCAGAATCACACAGTTAGGTAATGTAACAATGTAACAGCTCCCAGCCCAGGAGCACTGTCTGGTTAAGTGACATGCTCAGAGTCAAATAGTTAGGTAATGTAACAATGTAACAGCTCCCATCCCAGGAGCACTGTCTGGTTAAGTGACATGCTCAGTGTCACACAGTTAGGTAATGTAACAATGTAACAGCTCCCAGCCCAGCAGCACTGCCTGGTTAAGTGACTTGCTCAGAATCACACAGTTAGGTAATGTAACAATGTGACAGCTCCCAGCCCAGGAGCACTATCTGGTTAAGTGACATGCTCAGAGTTACACAGTTAGGCAATGTAACAATGTAACAGCTCCCAGCCCGGGAGCACTGTCTGGTTAAGTGACATGCTCAGAGTTACACAGTTAGGTAATGTAACAATGTAACAGCTCCCAGCCCGGGAGCACTGTATGGTTAAGTGACATGCTCAGATTTACACAGTTAGGTACTGTAACAATGTAATAGCTCCCAGCCCAGAAGCACTGCCTGGTTATGTGACTTACTCAGAGTCACACAGTTCGGTAATGTAACAATGTAACAGCTCCCAGTCCGGAAGTGCTGTCTGGTTAAGTGATGTGCTCAGAGTTACACAGTTAGGTAATGTAACAATGTAACAGCTCCCAGCCCAGGAGTACTGCCTGGTTAAGTGACTTACTCAGAGTCACACAGTCCGGTAAGGTAAAATTGTAACAGCTCCCAGCCCAGGAGCACTGTCTGGTTAAGTGACATGCTCAGAGTCAAGCAGTTAGGTAACGTAACAATGTAACAACTCTCAGCCCAGGAGCACTGTCTGGTTAAGTGACATGTGCTCAGAGTCAAACAGTTAGGTAATGTAACAATGTAACAGCTCCCAGCCCAGGAGCGGTGTCTGGTTAAGTGACATGCTCAGAGTTACACAGTTAGGTAATGTAACAATGTAACAGCTCCCAGCCCAGGAGCACTGTCTGGTTAAGTGACATGTGCTCAGAGTCACACAGTTAGGTAATGTAACAATGTAACAGCTTCCAGCCCAGGAGAGGTGTCTGGTTAAGTGACATGCTCAGAGTTACACAGTTAGGTAATGTAACAATGTAACAGCTCCCAGCCCAAGAGTGGTGTCTGGTTAAGTGACATGCTCAGAGTCACACAGTTAGATAATGTAACAGCTCCCAGCCCAGAAGCAGGGTCTGGTTAAGTGACTTGCTCAGGGTCACACAGTTAGGTAATGTAAAAGCTTCCAGCCCAGGAGCGCTGTCTGGTTAAGTGACATGCTCAGAGTCACACAGTTAGGTAATGTAACAATGTAGCAGCTCCCAGCCCAGGAGCAGGGTCTGGTTAAGTGACTTGCTCAGGGTCACACAGTTAGGTAATGTAACAGCTTCCAGCCCAGGAGCGCTGTCTGGTTAAGTGACATGCTCACAGTCACACAGTTAGGTAATGTAACAATGTAACAGCTCCCAGCCCAGGAGCGGTGTCTGGTTAAGTGACATGCTCAGAGTTACACAGTTAGATAATGTAACAATGTAACAGCTCCCAGCCCAGGAGCACTGTCTGGTTAAGTGACATGCTCAGAGTTACACAGTCAGGTAGTGTAACAATGTAACAGCTCCCAGCCCAGGAGCGGTGTCTGGTTAAGTGACATGCTCAGAGTTACACAGTTAGATAATGTAACAATGTAACAGCTCCCAGCCCAGGAGCACTGTCAGGTTAAGTGACATGCTCAGAGTTACACAGTCAGGTAGTGTAACAATGTAACAGCTCCCAGCCCAGCAGCGGTGTCTGGTTAAGTGACATGCTCAGAGTTACACAGTTAGATAATGTAACAATGTAACAGCTCCCAGCCCAGGAGCACTGTCTGGTTAAGTGACATGCTCAGAGTCACACAGTTAGGTAATGTAACAATGTAACAGCTCCCAGCCCAGGAGCACTGTCTGGTTAAGTGACATGCTCAGAGTTACACAGTTAGGTAAAGTAACAATGTAACAGCTCCCAGCCCAGGAGCACTGTCTGGTTAAGTGACATGCTCAGAGTTACACAGTTAGATAATGTAACAATGTAACAGCTCCCAGCCCAGGAGCACTGTCTGGTTAGTGACATGCTCAGAGTCACACAGTTGGGTAATGTAACAATGTAACAGCTCCCAGCCCAGGAGCACTGTCTGGTTAAGTGACATGCTCACAGTCACACTGTTAGGTAATGTAACAATGTAACAGCTCCCAGCCCAGGAGCGGTGTCTGGTTAAGTGACATGCTCAGAGTTACACAGTTAGATAATGTAACAATGTAACAGCTCCCAGCCCAGGAGCACTGTCTGGTTAAGTGACATGCTCAGAGTTACACAGTCAGGTAGTGTAACAATGTAACAGCTCCCAGCCCAGGAGCGGTGTCTGGTTAAGTGACATGCTCAGAGTTACACAGTTAGATAATGTAACAATGTAACAGCTCCCAGCCCAGGAGCACTGTCTGGTTAAGTGACATGCTCAGAGTTACACAGTTAGATAATGTAACAATGTAACAGCTCCCAGCCCAGGAGCACTGTCTGGTTAAGTGACATGCTCAGAGTCAAATAGTTAGGTAATGTAACAATGTAACAGCTCCCAGCCCAGGAGCACTGTCTGGTTAAGTGACATGCTCAGAGTCACACAGTTAGGTAATGTAACAATGTAACAGCTCCCAGCCCACGAGCACTGTCTGTTTAAGTGACATGCTGAGAGTCAAACATTTAGGTAATGTAACAATGTAACAGCTCCCAGTCCAGGAGCACTGTCTGGTTAAGTGACTTAGTCAGGGTCACACAGTTAGATAATTTAACAGTGTAACAGCTCCCAGCCCAGGAGCACTGTCTGGTTAAGTGACATGCTCAGTGTCACACAGTTAGGTAATGTAACAATGTAACAGCTCCCAGCCCACGAGCACTGTCTGTTTAAGTGACATGCTGAGAGTCAAACATTTAGGTAATGTAACAATGTAACAGCTCCCAGCCCAGGAGTGCTGTCTGGTTAAGTGACATGCTCACGTACACACAGTTAGATAATGTAACAATGTAACAGATCCCAGCCCAGGAGCACTGTCTGGTTAAGTGACATGTGCTCAGAGTCACACAGTTAGGTAATGTAACAATGTAACAGCTCCCAGCCCAGGAGCACTGTCTGGTTAAGTGACATGCTCAGAGTCACACAGTTAGGTAATGTAACAATGTAACAGCTCCCAGCCCAGGAGCACTGGCTGGTTAAGTGACATGTGCTCAGAGTTACACAGTTAGATAATGTAACAATGTAACAGCTCCCTGCCCAGGAGCACTGTCTGGTTAAGTGACATGCTCAGAGTCACACAGTTAGGTAATGTAACCGCTCCCAGCCCAGGAGCATTGTCTTCTTAAGTGACATGCTCAGAGTCACACAGTTAGGTAATGTAACAATGTAACAGCTCCCAGCCCAGGAGCACTGTCTGGTTAAGTGACATGCTCAGAGGCACACAGTTAGGTAATGTAACAATGTAACAACTCCCAGCCCAGGAGCACTGTCTGGTTAAGTGACATGCTCAGAGTCACACAGTTAGGTAATGTAACAATGTAACAGCTCCCAGCCCAGGAGCAGGGTCTGGTTAAGTGACGTGCTCAGAGTTACACAGTTAGGTAATGTAACAATGTAACATCTCCCAGCCCAGGAGCACTGTCTGGTTAAGTGACATGCTCAGAGGCACACAGTTAGGTAATGGAGGCTGAGGGAATCAATCCTTTAAAGAATGCTGACTGCAGAAGGCCTTGCCTTTACAAGCACAGCTGTCTGTGTGTTTCTGTACGTTTATGTTTGTTATATATCCCACTGAAGTAAGACAAACAGGAACTAGTTAACTTTTTGGGCACCAGCCTTTATGTCAACAAGTCTATGAAATCTTCTGGTAAGAAATTTTGTATCACATCAGCAATGTTAACCAAATGTACAACTATATTTCCCTCTCAAGAAGCATGACAACTGAATCAGTGTGGAGTTTTTATTTTAATCTTCAATGTCAACTGCTATAAAACTGGTTACGTTTTACAAAAACAAACTTTATTAATTCAGAAGACACATAAAGACAATATTGTATAAGGTTTACTGTAAAATGAAGATTTCATAAGTCTGCAGAATGAATCTACCATATAATTTTCCATATTTGTTTATTTATTTTATTTATTTATGAATAGATATGCAAAGTCAGTGTGTATGTAGCTGTAAATAAGTGTGACAAAGCATAGTGTCAAATAATAATGTACAAATCTAATCCTGTATTTATGTTATATTACTAAAGTAAATAATAATCAAACAGATGGCAGTGGGATTCATTTCTGTGCGAAATACAATAATGTTAGAGGGGAGGGGCACAGTGGTTATCCAAACTCAAAAAAGAATTCTGATGCTAAAGGCAGAGGTGTAATTAGGACTTAGCAACTGTGTGTGAGTCTAGGAAGTATTTGAGTAACGAGAATAAAGCATGTTGACATTGGGGCTGATACCAAGACAAGCGTAAAAAAAAAAAAAAACAGTGTGAAGCCGTGTGTGTATGAAGATTTCCAGGCTCAGAACACAGGAGAGGAGAAATGGAAATGGGGAAGGATCAGAGATGGGGCAAACAAAAGTACAGTGTCAAGACAAGTCAGAAATATGTAAACTACATTTGCAAATACTTGCACACACAAACATACACAAACACCACAGGTATATATATATATATATATATATATATATATATATATATATATATGTATATGTATATATATATATATATATATATATATATATATATATACACATAAAAAGATTATTGCAAATGTGTAGGTGCAATGAGCAGCATTCATATTCAATTAGCGGTCCTGCTCATAGTGCTAACATGCTTAAATCATGTAGGCTGAGCACAGCACCTGCTTGATTGTTAATGAATCCCAGGGCAAGTTCTAATCAAGCAAAAAAACAGCCGGGGTCAATGACTTCCCTGGCTTAGGCATTCAAACTTACTGATGCCTCTGTAAGTAAAAAGACTAGTGTGGAACCTAGCACAGAGATTGTTTCACTACTGCAGTGACAGTGTGAGAGTATATCCAAGACAAGTGTGGAACCTAGCACAGAAATTGTTTCACTACTGCAGCAACAGTGTGAGAGTAGATTTAAGACAAGAGTGGAACTTAGGACAAAGATTATTTCACTACTGCAGTGATAGTGTGAGAGTAGATCCAAGACAAGTGTGGAACCTAGCACAGAGATTGTTTCACTACTGCAGCGACAGTGTGAGAGTAGATCCAAGACAACTGTGGAACCTAGCACAGAGATTGTTTCACTACTGCAGCAACAGTGTGAGAGTAGATCCAAGACAAATGTGGAACCTAGCACAGAGATTGTTTCACTACTGCAGCAAGAGTGTGAGAGTAGATCCAAGACAAGTGTGGAACCTAGCACAGAAATTGTTTCACTACTGCAGCAACAGTGTGAGAGTAGATCTAAGACAAGTGTGGAACCTAGCACAGAGATTGTTTCACTACTGCAGCAACAGTGTGAGAGTAGATCCAAGACAAGTGTGGAACCTAGCACAGAGATTGTTTCACTACTGCAGCAACAGTGTGAGAGTAGATCCAAGACAAATGTGGAACCTAGCACAGAGGTTGTTTCACTACTGCAGCAACAGTGTGAGAGTAGATCCAAGACAAGTGTGGAACCTAGCACAGAAATTGTTTCACTACTGCAGCAACAGTGTGAGAGTAGATCCAAGACAAGTGTGGAACCTAGCACAGAGATTGTTTCACTACTGCAGCAACAGTGTGAGAGTAGATCCAAGACAAGTGTGGAACCTAGCACAGAGATTGTTTCACTACTGCAGCTACAGTGTGAGAGTAGATCCAAGACAAGTGTGGAACCTAGCACAGAGATTGTTTCACTACTGCAGCAACAGTGTGAGAGTAGATCCAAGACAAATGTGAAACCTAGCACAGAGATTGTTTCACTACTGCAGCAACAGTGTGAGAGTAGATCCAAGACAAATGTGGAACCTAGCACAGAGATTGTTTCACTACTGCAGCAACAGTGTGAGAGTAGATCCAAGACAAGTGTGGAACCTAGCACAGAGATTGTTTCACTACTGCAGCAACAGTGTGAGAGTAGATCCAAGACAAGTGTGGAACCTAGCACAGAGATTGTTTCACTACTGCAGCAACAGTGTGAGAGTAGATCCAAGACAAATGTGGAACCTAGCACAGAGATTGTTTCACTACTGCAGTGACAGTGTGAGAGTAGATCCAAGACAAGTGTGGAACCTAGCACAGAGATTGTTTCACTACTGCAGCGACAGTGTGAGAGTAGATCCAAGACAACTGTGGAACCTAGCACAGAGATTGTTTCACTACTGCAGCAACAGTGTGAGAGTAGATCCAAGACAAGTGTGGAACCTAGCACAGAGATTGTTTCACTACTGCAGCAACAGTGTGAGAGTAGATCCAAGACAAATGTGGAACCTAGCACAGAGATTGTTTCACTACTGCAGCAACAGTGTGAGAGTAGATCCAAGACAAGTGTGGAACCTAGCACAGAGATTGTTTCACTACTGCAGCAACAGTGTGAGAGTAGATCCAAGACAAGTGTGGAACCTAGCACAGAGATTCTTTCACTACTGCAGCAACAGTGTGAGAGTAGATCCAAGACAAGTGTGGAACCTAGCACAGAGATTGTTTCATTACTGCAGCAACAGTGTGAGAGTAGATCCAAGACAAGTGTGGAACCTAGCACAGAGATTGTTTCACTACTGCAGCAACAGTGTGAGAGTAGATCCAAGACAAATGTGGAACCTAGCACAGAGATTGTTTCACTACTGCAGCAACAGTGTGAGAGTAGATCCAAGACAAATGTGGAACCTAGCACAGAGATTGTTTCACTACTGCAGCAACAGTGTGAGAGTAGATCCAAGATAAGTGTGGAACCTAGCACAGAGATTGTTTCACTACTGCAGCAACAGTGTGAGAGTAGATCCAAGACAAGTGTGGAACCTAGCACAGAGATTGTTTCACTACTGCAGCAACAGTGTGAGAGTAGATCCAAGACAAATGTGGAACCTAGCACAGAGATTGTTTCACTACTGCAGCAACAGTGTGAGAGTAGATCCAAGACAAGTGTGGAACCTAGCACAGAGATTGTTTCACTACTGCAGCAACAGTGTGAGAGTAGATCCAAGACCAATGTGGAACCTAGCACAGAGATTGTTTCACTACTGCAGCAACAGTGTGAGAGTAGATCTAAGACAAGTGTGGAACCTAGCACAGAGATTGTTTCACTACTGCAGCAACAGTGTGAGAGTAGATCCAAGACAAGTGTGGAACCTAGCACAGAGATTGTTTCACTACTGCAGCAACAGTGTGAGAGTAGATCCAAGACAAGTGTGGAACCTAGCACAGAAATTGTTTCACTACTGCAGCAACAGTGTGAGAGTAGATCAAACACTACTGTTGAAACTGGCACAGAGATTGTTTCACTACTACAGCAACAGTGTGAGAGTAGATCCAAGACAAATGTAGAACCTAGCACAGAGATTGTTTCACTACTGCAGCAACAGTGTGAGAGTAGATCCAAGACAAGTGTGGAACCTAGCACAGAGATTGTTTCACTACTGCAGCAACAGTGTGAGAGTAGATCCAAGACAAATGTGAAACATAGCACATAGATTCTTTCACTACTGCAGCAACAGTGTGAGAGTAGATCTAAGACTAGTGTGGAACCTAACACAGAGATTGTTTCACTACTGCAGCAACAGGGTGAGAGTAGATCCAAGACAAGTGTGGAACCTAGCACAGAGATTGTTTCATTACTGCAGCAACAGTGTGAGAGTAGATCCAAGACAAGTGTGGAACCTAGCACAGAGATTGTTTCATTACTGCAGCAACAGTGTGAGAGTAGATCCAAGACAAGTGTGGAACCTAGCACAGAGATTGTTTCACTACTGCAGCAACAGTGTGAGAGTAGATCCAAGACAAATGTGGAACCTAGCACAGAGATTGTTTCACTACTGCAGCACCAGTGTGAGAGTAGATCCAAGACAAATGTGGAACCTAGCACAGAGATTGTTTCACTACTGCAGAAACAGAGTGAGAATAGATCCAAGACAAGTGTGGAACCTAGCACAGAGATTGTTTCACTACTGCAGCAACAGTGTGAGAGTAGATCCAAGACAAGTGTGGAACCTAGCACATAGATTGTTTCACTACTGCAGCTACAGTGTGAGAGTAGATCCAAGACAAGTGTGGAACCTAGCACAGAGATTGTTTCACTACTGCAGCGACAGTGTGAGAGTAGATCCAAGACAAGTGTGGAACCTAGCACAGAGATTGTTTCACTACTGCAGCAACAGTGTGAGAGTAGATCCAAGACAAATGTGGAACCTAGCACAGAGGTTGTTTCACTACTGCAGCAACAGTGTGAGAGTAGATCTAAGACAAGTGTGGAACCTAGCACAGAGATTGTTTCACTACTGCAGCAACAGTGTGAGAGTAGATCCAAGACAAGTGTGGAACCTAGCACAGAGATTGTTTCACTACTGCAGCAACAGTGTGAGAGTAGATCCAAGACAATTGTGGAACCTAGCACAGAGATTTTTTCACTACTGCAGCAACAGTGTGAGAGTAGATCCAAGACAAGTGTGGAACCTAGCACAGAGATTGTTTCACTACTGCAGCAACAGTGTGAGAGTAGATCCAAGACAAATGTGGAACCTAGCACAGAGATTGTTTCACTACTGCAGTGACAGTGTGAGAGTAGATCCAAGACAAGTGTGGAACCTAGCACAGAAATTGTTTCACTACTGCAGCAACAGTGTGAGAGTAGATCCAAGACAAGTGTGGAACCTAGCACAGAGATTGTTTCACTACTGCAGTGACAGTGTGAGAGTAGATCCAAGACAAGTGTGGAACCTAGCACAGAGATTGTTTCACTACTGCAGCAACAGTGTGAGAGTAGATCCAAGACAAGTGTGGAACCTAGCACAGAGATTGTTTCACTACTGCAGCAACAGTGTGAGAGTAGATCCAAGACAAATGTGGAACCTAGCACAGAGATTGTTTCACTACTGCAGCAACAGTGTGAGAGTAGATCCAAGACAAGTGTGGAACCTAGCACAGAGATTGTTTCACTACTGCAGCAACAGTGTGAGAGTAGATCCAAGACAAGTGTGGAACCTAGCACAGAGATTGTTTCACTACTGCAGCAACAGTGTGAGAGTAGATCCAAGACAAGTGTGGAACCTAGCACAGAGATTGTTTCACTACTGCAGCAACAGTGTGAGAGTAGATCCAAGACAAGTGTGGAACCTAGCACAGAGATTGTTTCATTACTGCAGCAACAGTGTGAGAGTAGATCTAAGACAAGTGTGGAACCTAGCACAGAGATTGTTTCACTACTACAGCAACAGTGTGAGAGTAGATCTAAGACAAGTGTTGAACCTAGCACGGAGATTCTTTCACTACTGCAGCAACAGTGTGAGAGTAGATCCAAGACAAGTGTGGAACCTAGCACAGAGATTATTTCACTACTGCAGCAACAGTGTGAGAGTAGATCCAAGACAAGTGTGGAACCTAGCACAGAGATTGTTTCACTACTGCAGCAACAGTGTGAGAGTAGATCCAAGACAAATGTGGAACCTAGCACAGAGATTGTTTCACTACTGCAGCGACAGTGTGAGAGTAGATCCAAGACAAGTGTGGAACCTAGCACAGAGATTGTTTCATTACTGCAGTGACAGTGTGAGAGTAGATCCAAGACAATTGTGGAACCTAGCACAGAGATTGTTTCACATCTGCAGCAACAGTGTCAGAGTAGATCCAGGACAAATGTAGAACCTAGCACAGAGATTGTTTCACTACTGCAGTGACAGTGTGAGAGTAGATCCAAGACAAGTGTGGAACATAGCACAGAAATTGTTTCACTACTGCAGCAACAGTGTGACAGTAGATCCAAGAGATGTGTGGAACCTAGCACAGAAATTGTTTCACTACTGCATTGTCAGTGTGAGCGTAGATCCAAGACAAGTGTGGAACCTAGCTCAGAGATTAACTACTGCATCAACAGTGTGAGAGTAGATCTATGACTAGTGTGGAACCTAGCACAGAGATTGGTTCACTACTGCAGCAACAGCGGGAGAGTAGACCCAAGACAAATATGGAACATAGCACAGAAATTGTTTCACTACTGCAGCGACAATGTGAGACTAGATGAAAGACAAGTGTGGAACCTAGCACAGAGATTGTTTCACTACTGCAGCAACAGTGTGAGAGTAGATCTAAGACAAGTGTGGAACCTAGCACAGAGATTGTTTCACTACTGCAGCAACAGTGTGAGAGTAGATCCAAGACAAATGTGGAACCTAGCACAGAAATTGTTTCACTACTGCAGTGACAGTGTGAGAGTAGATCCAAGACAAGTGTGGAGCCTAGCACAGAGATTGTTTCACTACTGCAGCGACAGTGTGAGAGTAGATCTAAGACAAGTGTGGAACCTAGCACAGAGATTGTTTCACTACTGCAGCAACAGTATGAAAGTAGATCTCATTGTTTCATTTCTGCAGCAACAGTGTGGGAGTAGATCCAAGACAAGTGTGGAACCTAGCACAGAGATTGTTTCATTACTGCAGCAACAGTGTGAGAGTAGATCCAAGACAAGTGTGGAACCTAGCACAGAGATTGTTTCACTACTGCAGCAACAGTGTGAGAGTAGATCCAAGACAAATGTGGAACCTAGCACAGAGATTGTTTCACTACTGCAGTAACAGTGTGAGAGTAGATCCAAGACAAGTGTAGAACCCAGCACAGAGTTTGTTTTACTACTGCAGTGACAGTGTGAGAGTAGATCCAAGACAAGTGTGGAAACTAGCACAGAAATTGTTTCACTACTGCAGCAACAGTGTGAGAGTAGATCCAAGACAAATGTGGAACCTAGCACAGAGATTGTTTCACTACTGCAGCAACAGTGTGAGAGTAGATCCAAGACAAATGTGGAACCTAGCACAGAGATTGTTTCACTACTGCAGTGACAGTGTGAGAGTAGATCCAAGACAAGTGTGGAACCTAGCACAGAGATTGTTTCACTACTGCAGCAACAGTGTGAGAGTAGATCCAAGACAAGTGTGGAACCTAGCACAGAAATTGTTTCACTACTGCAGCAACAGTGTGAGAGTAGATCCAAGACAAGTGTGGAACCTAGCACAGAGATTGTTTCATTACTGCAGCGACAGTGTGACAGTAGATCCAAGACAAGTGTGGAACCTAGCACAGAGATTGGTTCACTACTGCAGCAACAGTGTGAGAGTAGATCCAAGACAAATATGGAACCTAGCACAGAAATTGTTTCACTACTGCAGCGACAATGTGAGACTAGATCCAAGACAAGTGTGGACCTAGCACAGAGATTGTTTCACTACTGCAGCAACAGTGTGAGAGTAGATCTATTTGTTTCACTACTGCAGCAGCAGTGTGAGAGTAGATCCAAGACAAGTGTGGAACCTAGCACAGAGATTGTTTCACTACTGCAGCGGCAGTGTGAGAGTAGATCCAAGACAAGTGAGGAACCTAGCACAGAGATTGTTTCACTACTGCAGCAACAGTGTGAGAGTAGATCCAAGACAAGTGTGGAACCTAGCACAGAGATTGTTTCACTACTGCAGCAACAGTGTGAGAGTAGAAACAGGACAAGTGTGGAACCTAGCACAGGGATTGTTTCACTATTGCAGTGACAGTGTGAGAGTAGATCCAAGAGAAGTGTGGAACCTAGCACAGAAATTATTTCATTACTGCAGTGACAGTGTGAGAGTAGATCCAAGACAAATGTGGGGCCTAGCACAGAGATTGTTTCACTACTGCAGCAACAGTGTGGGAGTAGATCCAGGACAAATGTGGAACTTAGCACATGGATTGTTTCACTACTGCAGCAACAGTGTTAGAGTAGATACAAGACAAATGTGGAACCTAGCACAGAGATTGTTTCACTCCTGCAGCAACAGTGTGAAAGTAGATCTCATTGTTTCACTACTGCAGCAACAGTGTGAGAGTAGATCTAAGACAAGTGTGGAACCTAGCACAGAGATTGTTTCACTACTGCAGCAACAGTGTGAGAGTAGATCCAAGACAAGTGTGGAACCTAGCACAGAGATTATTTCACTACTGCAGCAACAGTGTGAGAGTAGATCCAAGACAAATGTGAAACCTAGCACAGAAATTGTTTCACTACTGCAGCGACAGTGTGAGAGTAGATCCAAGACAAATGTGGAACCTAGCACAGAAATTGTTTCACTACTGCAGTGACAGTGTGAGAGTAGATCCAAGACAAGTGTGGAGCCTAGCACAGAGATTGTTTCACTACTGCAGCGACAGTGTGAGAGTAGATACAAGACAATTGTGGAACCTAGCACAGAGATTGTTTCACTACTGCAGCAACAGTGTGAGAGTAGATCCAAGACAAATGTGGAACCTAGCACAGAGATTGTTTCACTACTGCAGTGACAGTGTGAGGGTACATCCAAGACAAGTGTGGAACCTAGCACAGAAATTGTTTCACTACTGCAGCAACAGTGTGAAAGTAGATCCAAGACAAATGTGGAACCTAGCACAGAGATTGTTTCACTACTGCAGCAACAGTGTGAGAGTAGATCCAAGACAAGTGTGGAACCTAGCACAGAGATTGTTTCATTACTGCAGCGACAGTGTGACAGTAGATCCAAGACAAGTGTGGAACCTAGCACAGAAATTGTTTCATTACTGCAGCAACAGTGTGGGAGTAGATCCAAGACAAGTGTGGAACCTAGCACAGAGATTGTTTCATTACTGCAGCAACAGTGTGAGAGTAGATCCAAGACAAGTGTGGAACCTAGCACAGAGATTGTTTCACTACTGCAGCAACAGTGTGAGAGTAGATCCAAGACAAATGTGGAACCTAGCACAGAGATTGTTTCACTACTGCAGCAACAGTGTGAGAGTAGATCCAAGACAAGTGTGGAACCTAGCACAGAGATTGTTTCACTACTGCAGCGACAGTGTGAGAGTAGATCCAAGACAACTGTGGAACCTAGCACAGAGATTGTTTCACTACTGCAGCAACAGTGTGAGAGTAGATCCAAGACAAGTGTGGAACCTAGCACAGAGATTGTTTCACTACTGCAGCAACAGTGTGAGAGTAGATCCAAGACAAGTGTGGAACCTAGCACAGAGATTGTTTCACTACTGCAGCAACAGTGTGAGAGTAGATCCAAGACAAATGTGGAACCTAGCACAGAGATTGTTTCACTACTGCAGCAACAGTGTGAGAGTAGATCCAAGACAAGTGTGGAACCTAGCACAGAGATTGTTTCACTACTGCAGTGACAGTGTGAGAGTAGATCCAAGACAAGTGTGGAACCTAGCACAGAAATTGTTTCACTACTGCAGCAACAGTGTGAGAGTAGATCCAAGACAAATGTGGAACATAGCACATAGATTCTTTCACTACTGCAGTGACAGTGTGAGAGTAGATCCAAGACAAGTGTGGAACCTAGCACAGAGATTGTTTCACTACTGCAGCAACAGTGTGAGAGTAGATCCAAGACAAATGTGGAACCTAGCACAGAGATTGTTTCACTACTGCAGTGACAATGTGAGAATGGATCCAAGACAAGTGTGGAACCTAGCACAGAAATTGTTTCACTACTGCAGCAACAGTGTGAGAGTAGATCTAAGACAAGTGTGGAACCTAGCACAGAAATTGTTTCACTACTGCAGCAACAGTGTGAGAGTAGATCCAAGACAAGTGTGGAACCTAGCACAGAAATTGTTTCACTACTGCAGCAACAGTGTGAGAGTAGATCTAAGACAAGTGTGGAACCTAGCACAGAGATTGTTTCACTACTGAACCAACATCGTGAGAGTAGATCCAAGACAAATGTGGAACCTAGCACAGAAATTGTTTCCCTACTGCAGCAACAGTGTGAGACTAGATCCAAGACAAGTGTGGAACCTAGCACAGAGATTGTTTCACTACTGCAGCAACAGTGTGAGAGTAGATCTAATTGTTTCACTACTGCAGCAACAGTGTGAGAGTAGATCCAAGACAAGTGTGGAACCTAGCACAGAGATTGTTTCATTACTGCAGCGACAGTGTGACAGTAGATCCAAGACAAGTGTGGAACCTAGCACAGAGATTGTTTCACTACTGCAGTGACAGTGTGAGAGTAGAAATAAGACAAGTGTGGAACCTAGCACAGAGATTGTTTCACTACTGCAGCAACATTGTGAGAGTAGAAACAGGACAAGTGTGGAACCTAGCACAGGGATTGTTTCACTACTGCAGTGACAGTGTGAGAGTAGATCCAAGACAATTGTGGAACCTAGCACAGAGATTGTTTCACTACTGCAGCAACCGTGTGAGAGTAGATCCAAGACAAATGTGGAACCTAGCACAGAAATTGTTTCACTACTGCAGCAACAGTGTGAGAGTAGATCCAAGACAAATGTGGAACCTAGCACAGAAATTGTTTCACTACTGCAGTGACAGTGTGAGAGTAGATCCAAGACAAGTGTGGAGCCTAGCACAGAGATTGTTTCACTACTGCAGCGACAGTGTGAGAGTAGATCCAAGACAACTGTGGAACCTAGCACAGAGATTGTTTCACTACTGCAGCAACAGTGTGAGAGTAGATCCAAGACAAATGTGGAACCTAGCACAGAGATTGTTTCACTACTGCAGCAACAGTGTGAGAGTAGATCCAAGACAAGTGTGGAACCTAGCACAGAGATTGTTTCATTACTGCAGCAACAGTGTGAGAGTAGATCCAAGACAAGTGTGGAACCTAGCACAGATATTTTTTCACTACTGCAGCAACAGTGTGAGAGTAGATCCAAGACAAATGTGGAACCTAGCACAGAGATTGTTTCACTACTGCAGTGACAGTGTGAGAGTAGATCCAAGACAAGTGTGGAACCTAGCACAGAGATTGTTTCACTACTGCAGCAACAGTGTGAGAGTAGATCCAAGACAAGTGTGGAACCTAGCACAGAGATTGTTTCACTACTGCAGCAACAGTGTGAGAGTAGATCCAAGACAAATGTGGAACCTAGCACAGAAATTGTTTCACTACTGCAGCAACAGTGTGAGAGTAGATCTAAGACAAGTGTGGAACCTAGCACAGAGATTGTTTCACTACTGCAGCAACAGTGTGAGAGTAGATCCAAGACAAATGTGGAACCTAGCACAGAAATTGTTTCACTACTGCAGCAACAGTGTGAGAGTAGATCCAAGACAAGTGTGGAACCTAGCACAGAGATTGTTTCACTACTGCAGCAACAGTGTGAGAGTAGATCTAATTGTTTCACTACTGCAGCAACAGTGTGAGAGTAGATCCAAGACAAGTGTGGAACCTAGCACAGAGATTGTTTCATTACTGCAGTGTCAGTGTGAGAGTAGATCCAAGACAAGTGTGGAACCTAGCACAGAGATTGTTTCACTACTGCAGCGACAGTGTGAGAGTAGATCTAAGACAAGTGTGGAACCTAGCACAGAGATTGTTTCACTACTGCAGCAACAGTGTGAGAGTAGATCCAAGACAAATGTGGAACCTAGCACAGAGATTGTTTCACTACTGCAGTGACAGTGTGAGAGTAGATCCAAGACAAGTGTGGAACCTAGCACAGAGATTGTTTCACTACTGCAGCAACAGTGTGAGAGTAGATCCACGACAAATGTGGAACCTAGCACAGAGATTGTTTCACTACTGCAGTGACAGTGTGAGAGTGGATCCAAGACAAGTGTGGAACCTAGCACAGAAATTGTTTCACTACTGCAGCAACAGTGTGACAGTAGATGCAAGAGAAGTGTGGAACCTAGAACAGAAATTGTTTCACTACTGCATTGTCAGTGTGAGCGTAGATCCAAGACAAGTGTGGAACCTAGCACAGAGATTGTTTAACTACTGCAGCAACAGTGTGAGAATAGATCTAAGACTAGTGTGGAACCTAGCACAGAGATTGGTTCACTACTGCAGCAACAGCGTGAGAGTAGATCCAAGACAAATATGGAACCTAGCACAGAAATTGTTTCACTACTGCAGCGACAATGTGAGACTAGATCCAAGACAAGTGTGGACCTAGCACAGAGATTGTTTCACTACTGCAGCAACAGTGTGAGAGTAGATCTATTTGTTTCACTACTGCAGCAACAGTGTGAGAGTAGATCTAAGACACGTGTGGAACCTAGCACAGAGATTGTTTCACTACTGCAGTGGCAGTGTGAGAGTAGATCCAAGACAAGTGTGGAACCTAGCACAGAGATTGTTTCACTACTGCAGCAACAGTGTGAGAGTGGATCCAAGACAAGTGTGAAACCTAGCACAGAGATAGTTTCACTAGTGCAGCTACAGTGTGAGAGTAGAAACAGGACAAGTGTGGAACCTAGCACAGGGATTGTTTCACTATTGCAGTGACAGTGTGAGAGTAGATCCAAGAGAAGTGTGGAACCTAGCACAGAAATTGTTTCATTACTGCAGTGACAGCGTGAGAGTAGATCCAAGGCAAATGTGGAGCCTAGCACAGAGATTGTTTCACTACTGCAGCAACAGTGTGGGAGTAGATCCAGGACAAATGTGGAACTTAGCACACGGATTGTTTCACTACTGCAGCAACAGTGTGAGAGTAGATACAAATCAAATGTGGAACCTGGCACAGAGATTGTTTCACTCCTGCAGCAACAGTGTGAAAGTAGATCTCATTGTTTCACTACTGCAGCAACAGTGTGAGAGTAGATCTAAGACAAGTGTGGAACCTAGAACAGAGATTGTTTCACTACTGCAGCAACAGTGTGAGAGTAGATCCAAGACAAGTGTGGAACCTAGCACAGAGATTATTTCACTACTGCAGCAACAGTGTGAGAGTAGATCCAAGACAAATGTGAAACCTAACACAGAAATTGTTTCACTACTGCATTGTCAGTGTGAGCTTAGATCCAAGACAAGTGTGGAACCTAGCACAGAGATTGTTAAACTACTGCAGCAACAGTGTGAGAGTAGATCTAAGACTAGTGTGGAACCTAGCACAGAGATTGGTTCACTACTGCAGCAACAGCGTGAGAGTAGATACAAGACAAATATGGAACCTAGCACAGAAATTGTTTCACTGCTGCAGTGACAATGTGAGACTAGATGCATGACAAGTGTGGAACCTAGCACAGAGATTGTTTCACTACTGCAGCAACAGTGTGAGATTAGATCTATTTGTTTAACTACTGCAGCAACAGTGTGTGAGTAGATCTAAGACACGTGTGGAATCTAGCACAGAGATTGTTTCACTACTGCAGCAGCAGTGTGAGAGTAGATCCAAGACAAGTGTGGAATCTAGCACAGAGATTGTTTCACTACTGCAGCAACAGTGTGAGAGTGGATCCAAGACAAGTGTGAAACCTATAACAGAGATTGTTTCACTAGTGCAGCTACAGTGTGAGAGTAGAAACAGGACAGGTGTGGAACCTATCACAGGGATTGTTTCACTATTGCAGTGACAGTGTGAGAGTAGATCCAAGACAAGTGTGGAACCTAGCACAGAAATTGTTTCATTACTGCATTGACATTGTGAGAGTAGATCCAAGACAAATGTGGAGCCTAGCACAGAGATTGTTTCACTACTGCAGCAACAGTGTGGGAGTAGATCCAGGACAAATGTGGAACCTAGCACAGAGATTGTTTTACTACTGCAGTGACAGTGTGAGGGTACATCCAAGACAAGTGTGGAACCTAGCACAGAAATTGTTTCACTACTGCAGCAACAGTGTGAAAGTAGATCCAAGATAAATGTGGAACCTAGAACAGAAATCATTTCACTACTGCAGTGTCAGTGTGAGAGTAGATCCAAGACAAGTGTGGAACCTAGCACAGAGATTGTTTCACTACTGCAGCGACAGTGTGAGAGTAGATCCAAGACAACTGTGGAACCTAGCACAGAGATTGTTTCACTACTGCAGCAACAGTGTGAGAGTAGATCCAAGACAAATGTGAAACATAGCACATAGATTCTTTCACTACTGCAGTGACAGTGTGAGAGTAGATCCAAGACAAGTGTGGAACCTAGCACAGAGATTATTTCACTACTGCAGCAACAGTGTGAGAGTAGATCCAAGACAAATGTGAAACCTAACACAGAAATTGTTTCACTACTGCAGCGACAGTGTGAGAGTAGATCCAAGACAAATGTGGAACCTAGCACAGAGATTGTTTCACTACTGCAGTAACTGTGTGAGAGTAGATCCAAGACAAGTGTGGAACCCAGCACAGAGTTTGTTTTACTACTGCAGTGACAGTGTGAGAGTAGATCCAAGACAAGTGTGGAAACTAGCACAGAAATTGTTTCACTACTGCAGCAACAGTGTGAGAGTAGATCTAAGACTAATATGGAACCTAGCACAGAGATTGGTTCATTACAGCTGTGACAGTGTGAAAGTAGATCCAAGACAAGTGTGGAACCTAGCACAGAGATTATTTCACTATTGCAGCAACAGTGTGAGAGTAGATCGAAGACAAATGTGAAACCTAGCACAGAGATTGTTTCACTACTGCAGTGACAGTGTGAGGGTAGATCCAAGACAAGTGTGGAACCTAGCACAGAAATTGTTTCACTACTGCAGCAACATTGTGACAACAGATCCAAGAGAAGTGTGGAACCTACAACAGAAATTGTTTCACTACTGCATTGTCAGTGTGAGCTTAGATCCAAGACAAGTGTGGAACCTAGCACAGAGATTGTTAAACTACTGCAGCAACAGTGTGAGAGTAGATCTAAGACTAGTGTGGAACCTAGCACAGAGATTGGTTCACTACTGCAGCAACAGCATGAGAGTAGATCCAAGACAAATATGGAACCTAGCACAGAAATTGTTTCACTACTGCAGCGACAATGTGAGACTAGATCCATGACAAGTGTGGAACCTAGCACAGAGATTGTTTCACTACTGCAGCAACAGTGTGAGAGTAGATCTATTTGTTTCACTACTGCAGCAACAGTGTGAGAGTAGATCTAAGACAAGTGTGGAATCTAGCACAGAGATTGTTTCACTACTGCAGCAACAGTGTGAGAGTAGATCCAAGACAAGTGTGGAATCTAGCACAGAGATTGTTTCACTACTGCAGCAACAGTGTGAGAGTGGATCCAAGACAAGTGTGAAACCTAGCACATAGATTGTTTCACTACTGCAGCTACAGTGTGAGAGTAGATCCAAGACAAGTGTGGAACCTAGCACAGAGATTGTTTCACTACTGCAGTGACAGTGTGAGAGTAGATCCAAGACAAGTGTGGAACCTAGCACAGAAATTGTTTCATTACTGCAGTGACAGTGTGAGAGTAGATACAAGACAATTGTGGAACCTAGCACAGAGATTGTTTCACTACTGCAGCAACAGTGTGAGAGTAGATCCAAGACAAATGTGGAACCTAGCACAGAGATTGTTTCACTACTGCAGTGACAGTGTGAGGGTACATCCAAGACAAGTGTGGAACCTAGCACAGAAATTGTTTCACTACTGCAGCAACAGTGTGAAAGTAGATCCAAGATAAATGTGGAACCTAGAACAGAAATCATTTCACTACTGCAGTGTCAGTGTGAGAGTAGATCCAAGACAAGTGTGGAACCTAGCACAGAGATTGTTTCACTACTGCAGCGACAGTGTGAGAGTAGATCCAAGACAACTGTGGAACCTAGCACAGAGATTGTTTCACTACTGCAGCAACAGTGTGAGAGTAGATCCAAGACAAATGTGAAACATAGCACAGAGATTCTTTCACTACTGCAGTGACAGTGTGAGAGTAGATCTAAGACAAGTGTGGAACCTAGCACAGAGATTGTTTCACTACTGCAGCAACAGTGTGAGAGTAGATCCAAGACAATTGTGGAACCTAGCACAGAGATTTTTTCACTACTGCAGCAACAGTGTGAGAGTAGATCCAAGACAAATGTGGAACCTAGCACAGAAATTGTTTCACTACTGCAGCAACAGTGTGAGAGTAGATCTAAGACAAGTGTGGAACCTAGCACAGAGATTGTTTCGCTACTGCACCAACATCGTGAGAGTAGATCCAAGACAAATGTGGAACCTAGCACAGAAATTGTTTCCCTACTGCAGCAACAGTGTGAGACTAGATCCAAGACAAGTGTGGAACCTAGCACAGAGATTGTTTCACTACTGCAGCAACAGTGTGAGAGTAGATCTAATTGTTTCACTACTGCAGCAACAGTGTGAGAGTAGATCCAAGACAAGTGTGGAACCTAGCACAGAGATTGTTTCATTACTGCAGTGACAGTGTGACAGTAGATCCAAGACAAGTGTGGAACCTAGCACAGAGATTGTTTCACTACTGCAGCAACAGTGTGAGAGTAGATCTAAGACAAGTGTGGAACCTAGCACAGAGATTGTTTCACTACTGCAGCAACAGTGTGAGAGTAGATCCAAGACAAATGTGGAACCTAGCACAGAGATTGTTTCACTACTGCAGTGACAGTGTGAGAGTAGATCCAAGACAAGTGTGGAACCTAGCACAGAGATTGTTTCACTACTGCAGCAACAGTGTGAGAGTAGATCCAAGACAAATGTGAAACCTAGCACAGAGATTGTTTCATTACTGCAGCAACAGTGTGAGAGTAGATCCAAGACAAGTGTGGAACCTAGCACAGAGATTGTTTCACTACTGCAGCAACAGTGTGAGAGTAGATCCAAGACAAGTGTGGAACCTAGCACAGAAATTGTTTCACTACTGCAGCAACAGTGTGAGAGTAGATCCAAGACAAGTGTGGAACCTAGCACAGAGATTGTTTCACTACTGCAGCAACAGTGTGAGAGTAGATCCAAGACAAATGTGGAACCTAGCACAGAGATTGTTTCACTACTGCAGCAACAGTGTGAGAGTAGATCCAAGACAAGTGTGGAACCTAGCACAGAGATTGTTTCACTACTGCAGCAACAGTGTGAGAGTAGATCTATTTGTTTCACTACTGCAGCAACAGTGTGAGAGTAGATCCAAGACAAGTGTGGAACCTAGCACAGAGATTGTTTCACTACTGCAGCAACAGTGTGAGAGTAGATCCAAGACAAGTGTGGAACCTAGCACAGAGATTGTTTCACTACTGCAGCAACAGTGTGAGAGTGGATCCAAGACAAGTGTGAAACCTAGCACAGAGATTGTTTCACTACTGCAGCAACAGTGTGAGAGTAGATCCAAGACAAGTGTGGAACCTAGCACAGAGATTGTTTCATTACTGCAGTGACAGTGTGAGAGTAGATCCAAGACAAGTGTGGAACCTAGCACAGAGATTGTTTCACTACTGCAGCAACAGTGTGAGAGTAGATCCAAGACAAATGTGAAACCTAGCACAGAAATTGTTTCACTACTGCAGCAACAGTGTGAGAGTAGATCCAAGACAAATGGGGAACCTAGCACAGAAATTGTTTCACTACTGCAGCGACAGTGTGAGAGTAGATCTAAGACAAGTGTGGAACCTAGCACAGAGATTGTTTCACTACTGCAGCAACAGTATGAAAGTAGATCTCATTGTTTCATTTCTGCAGCAACAGTGTGGGAGTAGATCCAAGACAAGTGTGGAACCTAGCACAGAGATTGTTTCATTACTGCAGCAACAGTGTGAGAGTAGATCCAAGACAAGTGTGGAACCTAGCACAGAGATTGTTTCACTACTGCAGCAACAGTGTGAGAGTAGATCCAAGACAAATGTGGAACCTAGCACAGAGATTGTTTCATTACTGCAGTGTCAGTGTGAGAGTAGATCCAAGACAAATGTGGAACCTAGCACAGAGATTGTTTCACTACTGCAGCAACAGTGTGAGAGTAGATCTAAGACTAGTGTGGAACCTAGCACAGAGATTGGTTCACTACTGCAGCAACAGTGTGAGAGTAGATCCAAGACAAATATGGAACCTAGCACAGAAATTGTTTCACTACTGCAGCGACAATGTGAGACTAGATCCAAGACAAGTGTGGACCTAGCACAGAGATTGTTTCACTACTGCAGCAACAGTGTGAGAGTAGATCTATTTGTTTCACTACTGCAGCAGCAGTGTGAGAGTAGATCCAAGACAAGTGTGGAACCTAGCACAGAGATTGTTTCACTACTGCAGCGGCAGTGTGAGAGTAGATCCAAGACAAGTGAGGAACCTAGCACAGAGATTGTTTCACTACTGCAGCAACAGTGTGAGAGTGGATCCAAGACAAGTGTGAAACCTAGCACAGAGATAGTTTCACTAGTGCAGCTACAGTGTGAGAGTAGAAACAGGACAAGTGTGGAACCTAGCACAGGGATTGTTTCACTATTGCAGTGACAGTGTGAGAGTAGATCCAAGAGAAGTGTGGAACCTAGCACAGAAATTGTTTCATTACTGCAGTGACAGTGTGAGAGTAGATCCAAGACAATTGTGGAACCTAGCACAGAGATTGTTTCACTACTGCAGCAACAGTGTGAGAGTAGATCCAAGACAAATGTGGAACCTAGCACAGAGATTGTTTCACTACTGCAGTGACAGTGTGAGAGTAGATCCAAGACAAGTGTGGAACCTAGCACAGAGATTGTTTCACTACTGCAGCAACAGTGTGAGAGTAGATCCAAGACAAATGTGGAACCTAGCACAGAGATTGTTTCACTACTGCAGCAACAGTGTGAGAGTAGATCCAAGACAAGTGTGGAACCTAGCACAGAGATTGTTTCACTACTGCAGCAACAGTGTGAGAGTAGATCCAAGACAAGTGTGGAACCTAGCACAGAGATTGTTTCACTACTGCAGCAACAGTGTGAGAGTAGATCCAAGACAAATGTGGAACCTAGCACAGAAATTGTTTCACTACTGCAGTGACAGTGTGAGAGTAGATCCAAGACAAGTGTGGAACCTAGCACAGAAATTGTTTCATTACTGCAGTGACAGTGTGAGAGTAGATCCAAGACAAATGTGGAACCTAGCACAGAGATTATTTCACTACTGCAGCAAAAGCATGAGAGTAGATCCAGGACAAATGTAGAACCTAGCACAGAGATTATTTCACTACTGCAGTGACAGTGTGAGGGTAGATCCCAGACAAGTGTGGAACCTAGCACAGAAATTGTTTCACTACTGCAGCAACAGTGTGACAGTAGATGCAAGAGAAGTGTGGAACCTAGCACAGAGATTGTTTCATTACTGCAGCAACAGTGTGAGAGTAGATCCAAGACAAGTGTGGAACCTAGCACAGAGATTGTTTCATTACTGCAGCAACAGTGTGAGAGTAGATCCAAGACAAGTGTGGAACCTAGCACAGAGATTGTTTCACTACTGCAGCAACAGTGTGAGAGTAGATCCAAGACAAATGTGGAACCTAGCACAGAGATTGTTTCACTACTGCAGCAACAGTGTGAGAGTAGATCCAAGACAAGTGTGGAACCTAGCACAGAGATTGTTTCACTACTGCAGCAACAGTGTGAGAGTAGATCCAAGACAAGTGTGGAACCTAGCACAGAGATTGTTTCACTACTGCAGCAACAGTGTGAGAGTAGATCCAAGACAAATGTGGAACCTAGCACAGAGATTGTTTCACTACTGCAGTGACAGTGTGAGAGTAGATCCAAGACAAGTGTGGAACCTAGCACAGAGATTGTTTCACTACTGCAGCAACAGTGTGAGAGTAGATCCAAGACAAATGTGGAACCTAGCACAGAGATTGTTTCACTACTGCAGCGACAGTGTGAGAGTAGATCTAAGACAAGTGTGGAACCTAGCACAGAGATTGTTTCACTACTGCAGCAACAGTATGAAAGTAGATCTCATTGTTTCATTTCTGCAGCAACAGTGTGGGAGTAGATCCAAGACAAGTGTGGAACCTAGCACAGAGATTGTTTCATTACTGCAGCAACAGTGTGAGAGTAGATCCAAGACAAGTGTGGAACCTAGCACAGAGATTATTTCACTACTGCAGCAACAGTGTGAGAGTAGATCCAAGACAAATGTGAAACCTAGCACAGAAATTGTTTCACTACTGCAGCAACAGTGTGAGAGTAGATCCAAGACAAATGTGGAACCTAGCACAGAAATTGTTTCACTACTGCAGCAACAGTGTGAGAGTAGATCCAAGACAAGTGTGGAACCTAGCACAGAGATTGTTTCACTACTGCAGCGACAGTGTGAGAGTAGATCCAAGACAAGTGTGGAACCTAGCACAGAGATTGTTTCACTACTGCAGCAACAGTGTGAGAGTAGATCCAAGACAAATGTGGAACCTAGCACAGAGATTGTTTCACTACTGCAGCAACAGTGTGAGAGTAGATCCAAGACAAGTGTGGAACCTAGCACAGAGATTGTTTCACTACTGCAGCAACAGTGTGAGAGTAGATCCAAGACAAGTGTGGAACCTAGCACAGAGATTGTTTCACTATGGCAGCAACATTGTGAGAGTAGATCTAAGACAAGTGTGGAACCTAGCACAGAGATTGTTTCACTACTGCACCAACATCGTGAGAGTAGATCCAAGACAAGTGTGGAACCTAGCACAGAGATTGTTTCACTACTGCAGCAACAGTGTGAGAGTAGATCCAAGACAAGTGTGGAACCTAGCACAGAGATTGTTTCATTACTGCAGCGACAGTGTGACAGTAGATCCAAGACAAGTGTGGAACCTAGCACAGAGATTGTTTCACTACTGCAGCGACAGTGTGAGAGTAGATCCAAGACAAGTGTGGAACCTAGCACAGAGATTGTTTCACTACTGCAGCAACAGTGTGAGAGTAGATCTAAGACAAGTGTTGAACCTAGCACAGAGATTCTTTCACTACTGCAGCAACAGTGTGAGAGTAGATCCAAGACAAGTGTGGAACCTAGCACAGAGATTATTTCACTACTGCAGCAACAGTGTGAGAGTAGATCCAAGACAAATGTGGGACCTAGCACAGAGATTGTTTCACTACTGCAGCAACAGTGTGAGAGTAGATCCAAGACAAGTGTGGAACCTAGCACAGAGATTGTTTCACTACTGCAGCAACAGTGTGAGAGTAGATCCAAGACAAGTGTGGAACCTAGCACAGAGATTGTTTCACTACTGCAGCAACAGTGTGAGAGTAGATCCAAGACAAGTGTGGAACCTAGCACAAACATTGTTTCACTACTGCAGCAACAGTGTGAGAGTAGATCCAAGACAAATGTGGAACCTAGCACAGAGATTGTTTCACTACTGCAGCAACAGTGTGAGAGTAGATCCAAGACAAGTGTGGAACCTAGCACAGAGATTGTTTCACTACTGCAGCAACAGTGTGAGAGTAGATCCAAGACAAGTGTGGAACCTAGCACAGAGATTGTTTCACTACTGCAGCAACAGTGTGAGAGTAGATCCAAGACAAATGTGGAACCTAGCACAGAAATTGTTTCCCTACTGCAGCAACAGTGTGAGAGTAGATCCAAGACAAGTGTGGAACCTAGCACAGAGATTGTTTCACTACTGCAGCGACAGTGTGAGAGTAGATCCAAGACAAGTGTGGAACCTAGCACAGAGATTGTTTCACTACTGCAGCAACAGTGTGAGAGTAGATCCAAGACAAGTGTGGAACCTAGCACAGAGATTGTTTCACTACTGCAGCAACAGTGTGAGAGTAGATCCAAGACAAGTGTGGAACCTAGCACAGAGATTGTTTCATTACTGCAGCAACAGTGTGAGAGTAGATCCAAGACAAGTGTGGAACCTAGCACAGAGATTGTTTCACTACTGCAGCAACAGTGTGAGAGTAGATCCAAGACAAATGTGGAACCTAGCACAGAGATTGTTTCACTACTGCAGCAACAGTGTGGGAGTAGATCCAAGACAAGTGTGGAACCTAGCACAGAGATTGTTTCACTACTGCAGCAACAGTGTGAGAGTAGATCCAAGACAAGTGTGGAACCTAGCACAGAGATTATTTCACTACTGCAGCAACAGTGTGAGAGTAGATCCAAGACAAATGTGGAACCTAGCACATAAATTGTTTCACTACAGCAGCAACAGTGTGAGAGTAGATCTAAGACAAGTGTGGAACCTAGCACAGAGATTGTTTCACTACTGCAGCGACAGTGTGAGAGTAGATCCAAGACAAGTGTGGAACCTAGCACAGAGATTGTTTCACTACTGCAGCAACAGTGTGAGAGTAGATCCAAGACAAATGTGGAACCTAGCACAGAGATTGTTTCACTACTGCAGCGACAGTGTGAGAGTAGATCCAAGACAAGTGTGGAACCAAGCACAGAGATTGTTTCACTACTGCAGTGACAGTGTGAGAGTAGATCCAAGACAAGTGTGGAACCTAGCACAGAAATTGTTTCACTACTGCAGCAACAGTGTGAGAGTAGATCTAAGACTAGTGTGGAACCTAACACAGAGATTGTTTCACTACTGCAGCAACAGGGTGAGAGTAGATCCAAGACAAATGTGGAACCTAGCACAGAGATTGTTTCATTACTGCAGTGTCAGTGTGAGAGTAGATCCAAGACAAGTGTGGAACCTAGCACAGAGATTGTTTCACTACTGCAGCAACAGTGTGAGAGTAGATCCAAGACAAATGTGGAACCTAGCACAGAGATTGTTTCACTACTGCAGCAACAGTGTGAGAGTAGATCCAAGACAAGTGTGGAACCTAGCACAGAGATTGTTTCATTACTGCAGCAACAGTGTGAGAGTAGATCCAAGACAAGTGTGGAACCTAGCACAGAGATTGTTTCACTACTGCAGCAACAGTGTGAGAGTAGATCCAAGACAAATGTGAAACATAGCACAGAGATTCTTTCACTACTGCAGTGACAGTGTGAGAGTAGATCTAAGACAAGTGTGGAACCTAGCACAGAGATTGTTTCACTACTGCAGCGACAGTGTGAGAGTAGATCCAAGACAACTGTGGAACCTAGCACAGAGATTGTTTCACTACTGCAGCAACAGTGTGAGAGTAGATCCAAGACAAATGTGGAACCTAGCACAGAGATTGTTTCACTACTGCAGTGACAGTGTGAGAGTAGATCCAAGACAAGTGTGGAACCTAGCACAGAGATTGTTTCACTACTGCAGCAACAGTGTGAGAGTAGATCCAAGACAAGTGTGGAACCTAGCACAGAGATTGTTTCACTACTGCAGCAACAGTGTGAGAGTAGATCCAAGACAAATGTGGAACCTAGCACAGAGATTGTTTCATTACTGCAGCGACAGTGTGACAGTAGATCCAAGACAAGTGTGGAACCTAGCACAGAGATTGTTTCACTATGGCAGCAACAGTGTGAGAGTAGATCTAAGACAAGTGTGGAACCTAGCACAGAGATTGTTTCACTACTGCAGCAACAGTATGAGAGTAGATCCAAGACAAGTGTGGAACCTAGCACAGAGATTGTTTCATTTCTGCTGCAACAGTCTGAGAGTAGATCTAAGACAAGTGTTGAACCTAGCACAGAGATTCTTTCACTACTGCAGCAACAGTGTGAGAGTAGATCCAAGACAAGTGTGGAACCTAGCACAGAGATTATTTCACTACTGCAGCAACAGTGTGAGAGTAGATCCAAGACAAGTGTGGAACCTAGCACAGAGATTGTTTCATTACTGCAGCAACAGTGTGGGAGTAGATCCAAGACAAGTGTGGAACCTAGCACAGAGATTGTTTCACTACTGCAGCAACAGTGTGAGAGTAGATCCAAGACAAGTGTGGAACCTAGCACAGAGATTATTTCACTACTGCAGCAACAGTGTGAGAGTAGATCCAAGACAAATGTGGAACCTAGCACAGAGATTGTTTCACTACTGCAGCAACAGTGTGAGAGTAGATCCAAGACAAATGTGGAACCTAGCACAGAAATTGTTTCACTACTGCAGTGACAGTGTGAGAGTAGATCCAAGACAAGTGTGGAGCCTAGCACAGAGATTGTTTCACTACTGCAGCGACAGTGTGAGAGTAGATCTAAGACAAGTGTGGAACCTAGCACAGAGATTGTTTCACTACTGCAGCAACAGTGTGAGAGTAGATCCAAGACAAATGTGGAACCTAGCACAGAGATTGTTTCACTACTGCAGCAACAGTGTGAGAGTAGATCCAAGACAAGTGTGGAACCTAGCACAGAGATTGTTTCACTACTGCAGCAACAGTGTGAGAGTAGATCCAAGACAAATGTGGAACCTAGCACAGAGATTGTTTCACTACTGCAGTGACAGTGTGAGAGTAGATCCAAGACAAGTGTGGAACCTAGCACAGAGATTGTTTCACTACTGCAGCAACAGTGTGAGAGTAGATCCAAGACAAGTGTGGAACCTAGCACAGAGATTGTTTCACTACTGCAGCAACAGTGTGAGAGTAGATCCAAGACAAATGTGGAACCTAGCACAGAGATTGTTTCACTACTGCAGTGACAGTGTGAGAGTAGATCCAAGACAAGTGTGGAACCTAGCACAGAGATTGTTTCCCTACTGCAGCAACAGTGTGAGACTAGATCCAAGACAAGTGTGGAACCTAGCACAGAGATTGTTTCACTACTGCAGCAACAGTGTGAGAGTAGATCCAAGACAAGTGTGGAACCTAGCACAGAGATTGTTTCATTACTGCAGCGACAGTGTGACAGTAGATCCAAGACAAGTGTGGAACCTAGCACAGAGATTGTTTCACTATGGCAGCAACATTGTGAGAGTAGATCTAAGACAAGTGTGGAACCTAACACAGAGATTGTTTCGCTACTGCACCAACATCGTGAGAGTAGATCCAAGACAAATGTGGAACCTAGCACAGAAATTGTTTCCCTACTGCAGCAACAGTGTGAGAGTAGATCCAAGACAAGTGTGGAACCTAGCACAGAGATTGTTTCATTACTGCAGCGACAGTGTGACAGTAGATCTAAGACAAGTGTGGAACCTAGCACAGAGATTGTTTCACTACTGCAGCAACAGTGTGAGAGTAGATCCAAGACAAGTGTGGAACCTAGCACAGAGATTGTTTCATTACTGCAGCAACAGTGTGAGAGTAGATCTAAGACAAGTGTGGAACCTAGCACAGAGATTGTTTCACTACTGCAGCAACAGTGTGAGAGTAGATCCAAGACAAGTGTGGAACCTAGCACAGATATTTTTTCACTACTGCAGCAACAGTGTGAGAGTAGATCCAAGACAAATGTGGAACCTAGCACAGAGATTGTTTCACTACTGCAGCAACAGTGCGAGAGTAGAACTAAGACAAGTGTGGAACCTAGCACAGAGATTGTTTCACTACTGCAGCAACAGTGTGAGAGTAGATCCAAGACAATTGTGGAACCTAGCACAGAGATTGTTTCACTACTGCAGCAACAGTGTGAGAGTAGATCCAAGACAAATGTGGAACCTAGCACAGAGATTGTTTCACTACTGCAGTGACAGTGTGAGAGTAGATCCAAGACAAGTGTGGAACCTAGCACAGAGATTGTTTCACTACTGCAGCAACAGTGTGAGAGTAGATCTAAGACAAGTGTGGAACCTAGCACAGAGATTGTTTCACTACTGCAGCAACAGTGTGAGAGTAGATCCAAGACAAATGTGGAACCTAGCACAGAGATTGTTTCACTACTGCAGCAACAGTGTGGGAGTAGATCCAAGACAAGTGTGGAACCTAGCACAGAGATTGTTTCACTACTGCAGCAACAGTGTGAGAGTAGATCCAAGACAAATGTGAAACCTAGCACAGAAATTGTTTCACTACTGCAGAGACAGTGTCAGAGTAGAACCAAGACAAATGTGGAACCTAGCACAGAGATTATTTCACTACTGCAGTGACAGTGTGAGAGTTGATCCAAGACAAGTGTGGAAACTAGCACAGAAATTATTTCACTACTGCAGTGACAGTGTGAGAGTAGATCCAAGACAAATGTGGAACCTAGCACAGAGATTATTTCACTACTGCAGCAAAAGCATGAGAGTAGATCCAGGACAAATGTAGAACCTAGCACAGAGATTATTTCACTACTGCAGTGACAGTGTGAGAGTAGATCCAAGACAAGTGTGGAACCTAGCACAGAGATTGTTTCATTACTGCAGCGACAGTGTGACAGTAGATCCAAGACAAGTGTGGAACCTAGCACAGAGATTGTTTCACTATGGCAGCAACAGTGTGAGAGTAGATCTAAGACAAGTGTGGAACCTAACACAGAGATTGTTTCGCTACTGCACCAACATCGTGAGAGTAGATCCAAGACAAATGTGGAACCTAGCACAGAAATTGTTTCCCTACTGCAGCAACAGTGTGAGAGTAGATCCAAGACAAGTGTGGAACCTAGCACAGAGATTGTTTCACTATGGCAGCAACAGTGTGAGAGTAGATCTAAGACAAGTGTGGAACCTAGCACAGAGATTGTTTCACTACTGCAGCAACAGTGTGAGAGTAGATCCAAGACAAGTGTGGAACCTAGCACAGAGATTGTTTCATTACTGCAGCGACAGTGTGACAGTAGATCCAAGACAAGTGTGGAACCTAGCACAGAGATTGTTTCACTACTGCAGCAACAGTGTGAGAGTAGATCCAAGACAAGTGTGGAACCTAGCACAGAGATTGTTTCACTACTGCAGCAACAGTGTGAGAGTAGATCCAAGACAAGTGTGGAACCTAGCACAGAGATTATTTCACTACTGCAGTGACAGTGTGAGAGTTGATCCAAGACAAGTGTGGAAACTAGCACAGAAATTATTTCACTACTGCAGCAACAGTGTGAGAGTAGATCTAAGACTACTAAGGAACCTAGCACAGAAAATGTTTCATTACTGCAGTGACAGTGTGAGAGTAGATCCAAGACAAATGTGGAACCTAGCACAGAGATTATTTCACTACTGCAGCAACAGTGTGAGAGTAGATCCAAGACAAATGTGGAACCTAGCACAGAGATTATTTCACTACTGCAGCAACAGTGTGAGAGTAGATCCAAGACAAATGTGGAACCTAGCACAGAGATTGTTTCACTACTGCAGCAACAGTGTGAGAGTAGATCCAAGACAAATGTGGAACCTAGCACAGAGATTGTTTCACTACTGCAGTGACAGTGTGAGAGTAGATCCAAGACAAGTGTGGAACCTAGCACAGAAATTGTTTCACTACTGCAGCAACAGTGTGAGAGTAGATCCAAGACAAATGTGGAACCTAGCACAGAAATTGTTTCCCTACTGCAGCGACAGTGTGAGACTAGATCCAAGATAAGTGTGGAACCTAGCACAGACATTGTTTCACTACTGCAGAGACAGTGTGAGAGTAGATCCAAGACAAGTGTGGAACCCACCACAGAGATGATTTCACTCTTGCAGCGATAGTGTGAAAGTGAATGCTAGGGTTACCACCTGTCCCACTTTGCAAGGCAGTTGTGCCCTGCAAAAAATTGTAAAACTGGCAAATGTCCTGAGATTTTAGGGCAAAATTATTTCCTATATTTTATGTAATAGTTGCATAAAACAGTTACTCTCTATCTGAAACACCTAAATGTTAAAAGAAACAGTATAAGCAACTAAAATGCTACAAGTATAAGGTTTTATCTAGGCAAAAGAATGGAAGTTCTGTCCTTTGCACTTTCCGTGGGTATGTTTTGGCCTGCAAAATCTGATGTTTGAACCAAAAATGTCCCACTTTGGGCATTTGAAATGGTGGCAATCCAAGTGAATACAGAAGGGCAAACAGGAAATGTAACTGAATGCAATAACCACACACTGTAACACAGCAATTATCATTAAAATGAATGAAGTGTGATGCACGGAGGAACAGAAGGAGGAACAGAAATCCCTTACTGCCTTCTTCTGAAGAGAGATTCATTTATCTGGAGCTTCTCTTAGCATCAAGCTAAGAAATTGTCCTGGAAATCTGTTTAATCTTCAAAGATGAAAGATAAATTAACATTGTTATCAGCCATAATTTTCTCCATTCTTTTTGTTATGTCCTCTTATCTGCAGGACCTGCTGTTCTTTATTAATATACTGTCATAAACAATTAATATTTACACTCTAGTTTCTTATAATTTAGTTTTCAGTAGGTATTTTGATACACAAACCAAAGCTTTCTTAAAAGTAATGTCTTATTAACAAAAGACTTAAGTTTACTTATCATTTTAGATTTTATATGACACTCTGCAGTTGTGCTTAAATATTCTAACTCATACATCCAGTCACATAATCTCAATATTAAAAAACAATTTAATATTCTTTTTATTTCAACCTCAGTTTCTCTCATAACTTCATTTGTTTTTCATATCGATCTATCATGTTTAGTATGTTTTTTCTTTTTTTTCATTTTTTTATTTTAATAAAAATATCTGTTTAAATCTAATTTATATTTAATCTGTATAGCTCAAGCTATCCTGTTTAAATCATAAACTAGGTTAATAAGTTAACTTAATATCCACAAGTCCACCAAAAACAAGCAGCTGACAGGCAGGGAAACCAGCTAGGAACACCAACGCACAATAAGAATGCAAACCCTCCAAAGTACGATAACCACAACCACGTTTACAAGAGCGTGGTTATCGTACTTTGGAGGGTTTGGTGTTCCTAGCTGGTTTCCCTGCCTGTCAGCTGCTTGTTTTTGGTGGACTTGTTGGTATTGCAGCCTTTCGTTCATTAACTTAATATCCAGTTATTCTCATTACCGGTAATATATGATTATTGATTATGGTATGGTAAGGCGAATCTATAACCAAATGGGATAGCGTATGTTGAGCGCAAAAAGATAACCTGGCTAGGCTTAAAATGGCCGACAAGGGCAGCTAATGTACTGTTTACCTAATACTTACCTTTGAATCTATAAGTACTAGTCTGAGAAGACATTATTTACTGTTCTTCTCTTCTCCCTTCCTTGTTACAGCGTACCTAAATGTGTACGTCTTTACATTTCCATGTTCAAATTCAAAAAGTGGAGACTTTCTTTACAGTATCTTTATTTAAACATACAATTATTTATGAAATTCTTTATAACGTATTGTAATATATGCATGTATCATATATATATATATATATATATATATATATATATATATATATATATATAGTTTCACTACATAATCTCGAAATTTTGAAACATCGAATTGTATGTAGTATGTATGCAGTGTAGGTTTGTGTTTTGGGTGAAGGTGCGTGTATGTGTGTGGTGTATGTTTAGTGTAGTGTTCAGGATTTTGTAATTCACACTTCTGGTCTTTAGGTATTTAGGGGTTTCAGCTATATGGTCTCGAGATTTTGAAATTCGATATTTCAAAAATTTGACATTATGTAGTGAACCCATATATATATATATATAATGTATTATTTCAATTTAGGGCTCATTGATTCATTGTTTCACTGTTTGAGCAGCCTGCAACTTCCCTGTGTCCTTGTGATGTGATTTGCCATTGTGTGAGTTGTTTTATGTGATTCTGAATGTCTTGTTATTGTTGAGAATCACATTGTTAATCTAGTTCAACTTTTCTTTTACTGTAGATGATGTTTACTTTGTGGAATCAAACTGACTCCTGTTGGGCTTGTTTTTGCACAACTTGTAAATAGATTACCAGGATGTGAATAGTATTGTTAGTGTCCTTGCTTTCCTTGTGAATTGTTTGCTTATTTAGTACATCTGGGAATGGCTGCTTTGTGAGTTTGCTTTGTCTTATAGCACTTGGAATGGAGCTGTCCCCTTTCAAATTCTGGAAGGTGTTGAAGTGGTTCTGGTGTGCATGGTTGCTGCTGCAATGTTACTGTTTATGCTTCTTTGTTGGTAACAATCTTAGCAATAAAGTCACAAGGTTGTAGAAGATGTGGTGGCCTCATCTCACTTAATGTCTGAAATTATTTGGTCTGTTTTTGTAGGGACTTGTAATGCATTTTCTAGACACTCTTGCTCAGTTCAACATGTCCCAAATGATTAAAAGTCATACAAGAGGTGGACATATTTTCTATATTGTGGTCAATAAGTCTCCTTTTGAAGTCATAGATGTTTCTGTAATTCCACGTATTATGATATGTAAGCTTTTAGTTTAGAAGCTGCTATGTGGGTTATGTGATGTTTCTTTAAATGTATTTCAGCATTGAGATGATTGGTGTTATTGGATTGGTGCACTTATACTATTTAAATGTACTTGACCAGTATTTGTCTGTTTGATGGTCTGAAGAAGCTCCTGTGTGAAAGCGCTTACCAGTTTTGTAATGAGCAGATATTCTGTTTTATTTTACTTTATTTCATTTTGGACTCATTTCATGGACTGCGTGGTTGGAGTACTGCTTTGCTGCTGATTTTGTTTATTAATGAATCTGTCTCTATTATTCACCAATAGCCTTTCCCAGTTTTGTGATTTCCCTTAAATACAAAATCCTTCCTTATATACTTATTTATAGAGGTAACGAGTCAGCTGAGCATTACTGTAGAAATGGAGTCAGATGTAATCTTTAGAATTAGTGATTGAGCAGTCCTGACATTAAGAAATTAAGAAATGTGCTGTAGCATCTATACTTAGTATTTATATGAATTTATGGTGGTTATGCACATAGATCATTAGCAACTATAGCACTTTTGGAAGTTCTTTAATCACATCCAGAGGAGAAAGGCATTCAAGTTGTATGGATGTAAAGGCTGGTGTTTTTTAAAATGGGTGTTATTTGACCATTATAAGGTTAGCAGAGTCTGTCATTGAATTGCACATGGACCCATTCAATGTCTTACCACCGGTCTTTTATATGTCGATTTAATTCTTACCACCGGTCTTTTATATGTCGATTTAATTCTTACCACCGGTCTTTTATATGTCGATTTAATTCTTACCACCGGTCTTTTATATGTTGATTTAATTCTTACCACCGGTCTTTTATATGTCGATTTAATATTAAGGCTAACTCTAATGCTTCAGCTGCTTATAATTAAACTAATCTATTTTCTTCTCATATGATCCTTTAACCATTTTTTTAACATAGTAAATCTGTAAACTCTTATGATAAGTACATCTGAACATGTGTGATATCTTGGTCTATTTTTTGAATGTGCAACTGCATGAATGTCAGGAAGCTGATTTGTTTGATAGCTGCAACATAAGTGAGTTGATGTTTCATTGATATTCCTGTCTTAAAGTGTTACAATGTTATTTGTTGTTTCTGATTTTATATATATATATATATATATATATATATATATATATATATATTTATAAATAATATATTAATATATATATATATATATATATATATATATATATATATATATATATATATATATATATATATATATAAAACCCAGCCACTAGGGATGCACAAGCCAGTGCATTTCTTTGTGCCGGTCCCAATCCCGGATAAATGAGGAGGGTTGTGTCAGGAAGGGCATCCGGCATAAAACCTCTGCCAAAATTTACTGATGCGGAGAACTTTTCATAATTACATACCAAATCGGTCGAGGCCCGGGTTAACAATGACCACCACCAGTACTGTTAGCCAACAGGGTGCTGGCGGAACTTGGGCTACTATTGGCCGAAGAAGAAGAGGAGGGGGAAGGCATGCCTGAAGGCAGGAAGAGAGGAGGAAGGTTAGGAGTGTAGTACTGAGGGTAGGAACTTTGAATGTTGGCAGTATGACTGGTATAGGGAGAGAGCTAGCTGATATGATGGAGAGAAGGAAGGTTGATATATTGTGCGTGCAAGAGACCAGATGGAAGGGAAGTAAGGCCAAGTGTATAGGAGGCGGGTTCAAATTGTTCTATCATGGTGTGGATGGCAGAAGAAATGGGGTAGGGGTTATCCTGATGAAACAGTATGCCAAGAGTGTTTTGGAGGTGAAGAGAGTGTCTGATAGAGTGATGCTTATGAAGCTTGAAATTGATGGTGTAATGATGAATGTGTTAGTGCATATGCTCCACAAGTTGGGTGTGCGATGGATGAGAAAGAAAAATTTTGGAGTGAGTTGGATGAATTGGTGGTGAGTGTACCCAAGGGTGAGAGACTAGTGATTGGAGCGGACTTCAATGGGCATGTTGGTGAAGTGAACAGAGAGGATGAGGAAGTGATGGGTAGGTATGGTGTTAAGGAAAGGAATGCAGAAGGTCAGATGATTGTGGATTTTGCAAAAAGGATGGACATGGCTGTGGTGAATATGTATTTTAAGAAGAGGGGGGAGGAACATAGGGTGATGTACAAGAGTGGAGGAAGATGCACACAGGTGGATTATATCCTATGTAGGAGGGCCAGTCTGAAGGAGATTGGAGACTGCAAAGTGGTGACTGGGGAAAGTGTAGTTAAGCAGCATAGAATGGTGGTCTGCAGGATGATGTTGGTGATCAATAAGCGGAGGAGGAGTGTGAAAGCAGTGCCAAGGATTAAATGGTGGAAGTTAAAAAAGGGTGATTGTGAGGTGGAGTTCAGGGAAGAGTTAAGACAGGCACTGGGGGGCAATGAAGAGTTACCGAATAGCTGGGTAACTACAGCAGAATTAGTAAGGGAGACTGCTAGGAAGGTGCTTGGTGTGACATCTGGACAGAGGAAGGAGGACAAGGAGACATGGTGGTGGAATGAAGAAGTACAGAAGAGTATACAGAGGAAGACGCTGGTGAAGAAGAAGAAGTGAGATTGTCAAAGAGATGAAGAAAGTAGACATGAGTAGTCACGTCTGACCATAAGCTAATCACCCTTAACATCCACATCCCACCCCCACCCCCCAGTAAAGAAACCTCCATAAAAAACTTCTCCAAACCCAACTTCATGCTACTCAAGTCAGAAGTGACAAACTTCATAACACCCATGCAGATGGGAGCTGAAAGTTCAACTGCTGAATCCTACACTAAGGCACTGTACGAGCACATCCACTCATGCATAAATCGTGCCATCCCAAATAGAACCAAGATGCTCTCATCCAAAAAAAAAGAAGCCAATCTGGTGGTCCCCTGCCATAAACAAACTTTACAACAAAAGGAAGAAACTGTTGCAGAAAAGAGGAAAATCCCAGGATGCAAAAAACTTCCTTACCAGCCTCAGTAAGAAACTGAGATCCCTCATAAAATCCTCCAAAGCTAGTTACAAAAATAAAATTGCCAAAGATTCCAAAGACAACACCAAGGCATTCTATAACTATGTCAAGAATCTAAATGGCAATGCTCAGATCTGCTCTGAGCTAAAACAGAATGGCATTAGATATATTGATCCCAAGGATATTGCCAATATCCTGGCAGATCGATTCAGTGCCAACTTCACCCCCCTCTCATCCCCTAAATGGCCCATCTCAATACCGGAAGATTGCCAAATTCTGGTAGTAACGGCCACACAGGTAAAAAAACGCACTCTCCAAAGCTAAGAATACAGCATCCATGGGACCAGATGACATCCCGGGCTGTGTACTACATGAACTACAATATGAACTGGCACCTCACCTAAGTGACATGTTTAATCATAGCCTCACCTCAGGTTTCATGCCCACTGAGTGGCGCACAGCTACAGTTATCCCACTCCACAAGGGGGGATCCACCTTGGATCCCGGAAACTACCTTCCATCAGTCTGACAAGCCTTATCTGCAAGGCTATGGAGCGTATTATCATAGAACTTATAAACAAAGACATTGGCAACCTTCAAACACTGGACCCCACCCAGTTTGGGTTTGTGAAGGGCCGATCTTGTCTCCTGAACTTGATTGATTTCTTCGAATCAGTCTCCAGAGCCATGGACAAGGGTAAGGTGGTCCACACAGCCTATCTAGACCTTGCCAAGGCCTTTGACACAATCCCCCACTCTGGAATCATAGATAAACTTACTAAGCTGGGCATTAATCCCTACATCACCCAATGGGTTGATAACTGGCTTACTGATAGAACCCACACTGTAAAAGTAGCCGACTCCAAATCCAGCTCCAGACAAGTGACAAGTGGAGTACCTCAGGGTTCAGTCCTGGGACCGCTCTTGTTTGGCATCTACTTCTCTGAAGTACAGGCCAGCACTAAGGGACTCTGGATAACAAAGTTTGCAGATGACTGCAAACTGGGAGCCATTATTGAATCCCCAAATGATGTGGATACTCTACAAAAGGGCCTTACAGAAACAGATGCTTGGTGCCAGAGCCATGGGCTCAAGCTCAATGCCAAGAAATGTATAGTTATCCCCTTTGGGAAAAAACATGTATCCATGAATTACCGTATAGGTGGTAGTACACTAAACACTGAAAGTTTGATAAGAGACTTAGGGACACAGGTGGACAGTCGTCTCACCTTCAATAACCACATCGCCATAACAGTCAGGAAATCCTTCTATGTGGCACACCTCATCACGAAGGGCTTTTCATCCAGAAAAAAGGAGGTCATTGTCCCACTGTACTCATCCCTCATTAGACCCATTATAGAATACATTGCCCTGTTTGGTATGTACCTCTCAAGACATCTGCAACAACTGGAAAGGCCACAGAAATACCTCACTAAAAGAATCACAGGCCTAAAGCAGATGCCCTATGCTGACCACCTTAAAAAACTCCAGCTATACTCTGTCACATATCGTCTACTCAGAGGCAATCTTTGCTTAACATACAAGGCCATGTCAAACCCAGAGCTGTTGGACATGCTGCACTTAAAGAAATCCCAATCCCTCAGTGCCACATGCTCCAGGGATCTAAACCTTGTCATCACAATAAACAAAAGATGCTGGAGGGATAAGTTCCTGACCCAGAGACTCCCCAGACTCTGGAATAGATTGCCCATACATGTCAAGCAGAGTGCCTCTTTGGTCCTCTTCAAAAGGAACCTTGACGATTGGATGGGAGAAAAGAAATTCACCCCGGGGATCACGTCAGTCGCCCTGCTAGACAAGGGTCCAGGGAAGTAAATAGTGTGGGAAGAAATAGCCAGGGAATTGTTATGGCTAGGCTTGTATAGGCCCTAGGGCTGATAGCCTAGTACCAACCTATGAGCCTATGAACCTATGAGTATAAGGAGATGAGGCACATGGCAAAGAGAGAGGTGGCGAAGTCTAAGGATAAGGCATATAGAGAGTTGTATGAGAGATTAGACACTAAAGAGGGAGAAAAGGACCTGTATCGATTGGCTAGACAGAGGGACAGAGCTGGGAAAGATGTGCAGCAGGTAAGGGTGATAAAGGACAGTGAGGGAAACATACTCACAAGTGAGGAGAGTATGTTGAGTAGATGGAAAGAGTACTCTGAAGGGCTGATGAATGAAGAGAATGAGAGAGAGAGAAGGTTGGATGATGTGGGAATAGTGAATCAGGAAGTGAAGCAGATTAGCAAGGAGGAAGTAAGGACAGCTATGAAGAGGATGAAGAATGGAAAGGCTGTTGGCCCAGATGACATACCAGTGGAAGCATGGAGGTGCTTAGGAGAAATGGCAGTTGAATTTTTAACCAGATTGTTTAATTAAATTTTGGAAAGTCAGAGGATGCCTGAGGAGTGGAAAAAAAGTGTTTTGGTACCTATCTTTAAGAATAAGGGTGATGTGCAGAGCTGCAGTAACTACAGAGGGATAAAACTGATCAGTCACAGCCTGAAGTTATGGGAAAGAGTAGTGGAAGCTAGGTTAAGAAGGAAGGTGATGATTAGTGATCAGCAGTATGGTTTCATGCCAGGAAAGAGCACTACAGATGCAATATTTGCTCTGATAGTGTTGTTGGAGAAATACAGAGAAGGTCAGAAGGAGTTGCATTGTGTCTTTGTGGACTTAGAGAAAGCATATGACAGGATGCCTAGAGAGGAGTTGTGGTATTGTGACAGTGGTGAGGTCTGCAGTGGGAGTGACACATACATTTAAGGTGGAGGTGGGATTACATCAAGGATCAGCTCTGAGCCCTTTCTTATTTGCAGTGGTGATGGACAGGTTGACAGATGAGATTAGACAGGAGGCCCCATGACTATAATGTTTGCAGATGACATTGTGATATGTAGTGAGAGAAGGGAACAGGTGAAGGAGACCCTGGAGAGGTGGAGATATGCTCTAGAGAGGAGAGGAATGAAGGTCAGCAGGGCTAAGACAGAATATATGTGTGTAAATCAGAGGGAGGGTAGAGGAATGGTGAGGATGCAGGGAGTACAGCTGGTAAAGGTGGATGAGTTTAAGTACTTGGGATCAACAGTTCAGAGTAATGGTGAGTGTGGAAGAGAGGTGAAGAAGAGAGTACAGGCAGGGTGGGATGGGTGTAGAAGAGTGTCAGGAGTGATTTGTGACAGACGGGTACCAATAACAGTGAAAGGGAAGGTCTACAAGAGAGTAGTGAGACCAGCTATGTTATATGGGTTGGAGATGGTAGCATTGTCGAAAAGGCAGGAGTCAGAGCTGGATGTGGTAGAGTTAAAGATGTTAAGATTTGCACTGGGTGTGACTAGGATGGACAGGATTTGGAATCAGTATATTAGAGGGTCAGCTCAGGTTGGACAGTTTGGAGACAAAGCAAGAGAGGCGAGATTGTGTTGGTTTGGACATGTGCTGAGGAGGGATGCTGGGTATATTGGGAAAAGGATGCTAAGGATGGAGCTGCCAGGTAAGATGAAAAGAGGAAGGCCTAAGATGAGGTTTATGGATGTGGTGAGAGAGGACATGCAGGCGGTTGGTGTGAAAGAGCATGATGCAGAGGACAGAAAGAAATGGAAACAGATGATCCGCTGTGGCGACCCATAATGGGAACAGCCAAAAGAAGATGATGATGATGATATATATATATATATATATATATATATATATATAGATTATAGATATATATATATATCTATATATATATATATATATATATATATATTTATGTATATATATATATATATATATATATATATATGTATAGATATATACATATATATATATAGATATATATATATATATATATATATATATATTATATATTTAAGTGTATATGTATATATATATATATATATATATATATATATATATATATATATATATATATATCTAGGGTTCCTATTAGAACCACGAATGCTTGAAATTTCGAATACCATATGGTTGAGACCATATGATCGAAATTTCAAGCGTTCAAAGGTTAAACGTAATGGCGCTATTCGGTGCAGAATGGGAGAATTTACTTTTTATGCACTGAAGTGCGATCTCAGAGTTGGTATATTTAAGTAGGGAGGTGTGGGGGGTCAAGGGGGACTTGCCCCCTGTGTGCACCATTAAGGTAATTTTCTTTTTGTTTTGTTTTATTATACATTCGAACTTTTAAACTTCGAATCCTATATATATATATATATATCTATATATATATATATATATATATATATATATATATATATATATATATATATATATATATATATACATATTCAGTTTTTACGATTGCATCAGCGCACACACACACACACACACACACACACACACACACATACACACGTGTGTGTGTGTGTGTGTGTGTGTGTGTGCATGTATACATATACATATATCTAGGTGGACCTATTATCATCAAAACACCCAAATATCGACTTTTATAACATTAACCAGAAAACATCGACAACATGACATGAACACACTGCTCTACATGCCCCAAGCAATGCCCTCAGTTCATGCATTATTTTAGACTAAAGAAATATTAAAACATCATTTTCTGCATGTGTGAGGAGAGGGGATGCTAATTATGTATTCTAACTCTGAGATCACATAAAGTAGGGAAAGGGCTTATTAAATAATAATTCTGGTGTTTATTTGACAGACTATCTATTTCACAAGTATTGAAGTATCATCCAGTGGTCAGTTTATTTTCATATGGACCTCTGCCTGGTATTCTGAACATATAAATGAGAAGTACTGTTGTTGGTAACCATACTGTTGGTTACAAGTTTGTAATAAGGTATTTCATTTATTACGAAAATATTGATTTTATTGCATTTTCTAAGTAGGAAAGGGTTATTGTACAATTCAGAGACTAATATTTATTTGTCCATTTAATTTCACGTATTTGTACAAATGAATGTAATTTTGTCAATTGACGGTAATTATTTATTTCTTTGTTTTACTTATTGAGTTATGGAGCATCTTCTTATCCTTTAGCCTAAGTGCAGTGAGTTCTCAGTTATTTAGGAAAGATTATTCAAAGAAACTTCATATCCATATTTATTTTTTGTATTCTACTACTTTTTAGATTTATTATTTCTTTTTATTTTATTTATCACTTGTATTTATCTTGGTTTATTTAGAGTAATTGTACTCACACATATGATACTTTTGTTTTTGTCAGATGATAAAATATGATTAATATTTTTTTCATTCTTTAAATGCAAAAAAAAATAATTTTCTACAAATACTCTCTTTTAATATAAATGGCATCAATAGTTTCAATAAAATAAAATATTTAAATGTTTAAGTCATATTAAAGCTACATTAGCTTTAGTTTTATTACAAAACCTCACCTGTTGGAGACAGACTTCAAATTAAGCAGCTTTAAATATGAAGTACTGGTCACTTTCTTCCTTAATAGTAAAAGAATGTGCACTGCTGTATTGCAGAAAAAGTCAGCAGTAATGCTTAAAGTTTTATATTCATATAATGACAACAAAGTCATGTGTTCACTAGTCATTTTAGAATGTAATAATAAAATATTTCCTACAGCTAACTTATATCCGATCCGAGGAATTAAATATTTTAAATAGCAGTGACATGGGTTTTTTTTGGAAGAGTCTAAGATATTGGCTTGTGCTAAATCTCTAAAAAATGAATAGAGAGTTTACATTTAAAAGATATAATATTTAAAGAAGCAAACTCTCTGTTTTTCACACATTATTCTTATTTGCATGGCACTCAAGCAAGAATAGATACGGTTTACATTTCCAATAATATTCAGAAGAAAATAAATAAGGTCATTGTAATACCTCACCCACTTTCTGATTACAATAATTTTTTTGCCACTTAGAAATAGTTCTGTCCTTTAGTTTCTATAAATTCTGCATATTTAATTAATCAGAATTTAAACCTTGTGTTTTAGGTCTTATAAATACCTATTCAGAATTAAATGCTAAAAATATGGCTGATGATAAAATTATATGAGACATAGTCATCTTGTATGAAACTATTAAAAATATGTAGTAATAAAAAAAATGTATGAAAACATTGAATCTCTGCAGGACAGACTAAACAGGAAAAATAAGGCACAAAAGGAAACAAAGATAGTACTGAAAAGTTCAAAGTAAGTTATAAACAATATGAAGAAGTTTATGCTCATAAAGTTGAAATAGCATTGGAGAAAACTAAAATGCATTCTTATCTTATTTATTATTATTTATTTAACATTTGTTGAACAGAAAAGTCTGACTAGGACAGAACCTATTTTCAGTGGATGCTCAGGGAGAAACACTCCATATGCATGTCTTTGGAACATGGAAGGAAACTGTAGCACCCAGAGGAAAACCACATGAATGAAGGGAAGACATGCAGCTCCACACAGAAAGCACCACAGCTGAGAATTGAACCGGGGAACCTTTTGGTGTGGGGCAACAGCCTTAACTGCTCCATCACTGCATCGATTTCTAAAGAAATGTATAGATTAGCTAATAGGTCTAACTTAATTAATGAGAGTAATCAAATTAAATGCATTACACATTGATAAAAAAAACTCAGATTTGGAAGAAAGTTTATCATCCTCCGATGACCATTATAAAGACTTAAATAAAAGTAATCAGCCTATTAATGTTAATTTAGATGCATTTGTGAGGGAAATAAAAATAGACTTGATTTTCAGCAAGGGAAATTATTGGTGAAATACATTACTATCAATAAAGGTAAAACTCAAATGAAACATCTTAAAAATAACAAAAACTCTGACCTAAATAGTTTAACTGTAAAAAGTTATCAACTATTTCCTTAAAATATAATTACATTGTTAAAGAAAATTTTTTTGTAAGAAAAGGAACACCAATTCCTCCTACATGTTGTTATTTCATAACCTGTCAAGTTTTAAAAACTGATAAAAAAAATCCTGAGATTTGTTCTTCTAACAGACCAATCTCATTACTAAATATTGATTATAAAATTTTTGTCTGAATTTTTTCTTTAGATTAAAAATAAAGTTAATTCTTTAATTCGTAAATATCAGTCAGATTTTATAGTTAAAAGGCAACCTCAGGCTAACATTTCAATAATTTTATCAATGATTGATTTTAATCATAAAATAATTCTAATCTAACTGTAACAAGCTTAGATATTGAAATGGTTTTTGGTTCTGTTGTTTAGTCTTATCTCTTAAACTCTCATAAAACATTTATATTACCAGAAAAATTTGTCTTAGTAATTAATGGATTGTGTAATAATTTCTAAAGCATATATAAAAATTGGTCACTTTATTTCTCATGGCTTTAAATTAAGCAAAAGTATCTAGGCAGTTACCCTGTATCACATTTTTGTTTGCAATAGCTAGTAAGGCGAATAATCATTTTTAAGCAAGAGTTGAAATTTCTGAAATTTTTAGAAGAATGTTCATATACTTTGAATTAGTTAACTTATTTAAAGTTCTGATAAATTATCTTATAAGACAAATGATACAATTATCCACAATCTCTAAAGAAGCTGTTTTATCTTTAATTGGTAAACTGTTACTGATGTGAAGATGAATTAATTTATATTGAGCACCATCCAACCAATACAGTGGGGGTTTTTTTGTTTTTTTTTTTTTTTTTTTGTTATTATGAAAGCTTGAATATATGATTCAAATCAGGGAAACATATAATCCCATTTTTCCAGGTATGGTTGACATAAGCAGTCTTCAGTTTTAACAAGAATCATAAGAATTTTCATCATAGATTATTATTTTTAATTAATTTCTTTCCTAGCAAGAATGAAGTATCACCTTAATGAGCGATAATCCTTCCTCAAATTATACAAGCAAAGACTTCCATTTTGTTGTAATAGAAGTAATCATCCCAATTATGCTGTTAAAATTATTTTTTATAACCATGTCAAGATTAGCATGTAAATAAATACCTAAATATTCAATACCAGGTTTATCTAAGCTAAGAATTAAATTATCAAAAATAACTCTTGAAAATGTTTGATTAATGGTCAAGACTTCAGATTTATAATTATTAAACTTTAAATTAGATTTTCTCTAAATAATATCATCAAGTAAATATTTAAATGAACTATCAAATTCTCCAATAGTTAATTGTATATCATCTGCAAACAATAACATTTTAGAAGACTAAGCATTAGAGTTAATTGGTCTGTCCTCCCAGCAGGCTATATTCTCTTTCTGCACTGTTATACCCTGGTCTAGGGTTTTGAGGTTTTTCCAACAGAATCTTTGTGGCCAGTGGTTATCCTGTTTTAAAGTTTCCTTGGGTCACTAATATGGATGATTCCACTATCTCATACTGTTGCACAACCCTTAGTTTCATCTGAAAAGCAGTTGGCCTTTAGCTTGATGTCCACTGTTATTTCATAGACAAACACTTCAAAGAGCAATGGGACCAGGGCCTGCCTTTGTTGCTTATCACTGTAATCTCTCTGTCCTTTAAATAAAGTCCCCATTACTACTACTACTCTCTGCATCCAGTAGTCTTCTGTTTGAAGTCAGCATCATGGCATAGAGGGTTAAAGCCTTAACTATGGCCCAAGTGAATGCAGTTTGATTAGCATCTTTAATGTCTGAGGTACTGGTCAGGAGGGATGGGCATGCTCATCATAGTGGAGGATACTTGTCAGTGATAGACCTTGGGGGTGGCATGGTCCAAAGAAGGGAGTATCCCTTGGACATTGTGAAAACAAATGCAGGGGAGGGGGCAGGGTAACTGGGTAGGTCATAATAAAAAATCCCCCCGATGGTTGATGGCCAAGACTCTCCAAACACCTTTAAGATCTGCGCCAGCCCCAGGCCATGTCATAGCAAGCCCAGCATGGAGGGAGAGGCTAACAGACCCAGTGATGGGTATGAGGTAGGAGTGCTGTATGATAAAGCAAGATGGAGGCAAGAAATAGTCTTCTTTGGGCACTTTGTGCCAAAATAGTTTGCTAAACCTGAGGTAGATTGGATCAACCAGACTCTCCTTTTACAATTCTCTGTAGCAATCCATTGACCAGATCATCATTATCCAGATTTTGATATGCCAGATGTAGACTTGGATTGCATATGCCTTACAAGATCTTTGGGCTGCAGAAAGAATAATGTTTGGATTTTGCAGTTTACTATCCTTCATCAATGTTGCCAGTCTTTCTTTCAGTGTGCTATATATCATGTGTCAAGCTACTGAGTTTAGACTTGTTGTTATGTAGCTCAAAAGGTCTGCCTTGTTAACCAGTTTGTGTAATGGCATTGCTGTATACTTCATCCTGTCTTGAAGAATATTTTTTTCTGACCAGTAACCTGTCAGTAAAAACTAAGAGAAAATTCTAGCCAAACTAGAATTTCCACTAAGTGACACCTCAAATCTCTTATATTAGAGAGACATAGGATATATTCAAATGACTCATATGAACATCAGGTGTTTCAGCTATATGGTGATTCTGAATGTCCATGACTTTTTTCTTTTTAAGTCGTTTAATGGAAAAATTCAAGCCAATAAATCCAAACCCTTTAGCTGTGGATATGCATATTTCAGCCTTGTTATATATCCCATTCAATTTTCCAAATTACATTCTAATTGAGTTAGGAAGGAACTCTGCTACACATAGATGAGGAGTCTGCTCCAGAGAAGGGTGTAGTCTCTGGCATGCATACCTGTTTCTTGAGTAGGACCTATTTATACCACAGCCAAGCTTTAAGTCTTTAGAATGGGTAATTCTGGTGATGTTTGTTTTGCGGATATGCAGGAGGTCCATCAGTGTGAGGTCTGACAATGCCTTGTATGCCAGGCATAGATCCCTCCTCAACAGCCTGTAGGAGACAGAAAACAGTGATAGGGCCTTGAAACGGTTTGCATAGGACATTTTACTTATGCCCTGTATTCTTTTAATAAGGAACCTCTGTGGCTGTTCCAATTGTCGGATATGCCTGGTTAGATAAATACCAAAGGGGGCATTGTACTTAATGATAGGTCTGATGAATGCTGAATACAATGGAACAATTGCTTCCTTAGACCTAGATGCCATACATTTGCTTATAAGTGGCACAATATAAGAAGATTTCATCACTACTGTAGATACATGATGGTCAAAGGCAAGATTACTATGTGTGTTTCCAAGTTCTTAACTACTGGGTCAGCTCTTAAGGGAGTGTTGTCAATATGATAGTTACCAGGGGTGGATGACTTCCCGAAGGATACTATTATGCATTTATTGGCATTTAGTTTTAGTCTATGCCTCTGACACAAGTCATTTGTCTTTATCAGTCCTTCCTGGAGAACATTTGTCAGTGGGAATTCAATGACAACTCCTAATTTGCAATTATCTGCAGATTTAGTCATCCAGAGGCCATTGACATTAGCCTTAAGTTCGGAGAAGTAAATATCAAAAAGGAGCGGTCCCAGGACCGATCCCTGAGGGACTCCACTTGTGACTGGTCTCTTTGTAGAGATGGACTCTCCAATTCTAACTTCCCGAGTCATCTCCGTGAGCCAGCTGGCTATCCACTGGGTAAAATAAGGGTTTGTACCTAACCTATGAAGTTTGTCAACAGCACATGAGTGAGGTATTGTGTCAAACGAGGAGTAAAGTGGCTCCTTAGCCAGGACAAGGTAAGCAGTGTGAACCATTTGCTCTCATCCATTGCTTGTGTGACCTTCTCAAAGAAGTCCACCAGGCTGAGTAGACATGACCAGCCCTTGATTAAACCAAATTGGGTTGGGTTCAGTGTCTAGAGGCTTGCAATGCCATTACTGATCATTTCCATGATAGTTCTTTCCATGGCTTTGCATATGAGAACAGTGAGACTTATTGGTCTGTAGTATCCAGGGTCTGTAAATGACCCACCTTCATGCAGAGCGATGACTGTTGCTGTTCTCTATTCATGAGCCTGTTTGGAGACAACAGTTAAATAGCAACTCCTAAGGACCTGGTAGGTCATGATTAATGGTATTTGGAAGGCATCCTGTGATATTGTCTGGACCCAATGATGCAGTGTTCTTGGCCTTAGAGAGAGCATTGAAGACCTGTTCCCTAGTGATAGCAGCGGGAGTTATTGATGGCATTTCCTGAGGGACAGTTGAGGGGGAGGGAGGGGTAAAGTTGGAGATGAATTTGTTCAGCCAGTAGGTTTGGTATATCTTCTGGATCAGTATAGATGGCTCCATTGAAAATTAGCTCTGCACAGAATTGTGTATTGCCTTTGAGGTTGTGGACATAGCTAAAGAATGCCTTATGGCTGTCTTTGGCCGGGGAGGCCAAATTTACCACAAATTTGGCTTTGGTAGACTTTATTTGTGCTCTGATATATTTGTTTAGTTTGATGAGAGTGATTTTATCCTGCTGGGTGCTCTACCTCCTAGTTTTTGCCATGATTTTTTTTTCTTCGGTTATACATCTTATGGATATTGTGATTCCACCAGAGTGGCTTGTTTTGTGAGTTAGCTCTGCACTTTTTCCTGGTGGGTACAGCTGCCTCTATACAGCTATGAACATGCTTGTATAGGGTTTCTGTGAACAGTTCCTTGTAGACAGCAGTGTTCTCAGGGTTTACGGGGGCTTGAAACTTTGCAAGATTATCAATTAACAGTAAGAAGTTAGCCTAAGAGGAGCTCCTGAATATTCCAAGGTTAGCTAGAGGTCCAGATTTTATTTTAGGTGGATAGCAAATGTTTGAGGTGTGAAGAGCAGGGATGAGGTGGCTGGGAACATATTTTTTGGGAGTGTAGTGAGCTGACATGCTTTAGAGATTACCTGCAGACAGCTTTGTCAGAGATGCTGGGTAAGTGGATTGGATTGACTGGGGAGATGATTTTTTTGAGTTATACTGCAGAAAGTCCAGAGAAACACTTTAAACTTTGAACACCGAGCTGTAAACGTACATCAAATGAACCAAACTTGGACAAATAGGATTAGCGCTTTCATTCACTTTTTAATACTGTGAACTTCTTCAGAAACAAAGTTACAATACCCACCCCTTCCTTTTATAATTGAATAATTACCATATACAGGAAATGACATAACCAATTGATATTACAATTTTTAAATAACTTGTTTGTTAAAAACAAATGTATTAAAAAATGTATATATACATACATACATACACTCTTTATTTATTCATAATGAGAATTTTCGATGTTATCAGTTTTCGGTTACTAGGGGTCTGAAACTTCGATGTTCTAATATAGACCCATAGAGTACAATGCCCCATTTGAGATGTACCTCACAAGACTCTTCCAAAAGCTGGAAAGACCACAAAAGTACCTCACTAAGAGGATTACTGGCCTCAAACATATGTCCTATGCAGCCCGACTGAAAAAACTCCAGCTGTAGTCAGTGGCATATCGCTTACTCAGAGGTGATCTCTGCCTGACTTACAAAGCCATGTCCAACTCAGAATTGATGGACATGCTCCACCTAAAGAAATCCAAGTCACTGCAAGCCATGCACTCTAGTGAGCTAAACCTCGCCCCAACAATAAATAGAACATGCTGGAGGGATAGATTCCTTTCACAGAGACTCCCCATGCTTTGGAACAAAATTCCAAATTACATCAGGCAGAGCCCCTCACTAACACTCTTCAAGAGAAACCTTGACAAGTGGATGGGTAACAGAAAAAACACCCTTGGGATCACTTCATTGGCTCTGCTTGACAGAGGATCAGTTAATTAATCAATGGGGTGGCAAATGCCGATACACTGTGGCTAGGCTTATAAATGCCCTCTGGCTGATAGCCTAGTGTCTACCTATGAACCTATGAACTTATATATGTACCTCAACAACCACTAACAGCCTACCTGTAAGCACCACCCACTTCCGTATTCACTCGCAACCATGTACTACACAACGAAAAATGCATAACTTTCAACCTGTTACTGCAAGACATCTGGACAATGCCAAATATAACGGAAGGATATAGACCCTAAATCAGACATCACTTTTAATTATTGGTCTTAAAAAGTTAATTGAACAGGTATTTTGTTAACCTACATTTTCTGCATACACCTCAGCTGTCCACATTTTCACAGAAACCAGACAACCACTGCAGCAAATTCATGTATGTTTGTTTCTCTTTCAAAACAACTGCTTCAGGGCTAACAGCTTGCGCTTGCTAGTGCATTATAACTGTTGCCCCGATAACGGAAAAGTACCGAAAAACTCATAGCTGAATCTATCCATATACCCAGGTCCGTAAATGAAGCTACAGTTTCAATCACTGTATGCTGTATTAAATATTCACCTTCCAACGTATGTCTCCCAAATCTCATACGCTTAGTTTTTGATGTATTTATCAACATATTATTTTCCTGTGCCCAAATAGTCAATTTAGTCAAGTTATTTTGCAGGCATGCCTTATCTGTAACACATGTAATCAGTTTACCCAATTTCAGGTCATCTGCATACAGACTAGAATACCTCAGATGAAAAAGTTAGGTCTGAAAGATACAATCTAAACAAGTAAGGGCCTAGGACAGAGCCCAGTGGGCCACCCTGATTGTAATCAAGGATTTCACCTGTCCAGCTGCTGTATGATACCTGCCATGTCCTATTTGTAAACCATGCAGTGTTTTGTGTATGACCCTGTCAAATACGTTAATATACAAAGCTTTCTACAATTAATTTTACTCTATTATTTTACATTTTACTTTTAACACTACCAACTGCTAAGAAATGTCCTAACACATGCGCACTATAGTACCGATCAGAAGGCATCCAGCAATATTTCATTAGTACGTATATTGCACATATGCATGTTCCATCTGCACTGATTACACTTGACAGCAGGCCATTCAAGCCACAAGTCTAGAGGTCTGCACTTCAAATGCTACAATGATGAAAATGTAACAGCATTGCATATTTAATGATGAAAACTAAAACAGTGTTGTAAACAAGTAAGGTTTATATTTGGGAAGTGTGGTATTTGAACCCACAGCCAGTGAATACTGCAATACTGTACTTTTCTTTTGGACTACATCATAATGCATGCATACTTTCCTTTTACACTTTCTAGATTCATGCTCACTGTTATCTGAGAATGTGCAGCTATTGCTTTGTGCTACAGACCATACACTGTCAATCTCTTAGAGCAAGATATCTGGACAGATCATAAAATAGTGTGGGTAAAATGACCCAAAAATAGGGACAGATTTTAAATATTGCTCTTACAAGCATGAAATGTTGCATAGGATTTGTGTTAACATACATTTTGACACTCATTATTTACTGACTTTAGTCTCAATTATTTGCCAGAAAACCATAAATCTTAGGCTGAACAGACAAAAACAGTGAGTCAAAAATCTGGATACTCACCGAAAATATGGGCAGTTGAGAGCTATGCTTCAGACTAATGCAGGCATACTTGCTTTTACAGTTGAAATATGCATGCTCAATTTTATACAGCTGTATGATATAACGACTAATCCATCTTTAACTGTTAAGGCTACAATAACAGTACTTTATATGATTATGTTTACATGCAACATGCTTTTCTCTCATCCTTATCAGCAGCGACATGTGGGATCTTATATCTGAGGCCCTCTCTTCTGCAGTTGTGGAAAAAGAAAAAAAAAGAATGCCATTATGAATACCAGTCTTGACTATATTCAGCTTTAATAGTTACAATTTTTCACTACAATTTATACATACACACATGTGGGGTGTTCCCTTCTTGACATTCCCTGATCCAACAATCAAGGGTATCTTCTTTCCTCCTTTGGAGATCATCATAGTGATGATGCCATGGTTCTGCTGTGTGTGGGATACCCAGCACACTGGATGAAACCCTAACCACACTAGTCCAGGCTTCAGACTTGTCCTGAGAGCCTGTATAGTTACCCTGCAAGAGGCAAGGGCCATGCTCCTTAACTAGGAGCACAGCAAAGACCTTGGACTCCTGAACACCTCAGTGCTGCACTCAGAAGTGTGCACCCTCTCCAATGACACCAGCCATGCCTACAAATGATCAGGCTCAATGTCTAATGTGCATTTCCTGCCTATTCCACTTTAAATATCATGTCCACCAACTGCATATATTTCACTTATGAAGAGTGTGCGCTGTCTGCATTTTGGTACATTTGCAAAAGCTGCGCTCTGCTTACCATTTTGCACAAACACAGTAAGCCAAATGTTCTTTGCACAATGGTAAGCGGAGCACAGCTTTTTCAAATCTATCAAATACCAGACAGTACGTACTCTCAAGCAATGCAGTTCTAAGGTTATTTCATATACAGCCACTTGTACAACTCTGTTATTTAACTGGGAGAGCAGAACTATACTTCATGAGTGCTGTCATATCAGCAAAACTATGTCGGGTATTACAAGTGAAAGTAAATATAATGAGATATGGAACAAACAAAAGTAAATAAAATAAGTATGAAATACTTGCATACAGTAGTCCTAAACCTACAGCTCTTGCCACAAGAAGGCTGACACAGCACTTGTCTATGTAGCACTTTATTTGTATAATTTGCAATGTCACAACAGTTTAAAAAAAGTTTGCATACCCTGTACTAGAACCCAGGATGATCTGCACTGTTAATTTCATGGTATTAGTGCAGCACAGCCTCACTTACTGGGTTTGCATGATGCCCAGCATTATTAATTAAATGCATCAGGTTTCTATTTTCAGATTTCTGGGTCATGTCTGATACATGAGTGGTCTGATACATGGGTATCCCAGTCGCACAAACAAGGTAAGCATAGCCGAACCCATTTGTGGCAAGTGGTGCATCACGCAAACTTCAGAAGAAAAATAAAAAAAAAATAAAAAAGAGAAAAGATTAAACAATTACACATACAAAATTAATTAAGAATAATTGTAATATATACTGAACAATGGAGAAGAAATTGCCATGCAATTAACCTTTTTGTAGACTGCAAACTTACATGGAAGTGCATAGCTTTCAACCACTTAGACTAAGAAATCTGGACAAAGCCATATATAATAGGGGACAAAGGCCCAAAAATAGGGACAATTTTGAAATATTGCTCTTACAAACCTATAAAGTTGATAGA